>NC_063059.1:26602773-26952773 GCF_018812025.1 Megalobrama amblycephala
TTAGATGCAGTGTGCTGCACAAGAGCCCTTCAAAGGCTCATTTGATAATGTTAACCCCTTTCTGATTCACAGAGAGTGGGGAGGATAGAACCGACTTTGACCAGAACGGCGGGCGCTTTGTGCGTTACCAGTTCACCCCCGCCTTCCTCCGACTACGCCAGGTTGGCGCCACGTAAGTGCAGTCAGTGGCAGGATTACACTTGATCCTAAATTGCAACCTAAAATTAGCCTGAAATCACACTTGAGTCTATTTGACTTAATCTTTAAAGGAGTCATATCACAGTGAATCAAATATTGAGATAAATGGGTTAATTGTACTATGAAAACATACCGTTTCACAACTTAAAACTTACTTCCAAGTGAAAAAAGACAGATAAATACTTGAACACATGACCCACCATGTCACAGGGGAGAAAGTAGGATAGATACCACTAGTCCTAAGCATCAGAAGAACTAATAAGACGAAGATTTGCCATATATACTTGCCAGTTCTGCTCATAAGTTTGAATACCCCTTGCAGAATATGCTTAAAACCTGGTGGGAGTAAACGTTACTGAAAGAAAATTGTACTTATTTTGCCTTCAGGGAAATGTAAATATCTCCTGTAGATTTTAAAGGGCAGTGCTAAATGGAAGAAGAAAAAAATGAGCTTGAAACAAAATAAGAAAATTGAATGCATCTTGAGCATGTTTTCACCTTCACCCAATAGTTGACTATGAGTCCCTCAGTTGTGCTCAGTGTTAGTAGATGGATCTCAAAATTGTACACTGTTGAAAAGGGTTTAAATATGCAGAAGATGCTAGAAAACCAAAGAATCTAAGGAACATTGCACTGAAGAACAGTGCACAGTTTAACTGCTCCAGACAAACAAGGGAACAACTATCAGAAACCAGAAAAACAGTTGTTGATTATTCACTCAAAAAACTCAAATTATCCTTGTTCACATTACTTAAACTCATGAAACTACATAAACTTAATTTAGCTGAGTTGTTTCTACTAAAAATGAGTATTGTCAGCTTCACTTAAGTGTTTGTTCAGTCAACTTAACATTGCTGAGTGAAACGCACAAATTAATGCTGACATAACTAACTGGGCAGTGGATCCGTAGTTCCCAGCATGCTTTGCAAGGGACTGCATTAGGAGAGTAAATTTAGGGAATAAAGTGTTTTTTAATGTGTTTTTCAGTAAAGGGAAAGATGTTGTTAGTTTATGTTAGTGTTTAATGTTCAGTTATGTTTTTGCATATTGCATTCACAGATGCAAATAGTTAATTTAATTAGGTAAATTAAGTCAATAAATGTGTTCACCTTACGTAATAAACATAACATTATTAAAGGATTAGTCCACTTTTAAATACACTTTTCCTGATAAATTTACTCACCCCCATGTCATCCAAGATGTTCATGTCTTTCTTTCGTCAGTCGAAAAGAAATGAAGGTTTTTGAGGAAAACATTCCAGGATTATTCTCCTTACAGTGGATTTCAGTGGCTACCAACAGATTGAAGGTCAAAATCACAGTTTCAGTGCAGCTTCAAGGGCTTTAAACGATACCAGATGAGTAATAAGGGTCTTATCTAGCGAATCGATCGGTCATTTTTGAAAAAAATACAACCGTTTATACTTTATAAACAAAATATCGCACTGAACGTACTTTCCGCTTCCGCATTCTTCATTCTTCATAACGCTTACGCTGAATGTTCTACGCCTTCCCTATTCTACTTGCGGAACGAACGCGGCGCCAGTTTCGTTTTTTTCCGTAACTTGAATAGGGAAGGCGTAGGACATTCAGCGTAAGCGTTATGAAGAATGCGGAAGCGGAAAGTACGTTCAGTGCGATTATTTTGTTTATAAAGCATAAACTGTTGTATTTTTTTCGAAAATGACCGATCGATTCGCTAGATAAGACCCTTATTACTCATCTGGTATCGTTTAAAGCCCTTGAAGCTGCACTGAAACTGTGATTTTGACCTTCAATCTGTTGGTAGCCACTGAAATCCACTGTAAGGAGAATAATCCTGGAATGTTTTCCTCAAAAACCTTCATTTCTTTTCGACTGACGAAAGAAAGACATGAACATCTTGGATGACATGGGGGTGAGTAAATTTATCAGGAAAAGTGTATTTAAAAGTGGACTAATCCTAAGTAAACTGCACATATAAATATTATGTAACAGTGACAAATTCAAACGATTTGTTTTTACTCAAAGAAATTTTGTCAGCTTTACTTGAATTTCTTTTGTTCATATAACTAAATTGTTATTTGTACAAAGTACTCAATAAAGTTGCGTGGAACCACTTGACACTGCTTTTTTTAAGTAAATCCAACAATTCATTTTCAGGTAACAACACGCAATGTTAAGATTCAAGGGTATGTAAACTTTTGAACCCCATTGAATCTTTTTTTCTTAGAGTGTTGTGTACATTATGTGTCTTATCTCCTTCCAGAACATGGCAGGAGCCAGTTTCATTGCTACATACTCCATCTGCCCTTAAATGTGTCCTTTCCCACCTCCACAGGGTGGAATTCACTGTAGGCGATGTTCCAATCAACAACTTCCGAATGATTGAGCGGCACTATTTCCGTGGCCAGCTGCTGAAGAGTTTTGACTTTGAGTTTGGCTTCTGCATCCCAAGCAGTAAGAATACCTGTGAACACATATATGAGTTCCCACCTCTCTCTGAAGACATAAGTAAGTCATAAACCTTTTATGTGACTTAATATCTATTGATTGGTTTGTAGCAGGACATAATACAAGTGATATCGTGTTTCTTGCATCCCTCCACAGTGCGTGAAATGATCCTTCACCCATATGAGACACAATCCGACAGCTTTTACTTTGTGGACAACAAGCTAGTAATGCACAATAAGGCAGATTATTCCTACAACGGTGGACCGTAGAAAGTCTTTTTCAGCATTTGCAGAAATCTGCATACAGTTGCAGTGGACTGGCATAGGAACATCTACTGAAAGTGGCATCTAATATTGTACGTGATGGTGCATTGGTTAAAAAAAATCTCAGGATTTGTATGTGTGCATATTTGCGCGCGTGTGTGAGAGAGAATATTACTCTCAGAATGGGCCTGTACTACTTTTTTTTTCTCCTTAGAATCATTTAAAGTGTGTGATAATTGTGTTTTTCTTTGAGTACATGAGTGTGCCTGCATGCTCTGATTTTAATGTATTTTTCAAAGCCCAAAGCTAAATAATTTTAAACAACTCTGCTTGATTTGTGACTAAATGTTCATACAGAGACATCACTCAAGGCTTCTAATACATAAAAAGAGGCTCATGTAGAGTGAGGTGCAGTGTGTCTGAACCTTTAAAGGAAGGAATATTGTCAGGAGCTGTGCAAGAAACTGTATATTTTGTCCTGACATTGCACCCACTTCCTTTTAGATTCTCTGAAAGGCCCTGATTTTCCTTTACTTTTCTCACTTTCATTTTTGAATACTTATAATTTGGTCAATAACTATGTAAATCTGTGTTATTTATATTAACATGCTCTTATTTATATTGATATACATTGTCAAACATATTTTTAATAGAATCTTTTGTCAAAAATAGTGATAGATATCCATTATGTGTAATTGTTTCATGCAATTGAACAAAAAAGAGAAAAATAAAAATTCCAAAGTGCTTGAAATGATTCAATTCTTTACTTTTATTCATAAAACACCTGCATAGTGTTGTAATTCAGATAAAACAATGCTTTAATTGTATACTACCCTTAACAATTTTGGAATCAGATTTTTCTTATTTTATTCAAAGTCTCTTATGCTCACCAAGGCTGCATTTATTTGATCAAAAATACAGTAAATTGTTTAAAAAAAATTAAAAACATTTTTAAAACTTAATTTATTCCTGTGATGGCAATGCTGAATTTTCAGCATCATATGCTGACTGATGCTCAAGAAACATTTATTATTATTAGCAGTGTCTGGGAAAATTACTTTTAAAAGTAATGCACTAATATAATGTTATTCCCTAAAAAGTAACTAAGTTACTTTTTATGGAAAGTAATGTAACATTACATTTGCATTACTTTTTCTCAACTGTCTGGGTTTGCTTGTTTATTTTTTAATAGCAAAAAAAGAAGAAAAAAAATAGGTTTATGTTTGGCAGACGGAAAGGCCCTTTTACACCGAAAGTGAAATGAATAAGCCTCAGGCTAAAGGAAATGCAAATTCAGGCTTGTACAGCAGAAAGCACAGCGCAAACAAACCTTTCAACTTTGCTGCCATTCTGGTTTGCAGAAGATTAGAAGAGATGTTCAACACTCTTACTTCAGCAATAAAAACTCAAAAATGAAACACAAATGTGATGTTTATCTCAAGTAATTTTGGCTTATTAGTATGGTTGAATTGGATCATCAAAGGTCAGCGGCAAATGCATTAGTTAATAAACTGAGAAAGTGAGATTAAATACATAAAGTATGTTTGTGTAATTTAACGTAATTAATTATTGCAGGTTTGCGTTTGTATTTCACTGTTTTTATTCATTTTCAGGAACACTGAATGTGTTTTTGTGCAAGTGAGATGACTAAATGCATGTTCACATTTAGTATAGAACTACAATAACCATCATGTTTACATGTTGTGATCATATGTGTCGATCTTCTGCTATAAATCAGACATGCCCACCTGAGGGACTCGAGTATAAGGCACTAATTTTTGCTTAATAAAAGATTATGAACCATTTGAAGTATTTTGTCAAACATCACAGTCACAGTAAAAATCCTGCAATTCGGGAGATCTGTTTTAACTTGCTATAGTGCCTTTAATGTGTATTACTGTAGAAAGACAGTATAAAAAAGAGGCAACACACCCCCTAGTGGTTGCTATGACAAATGCAAACAATAATCAATACTGACTACAGCAAATCCACAACGTCTCATTAAAATCTTACCAAGTCAAACACTTTTATAGATTTAAAAAACAAACAAAACACCTGCACAAAAGCAAACAATATTATTATATTGTTGAATTTCAGCAAACTTAAAGACATTAAAGTGATTTTGAACTACAGAACTTTGTGGTCATGTGAATTAATAAAATCTTACAATTGCATGGGCAGTTATATACATTAATATAAATATTCATTTTTATATTCATATTCAGTAGTTATGATTTTTTTCAGGAAGAAATTCTGTACACATTTTTTTTTTTTTCCTTAATCCTTATCCAATAAATCATAAATGAGTCGAAAAATCATGGGGTCTTTGAATATTGTTGTGGACAATAGGGCCTTGAAGTCAAAAACGTTGATAGTGGGATTGGACATTTATGCATTAAAAACATTAAAGCTAATGTCAAAACTCAAGTGCACCATTCAGCATAGAAGTCACACAATTTAGACATTCAAAAATATAAACTTTTCTACTTTGGAAAAATAGAGATGGCTTGATGGGATGCTACACAGAGGTTACTTTCTCATAGAAGAGGAATAGGAGTGTTTCCTGAGGAAGAAAGTAGACCTGACATGTTGTCTGCACTGGTGAATGCGGTTGTGCAGAGCCCGCTGAGATACAGCCCAGAAACACTGCCTTGCACCCCACCTTCAGTCTCCAATAGACCCCCACAGACCCCCACGCCATCCTGTGCTTGATTGGGACTGAGCTGGAGTAGTGACGGGGTTGTGTCCATAACTACCAGTGAATCCGGAGCGAGGCTGTCATTCCTCAGCTCCTCCCAAAGATTCCCTTTAAACAAAGACAGAGAACATGACATGAGCAAAAATAGACAGGGTAAGACATAGCACCATTTTTAATTTTACAGGAATGAAAATGAGGTTGTGAGGGAGAGAATGCATGCATTCAGTGAACTGTACTGTTGATACATCTTTCCAAAAAAAACAAAAAAAAAACACTTTCAGCAGACAAAAACTCAAAACAGTTTTAAAAGTTCTGAGAGGTGAAAATTACATGATCTGGGACCATGATCTGCCACGGGACACACAAATCAGATCTAAACAGTTGCGATACTCAGTGTAGACTTTCAATCATTTAGATCTAACTCGGTCTTACCATGTAATTGTAGATCTGTGAGGCTGGGATTTAATGCATCGACATCATTACTGTTTTCTCCGTCCAGCAGAAGCTCCTGCATGCTTGCTGTAGCACTGTGACCAGCCTGCAGGACGGTGCTGTAGCTTGGTGGGGTGTGTGCTGGTAAAGGTGAATCCAAGCTGCCTGTCCTGGGACTGGAGGGGTGCCCAGCACAGGGCTGATGGGTGACAGGAGAGTAGTACGGGAAAGCTGAAGGGTCTGGCGATAAGTAGGGGGGAGGCGGGACGACAGTTTGAGAGGGTAAAGGGCTGTAGAGAGACTTCTGATGCAGGACACTAGTCTCATGGACAGGTTGGTGTCCGTAGGCAGGATGCATGGCAGCTCTTAAGGAATGAGAATGTGAATGACTGCTTGGTAGACTGAAGGGAGCTCCAAGAGTCTTCAATTTTTCAGGCCTCTCCCCAAGCAGACGTTCCAGCTCCTCTGAAACAATAAGCATAATGGGAACTATAAATACACACATATATATATATGCACTTTATATTAATCATAGAATTCTGGGGGGAAAATGTATCGCAGTTTTCACAAAAATATCAGGCCGGACAATTGTTTGATAATAATAAAAAGAAATGTTTCTTGTGCACAAAATAAGCTTTGAATGATTTCTGAAGGATCATGTGACACTGAAGACTGGAGTAATAATGCTAAATATTCAGCCTTGTCATCACAGGAATAAATTACATTTTAAAATTATATTCACATACAAAACCGTTATTTTAAATTATTTCACAATATTACTATTTTTGATTAAATAAATGCAGCCTTGGTGAGCTTAAAAGACTTCTTTCAAAACCAATAAAAAAACACCCCAAACATACAGAATTTCGCTGAAACATTAAATAAATAAATACATGCATTTTATATATAAATACTACGGAAGAGGATTAGGGCCAAGCAATAATAAAAAAAATAAAACCATCTCGAGATTAAAGTTGTTAAATTTCTAGAAAAAACTCGTTAAATTTCGAGAAAAAAGTCGAAATAAAATGTTGAGAATAAACTCATTAAATTACAAGAAAAAAAGTCGAGATAAAATGTTGAGAATAAAGTCATTTAATTACGAGAAAAAAGTCGTTAAATTACAAGAACAAATTTGTTAAATTACGAGAGAAAAACTCGTTAAATTACGAGAAAAAAAGTCGAGATAAAATGTTGAGAATAAAGTCATTAAATTACGAGAAAAAAGTTGTTAAATTATGAGAACAAATTCGTTAAATTATGAGAAAAATGTCGTTAAATTTCGAGAAAAAAGTTGAGATAAAATGTTGAGAATAAACTCATTAAATTATGAGAAAAAACGTGTTAAATTTCAAGAAAAAAGTCGAAATAAAATGTTGAGAATAAACTCATTAAATTACAAGAAAAAAGTCGAGATAAAATGTTGAGAATAAAGTCATTTAATTACGAGAAAAAAGTCGTTAAATTACAAGAACAAATTTGTTAAATTACGAGAAAAAAACTCGTTAAATTACGAGAAAAAAAGTCGAGATAAAATGTTGAGAATAAAGTCATTAAATTACGAGAAAAAAGTTGTTAAATTATGAGAACAAATTCGTTAAATTATGAGAAAAATGTCGTTAAATTTCGAGAAAAAAGTTGAGATAAAATGTTGAGAATAAACTCATTAAATTATGAGAAAAAACGTGTTAAATTTCAAGAAAAAAGTCGAAATAAAATGTTGAGAATAAACTCATTAAATTACAAGAAAAAAGTCGAGATAAAATGTTGAGAATAAAGTCATTTAATTACGAGAAAAAAGTCGTTAAATTACAAGAACAAATTTGTTAAATTACGAGAAAAAAACTCGTTAAATTACGAGAAAAAAAGTCGAGATAAAATGTTGAGAATAAAGTCATTAAATTACGAGAAAAAAGTTGTTAAATTACGAGAACAAATTCGTTAAATTATGAGAAAAATGTCGTTAAATTTCGAGAAAAAAGTTGAGATAAAATGTTGAGAATAAACTCATTAAATTATGAGAAAAAACGTGTTAAATTTCAAGAAAAAAGTCGAGATAAAATGTTGAGAATAAACTTGTTAAATTACGAGAAAAAAGTTGTTAAATTACGAGAACAAATTCATTAAATTATGAGAAAAATGTCGTTAAATTTCGAGAAAAAAGTCGAGATAAAATGTTGAGAATAAACTCATTAAATTACGAGAAAAAAGTTGTTAAATTTCAAGAAAAAAGTCGAGATAAAATGTTGAGAATAAACTCGTTAAATTACGAGAAAAAAACTCGTTAAATTACGAGAAAAAAGTTGTTAAATTACGAGAACAAGTTCATTAAATTATGAGAAAAATGTCATTAAATTTCGAGAAAAAAGTCGAGATAAAATGTTGAGAATAAACTCGTTAAATTACAAGAAAAAAGTTGTTAAATTTCAAGAAAAAAGTCGAGATAAAATGTTGAGAATAAACTTATTAAATTACGAGAAAAAAAGTCGAGATAAAATGTTGAGAATAAAGTCATTAAATTACGAGAAAAAAGTCGTTAAATTATGAGAACAAATTCGTTAAATTATGAGAAAAATGTTGTTAAATTTCGAGAAAAAAGTCGAGATAAAATGTTGAGAATAAACTCATTAAATTACGAGAAAAAACTTGTTAAATTTCAAGACAAAAGTCGAGATAAAATGTTGAGAATAAGCTTGTTAAATTACGAGAAAAAACTCGTTTAAATTTCAAGAAAAAAGTTGAGATAAAATGTTGAGAATAAACTTGTTAAATTACGAGAAAAAACTCGTTAAATTTCAAGAAAAAAGTTGAGATAAAATGTTGAGAATAAAATCATTAAATTACGAGAAAAAAGTCGTTAAATTACGAGAACAAATTCGTTAAATTATGAGAAAAATTTTGTTAAATTTCGAGAAAAAAGTCGAGATAAAATGTTGAGAATAAACTCATTAAATTATGAGAAAAAACTTGTTAAATTTCAAGAAAAAAGTCGAGATAAAATGTTGAGAATAAACTCGTTAAATTACGAGAAAAAAGTCGTTAAATTACGAGAACAAGTTCATTAAATTATGAGAAAAATGTCGTTAAATTTCGAGAAAAAAGTCGAGATAAAATGTTGAGAATAAACTCGTTAAATTACGAGAAAAAAAGTTGAGATAAAATGTTGAGAATAAAGTCATTAAATTACGAGAAAAAACTTGTTAAATTTCAAGAAAAAAAGTTTAGATAAAATGTTGAGAATAAAGTCATTAAATTAGGAGAAAGAAGTTGTTAGATTATGAGAACAAATTAGTTAAATTATTTGATGAATTTTTTCTCGTGTAGTTAGGATTGGGGGGTGGGGTTAAGATTAGGCAATCAGGTAGAGGGTTTAATAATTTGGCATGGAGACACAACACCTGCACTGGGAACCTTGAATATTACAATCTATAAAATAATACAATCTATATACAATCTTCTTAATTAGCAGCTGAACCCTCTGCGCACCTGGTCGGGCCATGCTCCTCCGTACAGTCAGCGGGTCTTTACGTCTCCACTTGTGAAGTTCCTCCTGCATCTTCTCTACCTTCGCTGGGTTCAGGGCCCACAGACAGCCCTTTCGAGAGGAGTTCCCATTCTTGTTCTCTACTTTCTCAAAGCACTTGTTCAAAGAGAGGTTGTGTCGGACAGAATTCTTCCAGCCATCAGGTGCTGTCTAAGGAATCAGAAATGAAACATAAGGTTGTGAAGTGGTTGTTGACGGTGGTCGCTAAGCTGTTGCGAGGCAGTGGCTAAGGTGTTCTGAGTGGTTGCCATGATGTTGTTAGGGTATTCTAGGGTGTGCACAGAAAAACACTGAATCTAAAACAGAGATCCAGTTATTTCAGTCAGTTCTCTAAATAAATAAAGAAATATCTTTCTTACAACCTTTCAATCAGTGAAGTCAACACTGGATCGGTATGAATCTGCATGTTTACCTAATGATAAGCCAAAATAATGTCACATTGTAAATCCCTTTACCAGCACAGAGCCAAGAGGAGGATGAATTAATATTATCAGGCATATAAAAATCATGCCATGACAGGCATTTTCCACAAAGTTTGAGGAACAAATCTGTTTACATTCTGTATTTGCTACATTACTCATGAACAGCCCTTTGCCAGAATCCTCCTCTACTATTCACTGTAGATCAATGCATATTAGATGTAGAAATTTTTCTGAGAAGTGGTAGTGCAGTTTACCTTGAAATAGGGGAAATGATCTGTCATGAAGCTGTAGATCTCACTTACAGGCAGACTGCCTGTTTTGCTATTCCTCAGAGCCAGGAAGATGAGAATACTGCAAAGAAATATTCAACAATGAAGAATCATTAATAAGACAAGACTATTGTGATGCATTGTTTTATTTTGATTTGTTTGGAAGTATTGTCAGTTGTGATGTTTTTTTTTAATGTTTTCACATATGCGTTTGGCAGGCACTTGCTAAAGTGACAGTGCATTCACATAATGTTTTATTGGTATGTGGTATAATGAATTATGATAGGAATTAATCTTTTCATAACAGATGACTGATTATATGGTTTAGCAGTTGTCAGCAGTTTAGTTTTTTTATTATTATTTGTAACTACATTTGTATTGATTAAATATATATGTTTTATAAGACATTCTGATAAATAAATATTTGTTAAAAAATATTTGCTGGTCATCATTTAATACAGTTAATTAGTATTACTGTATTATTTGATATATTAAAATTGTATAGCGGCCCATAAACAGCCGCTAGTGAGGCATCTATTAATATATATCTATGGTTATGTTGTACATGTTTTGTTTCTGAAGGAATCAGTGTTTTTTCAGTGACTCACTCAGTCACTTGTCACCACCAACTGTAAGTAGCTTATAAATCCTCACCACAGACTGAAGCCTGTTTCACACATCCTCCGTTTGCAATGCATATGCAGTTTGTATGCGGTGCAGAAGCAGCACAGGCTCGTTGTGCTTTCACATAATAAGACGTGTTTGTGGTGCACAACTGATCCGCGGTTGTAACTATTAGTTCTCCATCAATCCATTATTTTGTTTTCAAAAATCCAAAAGTCCTTAAAGTTACTGAAAATGCTTTTTTGGCATTGTGATTCTCTTTGTACACAATACAGTAATACAATCTTTCATAGATGTATTCACATTTAAAACAAGAAATATAAACGTTTTACTCCATTCATCACTTCTATGTATTTATATCTGCCTATTATGTGTTCAAGCAAATGACAAACATTTAAACATGGTACTTGTTGTAAAAATTTTTGGGCCCTGAGACTATTTAGAACTAACAGGTTTTAGATGATGTTTCAAAAGTGATCTATTTTGAAAATATGTCTTAGTTTACCAGGATAATACAGGTAGGTGCATATACGTACCTGTAAGAGTAGACAGGTTTAGGGTAGAGTGTCTGGGCAGAATTGTCTTGAGATGTTTGTGATGAGAGGCTTTGGCTATAGTAGTGAGAAACCGTGTCTATTCCTCTTGAAGAGTAAAACTAGAGACAATACATACACACAATATAACTCTTCTCAATTTTAAAAAGTGTTGAAGACAATACTGTAGAGGAATGAATGCTTAATTGTGTAATTATTGGTAAATAAAAAACTAGTACATTATTTGTAGTGCTGTCAAATCGATTAATCGTGATTAATCGCATGTAACAACAGTTTTTAAATATAATATATATGAGTACATTATGCACACACACATATATATCATCACGAGTGTGATATTGCATTTATACAACAGTTTGAAGGCTCAAGTATGTAAATAAATAAGAACAACAACTGAGTGTCATATAATTATGAAATAGAATTTTCCCCTTAACCCAAATCGTTTTGCTCTGGAACAAGTAATAGATTAATAAGACCAAAGATTGCCCATTTGATATACCCCAAATTAATTATATTTTTAGCCACTAATGTTATCTAAATAAGAGCCAGCGGCAAATACCCGAATGGCTGGCCGAGATGAAGCTGTTCTCTTCGGGTACACAAGCACTGAACGGCCGCTGACGGCGTCAAAACAAATAGTAAAATAGCCGCTATGATTAAATACAAGTCACAAATTTCAGGTCTAAACAACTACATTCTCGCCTAAAAACATTTAAAACTACAGTTCATGGTACAACAAGTGTAGTATTTGTAAAAACAGTGGATTTGCTCGCCCGCCATGACAGTGATACAAGCGAAGTGATACAAACAGTGAAAAGGTAGGAGTACCATTATTACTAGTACTGTATATCGCACGGCTGTCAGCCAATCAGATTCAAGAACCAGTAAGAACTGTTGTATATATATTTATACACACACAAACTTTTATGTTATTTGTCATTAATCGTGATTAATCATTTTCACAGGACTAATTATTTTTGCTTGTTTAATTTTTAAGCTTTCATTACATACTACACCCATGTTCAACAAGAGCAAATCTTCGTTATTTGTCTATTTGAGGATGTGGTAGAACTTCCTGCCAATGTTTTGACTGAAAATGCATCCAAAACCTGTTATAATGTGAGCATTTCTATCTACTAACACATGTCAAGGTTTGCCTACAGTAATCATATCAACTTACACTACAGTTCAAAGTTTGGGGTAAGATTTTTATTTATTTATTTATTTATTTATTTGTTTGTTTGTTATTAATTAAGGATGCATTAAATTGATCAAATGTAACAGTAAAGACTTTAATAATGTTAGATTTATACAAACCCGATTCCAAAAAAGTTGGGACACAAGGAATGCAATAATTTACAAATCTCATAAACTTATATTTTATTCACAATAGACTATAGATAACATATCAAAGGTTGAAATTGAGACATTTTGAAATGTCATGCCAAATATTGGCTCATTTTGGATTTCATGAGAGCTACACATTCCAAAAAAGTTGGGACAGGTAGCAATAAGAGGCCGGAAAAGTTAAATGTACATATAAAGAACAGCTGAAGGACCAATTTGCAACTTATTAGGTCAATTGGCAACATGATTGGGTATAAAAAGAGCCTCTCAGA
This sequence comes from Megalobrama amblycephala, assembly GCF_018812025.1. Lineage (NCBI taxonomy): Eukaryota > Metazoa > Chordata > Actinopteri > Cypriniformes > Xenocyprididae > Megalobrama > Megalobrama amblycephala. The sequence continues at coordinate 26,615,829 of NC_063059.1, forward strand.
GTGGCAGTGTCTCTCAGAAGTCAATGGGCAGAGGATCACCAATTCCCCCAATGCTGTGGCGAAAAATAGGAGTTTCTCAGAGAAAAATTGCAAAGAGTTTGAAGTTATCATCATCTACAGTGCATAATATCATCCAAAGATTCAGAGAATCTGGAACAATCTCTGTGCGTAAGGGTCAAGGCCGGAAAACCATACTGGATGCCCGTGATCTTCGGGCCCTTAGACGGCACTGCGTCACATACAGGAATGCTACTGTAATGGAAATCACAACATGGGCTCAGGAATACTTCCAGAAAACAAATACTTGCCGGCTAAAACTCTATAGGTCAAAAAAGAAGCCATATCTAAACTTGATCCAGAAGCGTAGGCGTTTTCTCTGAGCCAAGGCCCATTTAAAAGGACTGTGGCAAAGTGGAAAACTGTTCTGTGGTCAGACGAATCAAAATTTGAAGTTCTTTTTGGAAAACTGGGACACCATGTCATCCGGACTAAAGAGGACAAGGACAACCCAAGTTGTTATCAGCGCTCAGTTCAGAAGCCTGCATCTCTGATGGTATGGGGTTGCATGAGTGCGTGTGGCATGAGCAGCTTACACATCTGGAAAGGCACCATCAATGCTGAAAGGTATATCCAAGTTCTAGAACAACATATGCTCCCATCCAGACGTCGTCTCATTCAGGGAAGACCTTGCATTTTCCAACATGACAATGCCAGACCACATACTGCATCAATTACAACATCATGGCTGCATAGAAGAAGGATCCGGGTACTGAAATGGCCAGCCTGCAGTCCAGATCTTTCACTCATAGAAAACCTTTGGCACATCATAAAGAGGAAGATGCGACAAAGAAGACCTAAGACAGTTGAGCAACTAGAAGCCTGTATTAGACAAGAATGGGACAACATTCCTATTCCTAAACTTGAGCAACTTGTCTCCTCAGTCCCCAGACGTTTGCAGACTGTTATAGAAAGAAGAGCGGATGCCACACAGTGGTAAACATGGCCTTGTCCCAACTTTTTTGAGATGTGTTGATGCCATGAAATTTAAAATCAACTTATTTTTCCCTTAAAATGATACATTTTCTCAGTTTAAACATTTGATGTCATCTATGTTGTATTCTGAATAAAATGTTGAAATTTCCACATCATTGCATTCTGTTTTTATTCACAATTTGTACTTTTTTGGAATTGGATTTGTATTTCAAAAAAAATTATTATATTTTTTTTTAACTTTCTATTCATTAAAGAATCCTAAAATGATACATGCAGACTTGGTGAGCATACAAGACATACATGAACAAACTTTTGAATGATATTTATATAATTAGTATATCACACATTCTTTCCAGTGTACCTGATGTTGTAGAGGACTGATGGCACTGTACGTCTGATGGTTAACTGATGTGTAGCTGGGAGGATCTTCAGAGCTCGTCTGAGGCTCATTGTAGGGGTTTTGAGTTCCCTGCCCCAAGATCAGACCATGATTTACTTAGTTGTAACATATCATATTTTAATGCTTCTTTAGAAAGTGTAATAAGGACATCTGCTTGCACATCTGCCTGGCAAATCTTCTTGTTTCCATGTCTTTTGCCCCTGGCCTAAATATGCTGGCAAGAATTTAAAAGAGCCTTCAAAGTTTTATATACATATGTAAAACCTTGAAGGCTCTTTTAAACGAAATCCATGAAAACGAATAACTAAATACTGTGCAAAATCCTTTAAAAATGGGAAATCTCTTTTTTTCATCTGAACGAGAAATCTTAAATTTTCTGTTTAAACAGTCCCTCAGTCTCACCATGATGCTAGTCGTCTCCACATTAGTGCTTAATGGACTCCATGAGGATTGTTCCTCCAATCCATTGGCCGTAGTGAGTTTCCCAGCCAGTCCAGCTCTTCTGAGACAACTGAAGGTTTGAACCTCACTGATGGCCCCTTCACTGCATTGACGCCTGTACGGATGGTAGTGATTGTTCTCAGTCAGGCCAGATTCTTGTTCAACAGGGCTTCCGTCTATACTGTGTCTACGAAAGCGCTCTGCAATAGCACTCTTCTGCCTGTAGGGAACACTTTCTCTTTGGGAGTACAGTGTAAACCCCTCTCCAACACTGCTCTGGTGACACTAGGATTGAACAACAAAATAATGTAAAAACACATCTAATATCTATAAAATATGCATATTAGCTCAGCAATATGAAATTCATAGAACTTAAAATTGCAAAGAATCAATACACGCAACACCTATTCCATGTAAAGCAATGCTGCCGTTTCATTTCTAATGAATGCACTCTTTAACATAAAGCAGTTTTCCAAGTGGAAATGCAGTAGCACGTAAAAATCTTTGATCTACTAAAGAGTCCATAAAAGCATTTAATGTGACATACAGCCTTCCCTAGGGGCCATAATTAATTAATATTAAATCAAAAGGATTTGGTGAAAAGGCAGGATGAAATACTTCTATTTCTGCCCCAGGGTCTTGTGTCCTTGAACAGTGCCTTGTGCGGAGGTTCATGTCCTCATCAAAAAGTAATAATTGTGACACTGTCGTAATGAGAGCAGCTGGCGGGCAGAGGTTTCTAAGAAGCGGCAACTAGAGAACAGTCTAAAATGATGTTATAGAACCAGTCATCCATCTATCTATCTATCTATCTATCTATCTATCTATCTATCTATCTATCTATCTATCTATCATTCTATCTATCGTTCTATCGTTCTATCTATCGTTCTATAAGATAAGAACTTCAAAACAAACTAATACAAAATTGCTTAAAAACAAATTCTAAAATGAAATGAGTAATACCTGTGACTCTGGCATCTGAAAGCAGGGCGACCCAAGAGGGTCAAAGGATTGTAGTTCACAAGGAGAAGGAATTGGTGAGCTGCTGCTGCTGCTTACGGGTGGAAAAGACAGGCCCTGGGACGCAGAGGACATCGTCCCTACAACCTGCCTCTTCAAAACAACACAACAGCTCATCAGCTTTTTAGTCTTATTTGTAGACAGAAAGATAAATAGCTAAAAAAAAAGAAGAAGAGGTACTTAAAGGGTTAGTTCACCCCAAAATTAAAATTATGTCATTATTAATGACTCACCCTCATGTCGTTCCAAACCCGTAAGACCTCCGTTCATCTTTGGAACACAGTTTAAGATATTTTAGATTTAGTCCGAGAGCTTTCTGTCCCTCCATTGAAAATGTATGTACGGTATACTGTCCATGTCCAGAAAGGTAATAAAAACATAATCAAAGTAGTCCATGTGACATCAGTGGGTTAGTTAGAAGTTTTTGAAGCATCGAAAATACATTTTGGTCCAAAAATAACAAAAACTACGACTTTATTCAGCATTGTATTCTCTTCCGGAATCCTTTCCATTGAATTGATTCCATTGAATCCTTTCATCTGTCGGCGTTGATAATGCACTTTTACGTCGCCGTGGTTGTTTTTGGCGATTAGGACATCCGCGACATGCACACTTACGCACCATTTTAAAGGTCCCGTTTTTCGTGGTTTTTTCCTTGTTCTATGAAGTCCCTCCTTCAGAAATACGTAACGAGTTCTGATTGTGCCAGCGGTTCCTGTGTTGTGATTCGACAGCAGCTCTTAGCGTACCTTGCCCAGAAAGGTCACGCCTCTTACCATAACGTGGAGATGCACATAGTTTTATATGTGGATTATAATTTTCGGGAACCGAGTTAAACATAAATTGTAACCATTGATCTCTAAGTACAGCGTCCCTGGGAAGGCCAAACAAGACCACGCCCCCTTTTTTGTGTATTCCTGTGGGCGGAGGTTAGTCAAAAAACTGTTTTAGTGACGTCATTAACCCTTTCACACGTAAGTTTTAAATATTCTGGCTGACCCCCCAGCGTGAGTTTTTAGAAGCGACCGTTATTTAGAACGTATCACTTTATGGTTTCCATGGTGACGCGTCATTGCTTTTTATGTGACACACCGCAGCACTGTATGAATGATAATCTGCTTTCATTTAATTTTTCCTTTGTTATTCAAAATATTCATAAATTTGTTGACTATAGCATGAAATATCTAATATTCCGATTGACAAATATGTGCAAGTGGATGTGTTTTGCAGTTTAAACACCTTTATAACGATCATGTTAGTTGAGCCATATGCGCGATGGGCGCCGCCATGTTAGTTTGCGCCGCACAGAGAATCGGATCTGTTGGATTTACAACCCGTGAATTTATCCACTTCTCCCGAAATACATGAAAGTGAGTCGGTGAACTGGGGAAGAATAGAGTAAGCTTTAAAGTTACTTTCACAATGTGTATCTGATATGAATAAAACGTGTTGTCTAATTATAATGGAAAGGGTTGTTATTTCCGCTTCTATAGACATCATTGTGTATTTTACAAACTCTAAATATATTGTTTTGTTAGTACTCGTGTGTATTTAAATGTCTGAAACCTACAATAAACATTATTTGGTTGAAAACACTGCATATATGTAATATATGAAAAGCGCTGCGCGCGTCCGTCTCTGGTTTAGCACCAGCCAAAGCGCGCACGCACATTTGAATTTGGCAGTTGATCACGCGATGCACTGAACGTTCTAATCACACCGGTGTGATCGTACGCTCCTGAGGCCAGCCAAGACTGATCACACCGGTGTGATCGTACGTGTTAAAGGGTTAAAGAAGGAAGTAGAGGGATGTAGTCCAAACTGGCCGTTCGATGTAGGCGACTTCTGTTAAATAAAATATCTCGCTTGGCATTGAACTTTCAGCTTTAAAAATTTACAGATTTTATTTATACTCTAACAACAACATTACACACTAACTAAAGTTTGAAACATGGGATCACGAAGAACAGGACCTTTAAAAAATATAGCAATACCAAAATACAAACAATGTAGAATAGCTTGAATACAGCGTGCGTCTCCCTCAGACTGTAAACGAAGCTCTGGCGCACTAGATAACATGTCAGCAGCGTCTTACATCAGCAGCGTCACTGCGGAATCGTGAACCACACTCCGGAGCAGAAGGGGGCTGTAATGACCAATAAGCTGGATGCCAACGCCGTAAAACAGGAAAGAAGAAGAAGCGGAGTCGTGAACGCGGATTGACAACAGACCCGGAAGAGAATACAATGCTGAATAAAGTCGTAGTTTTTGTTATTTTTGGACCAAAATGTATTTTCGATGCTTCAACAAATTCTAACGAATTCAAATTCAACGAATTCTTTCTTTGATGATGTTTTTATTACCTTTTTGGACATGGACAGTCTACCGTACACACATTTTCAATGGAGGGACAGAAAGCTCTCGGACTAAATCTAAAATATGTTAAACTGTGTTCCTACGGGTTTGGAACGACATGAGGGTGAGTCATTAATGACATAATTTTATTTTTTGGGTGAACTAACCCTTTAAGCTACTGTAAGTAAAAAAAAAAAAACATAAACAGCGCAATGTACCCTAAAACATTTTTTTACTCTAAAATGTCAGGGGCTGTGGTTTTAAAGATACAAATTATGAATCATATAGGAACGTTATCATGCTTGTCAGCTTGACAAGCATGATACAAGCATGATTTATTTGGGCACACAAATAAAAATAATTATAATATTTCATAAAAAGTCATAAAGGGATTTTTCCATGTCTCTAAACAATCTCCCTAGCCTACAGTCTTATGGGCCATGTTTAACTGCTTGTAATGAAAATCCCTTTCCAACTGTCTACTAAGCATGTTCCCTGCTGAACTGAAAAAGACCCTATATGCTGTACATCATTGGTCTGGCTGCTATCTGATCATAAACAGGTAAAACATAAGGCCACATAAGTATCCGGTATTCCTGGAAATTCAGGCTACTCTCATTTACTGTCAGCAGACAGTGCTGTTTGAGCCAAAAACTCATTAAAATCACCAACAAACCATGAAGGAGAAGCAGAAGTGTGTTAGTGACATGAAATGGAGATGGGGGAGTTTTGCTCCACCTGAAACATAGAGTGTAATTCAGTACTGGAGAGGAAGTTGAGCTGGCCTTTATGGTCCATCACTGTGACTTTTAAACTGATCCTTTGACCTGTTATGGTCGAGATACAAGCCATTTCCACTCTTGAGAGAAAAGAGCTGAGTACACAAAAAGGTTATTGGGTGCTCATGTGTTTGAACGAGAATTAGGCAAGGAAATGAGGCATGATAACCGGATTTTATGCTACATAAATCTTTAAAGTAAATGTTTTTTTAAAAAAAAAAGCCTTTTACTATAAACAATCATATAACTAAATTTTGTATTTTAAAAAAATTAATTTTATTCGGCCTCTGGAATACTTGATTCTGATTGGTCATTCGCTGCATCTGCAGTTGAGGCTCATATGGGTAATTCAAATTACAGTAATTTTGTTGTGTTGCAGTTCTTGTTTTAACTGAATTGATTGTTTTATACATTGTAGAGGACTGTTTTTTTCTTAGTTAAATCCTCAAGATAATATACAGGTAAGATTACAAAATTATTTCAGTAACACTTTATTTTAGGGTCTTTTAACTATTTGCTTATTAGCACACATATTATTAGAATATTGGCTATTTAGTCGTACTTATTAAGCACATATTAATGCCTTACTTTGCATGACCTTATTCTACATTCTTAATCCTACCCAATACCTAAACTTAACACCTACCTTACTAACTATTAATATGCAGTAAAATAGGAGTTTATTGAGGGAAAAGTCGTAGTTAATAGTTTATATGTGCTCCCTATACTAAAGTGTTACCATTATTTCAACACAAATCCATATTGGAATGTCTATTTACACTAAGTGCAAATAGTGTAAATACTATTTACACTAGCTCTGTCCACCAAAGTCTGGTTGGGACACTCAAGTTTTAAAAACGACGTGCAGAATTCAACATCATCAGTGGTGTAGCAGTAGAGAGGATTTGAATCCGCCTTTTTCCAAGCATGTCATTTATTTGAATCATTTATGTCATTTATTTTAGTGGAAATAAACTGTGAACAAGTGTTTATTAATAGTAAAATTGTTTATTGGGATTAGGGGAAGGAGGAGGGAAGTTTTTTATTCTTCCAAAAGGCAGCATCTATTTAATAATTTGAATAAATATAATCATTTACACTCTATACTACTGCATCCTGTTAATGTGATACTGAGGTGCAAATAGTATCTGCTAATATAAAGTATAGATAGCATCTAATTATTATTTACTCTTATTGCAAAGAACTGATACTTTTACATGGTGTAAATAGAATATATTGCTAATAGCTGCAAATAGCTGCTGCCAATAAATATTTAATGTTTATGTATTTATTCATTTACTTGGTGAGAAGCCAAATAAGAGGAATAATGTACTGCACATTCTCCTTTACATATATATATATATATATATATATATATATATATATATATATACAGTACAGTCCAAAAGTTTGGAACCACTAAGATTTTTAATGTTTTTAAAAGAAGTTTCGTCTGCTCACCAAGGCTACATTTATTTAATTAAAAATACAGTAAAAACAGTAATATTGTGAAATATTATTACAATTTAAAATAACTGTTTTCTATTTGGATATATTTCACAAAGTAATTTATTCCTGTGATGGCAAAGCTGAATTTTCAGCATCGTTAATCCAGTCTTCAGTGTCACATGATCCTTCAGAAATCATTCTAATATGCTGATCTGCTGCTCAAGAAACATTTAATGTGTACAATTGTACAAAATATTTGTGTACAATATTTTTTTTCAGGATTATTTGATGAATAGAAAGTTCAAAAGAACAGTGTTTATCTGAAATCTAATCTTTTGTAACATTATAAATGTCTTTACTGCCACTTTTGATTGATTTAATGCATCCTTGCAGAAAAAGTATTCATTTCTTTAATTTCTTTTCAAAAAAATAAAAATTCTTACTGACCCCAAACTTTTGAACGGTAGTGTATAATGCTACAGAAGCTTTGTATTTCAGATAAATGCTGTTCTTTTGAACTTTCTATTCATCAAGGAATCCTGAAAAAAAAGTACACAACTGTTTTCAACATTGAAAATAATCATAAATGTTTATTGAGCAGCAAATCAGCTGATTTCTGAAGGATCATGTGACACTGAAGACTGGAGTAACGATGCTGAAAATTCAGCTTTGCATCACAGGAATAAATTACTTTGTCAAATATATTTAAATAGTACACAGTTATTTTAAATTGTAATAATATTTCACAACATTACTGTTTTTTACTGTATTTTTAATTAAATAAATGTAGCCTTGGTGAGCAGACGAAAATTCTTTTAAAAACATTAAAAATCTTAGTGGTTCCAAACTTTTGGACTGTACTGTATATATATATATATATATATATATATATATATATATATAATAAATTACTAGTTTAAAGCCAAATATATTACAAAATATACAGTATGTTCTGAACAAAGACTAAAAAAATAAAATTTGTGAATGTATAAGTGTAAATTCTGAATAGCATTGTTTAAAAAAAAAACTAAAACTGACCATTTTAAAAGGTTTGTCATATGATTCTTTGGAGCGTTTAGCCAAGTTGCTATATGATTAGATTCAGGTTAAAATGTTGAGTTAATCACTGCTTTGAGGTCAATTTAATCAAATCAGTGAAATCACCAACTAAAGTGGAACCAAATGAGATCCTGCTCCTGTTAATACATCCACTGAGATAGAGCTACAGTTTTACTTGATTTATGTAAAAAGGATAAATTCATTTATTCCTGCACGGACCCAGGTCTTTCTGCATAAAGAGCTTTACTACTACTTTTGACCCAACCAAATACTGCTTAAAGCAAGCTACAAAATGATAGTGTTCTTAAAGGTTATATTTAATAATAGTTGATCATATTGTGCGCTAATTAAGATTTAATGGAAAATTATTTGATATATTCAGAAGCTCTTTTAGAGAATTAGAGAAAATTCACATGAACATGTTCAGTTTTCCATCAGCATCAACAAAGGTCAGAATGCTGAATGAGGTCAGTAAGCCATGCTATATAATCCTCTAATACAAGATAAGAAAGAAGATAAAGTGTGTGTGCATGCATGTGTGTGTACTAAGTGATGTGTGTGTGTGTGGTCCCGGTAAATCCTACATTTATACAGTATAAAAATCATTATGTCTATGGAAAGTCCCCATAAATCATGGTAACCCAATGTGTGTGTGTGCGCGTGTGTGTGAGAGAGAGAAAGGATCATCTGGTATGAGTAAGAATAAAAATGCTGAACAGGTATAAATCTAAAAGTACTTCATTTCAAGACTCCTTCCTCCTTCAATATGATCACATTTATCTCACTTTGATCTGGTCTCTTGCATGTCTATACAGCCCCACCCGTGCACTCTCACCACACTTGAGTGGCATTTCAAATGGACTGTGCATCTTCCTTTACACTGTCATCCATCAAGTAATTGGTAGGATTTCTTCCCGTATGTCTACAATAGCACTTTCACTCCACTTCAGTGGAAACACATCTGAGCGTTAAAAAAAAAAAGAAAAAAAGAAAAAATCTCAGTAGGCCTACTTCACTTCCTTAAAGGGATAGTTCACCCAAAAATGAAAATTTGATGTTTATCTACTTACCCCCAGCGCATCCAAGATGTAGGTGACATTTTTTCTTCAGCAGAACACAAATGATGATTTTTAACTCCAACCGCTGCCGTCTGTCAGTCAAATAATTGCAGTAGATGGGAACTTCATCTATAAGAGTAAATAAAGCTTGCTTAGACAAATCCAAATTAAACCCTGCGGCTCGTGACGACACATTAATGTCCTAAGACACGAAACGATCGGTTTGTGTGAGAAACCGAACAGTATTTATATCATTTTTACCTCTAAAACACCACTATGTCCAACTCCGTTCATGACTCCTTTAGTGATGTCTGATCGCGCTCTGACAACGGCAGTGATGTCTCGCGCATATACTTCAATGAGTGCTAGACATCACTGCCGCTGTCAGAGCGCGATCAGACATCACTAAAGGAGTCATGAACGGAGTTGGACATAGTGGTGTATTAGAGGTAAAAATTGATATAAATACTGTTCAGTTTCTCACACAAACCTATCGTTTCGTGTCTTAGGACATTAATGTGTCGTCACGAGCCGCAGGGTTTAATTTGGATTTGTCTAAGCAAGCTTTATTTACTCTTATAGATGAAGTTCCCATCTACTGCAATTATACGACTGACAGACGGCAGCGGTTGGAGTTAAAAATCATCATTTGTGTTCTACTGAAGAAACAAAGTCACCTACATCTTGGATGCGCTGGGGGTAAGCAGATAAACATCAAATTTTCATTTTTGGGTGAACTATCCCTTTAAATGTGGTAAAATTGCAGAATCCTAAAAGGGACGGTTCACCCGAAAATGAAAGTCTGTCATCATTTATTCACCATCATGCAAATCTAATTTCTGAAAATCTGTTTAATACTAGTGTGTATTGTAAATGTCAGTAAAATGTGATTGATGTGATGAGATTGGAAAGCATAAATCCAAACCCTGCACCTGACAGACATTTCAGTATAAGTCTTCAGGCATAAACTTAAAAGTAATGTATTAAAATCTATAATACTTGTTAAGTTGTTAATAATAGGATACCCTAATAAATATTATTTGTATTATATTTATATTAAATATAAATATGAACATTAAATATAATAATACAAGATTATCATTAATAATATTATTAAAATTTGTCATTATCTATTTGCACATATAACTTTAATAAATTAGACAGATATAAAACTCTCCGCATTATTTTGATGATGTGACATCAGTAATAATACAAAATACTCAATTAATACTCAAAAAGGTTGCTAGATCACAGCTGGAAACCATATCTGTGATCATACATTTGTAACATTACTCATTTGTAACATACATTTGTAACATTAAATAATGAAACACATTCATCTAATAGCTTGCACCTTGTAAAATAAATCTGAGCTCAGCTCTGAGATTTCAAATGGGAATGTGTAAAAGGCTCAGTCCATTTGGCCCCCAGCCAACCTGTGGAAGCCTTACACCCACAGGGGACAGGCCTGCTGCAACAGGTTTTCCAATTCACACATATTTATGTGCACACAGCTACACACACTTGGGTCACTGGCAGCTGGGATTATAATGAGAACATATTTTAAATGTTATATCAGACCCATCCATAATCATATCCCGGAGAGAATGGGCACTTTGCCGAACTTCAGTACCTAGAGGGAGACGACCCTGCTGATAGAATCTGACTGCACCTGCCTTGCCCTGCCCTGCCCTCTTTATCATTCTCTCTGTCTTTCTCCTGTATCCCTCTCTTCACTTTCCTAGATAAATTTCAGCAGAGATTTCATCCAGGTGGAGACAAGCCTAACAAGGAGCCCGAGGGACATTTCTTGATGCCTTATTTTTTGGTGCCAAATGGGATACAGTTGTACAATAGTATCTGTGTAAGTGAAAAGTGAGATCCCACAAATGTTTACACCTTTAATTTGGACTTCTTAGCTCAGATCTATCTCTTCTAGAATGTTATTTTGCTGTCAATGAAACCTTATCACAATGTTGATCCTAGTATTTACCAGATTCAGAAAAATGATAGTTTGTACAGATGACTTTGTAGTGCATATTAAGTAAAAAAAACAAATATTCACTTACCACTGTGTGTGGTGCTTCCAGGCCCAGGTTGTAAATCTAAGACAGTCAGAGTCCACACAGATACCTGCAAACCGGCTGCAGAAATCTCTCTCTGAGTCCCCACTCTGCTTTTATAGTGACTGACTGACTGACTGCTGACAAGAAAAACAACTCAGACAGATATGTATAGAGAGAGTGAGAGAGAAAGAGCGAGGGAGGGAGGGAAAATGAATGTCAATGCAGGTGAATTTTCCCCTACCCTCCTAGTGAACCTGGGAGGCAGAACCACTGCCCTTCTGAGCTGCTGTATTAAAATCATATTCTAATGTGAATGGGAGATGGGGAGAAGGGTGGAGAGAAGCAAAAATAGTGATAGTGAAAAGGAATCGCTTAGTTAAGTGCTTATGTTACACTGCTGCTTGAGGTTTGTTCGTGTAAGGCAACCAAAACTAGAGGGAATGAGACAAAATGACAGAGAATGTAGAAATTGTTGTTGTGTTATCTTATGTAGCTTTGCTTGAAAATTGTATTAAGTGCAGTGTTTGTTAATTTGTGTTTGTTTATTTATTCTAAAACCGAACAGTTAAATTAATTGTTTGTTTCAATCAAATAATAATGAAAGTTCATTGTACATAATAGAAAAAAATTGTGTGAACTTAAAATTTGATTTTAGTAAGCTGAACTTAATATGATTGAGTTAAAAGTAAATACTTAAATGTTTTGAGTATTCTGAACTTATTGAGTTTTACAGTGCTCTTGTTCTGTCATCATTGCTTTGTACCAATGTTAGTTTTTTCTTAGTCTTATGTAACTTTATTACTTTGAGTTTGATGAACTTAAATCATTTAAGGCAATCAGTTTCCTCAAACCGTTTAAGTAGCTATATAGTTGTTAAGACTTAGTTATGTTTGTTACCTGAATTCAAACTGAATGGGTGAAATAAACTTAAAAACTTTAAGTTGAGTTTACTCTAATGATTGACCAAACCGACACTAAAATATAAGTGAATTTAACTATATGAGTTTATAGTACTCATACTTATTGGTTTTAAAAATGGTTAAAGGCAATCAGTTTCCTCAAATGGTTGGAGTTACCGTAACTTATCGGGTTTTACAGTGTAAGAACATACTGGAATATAGAATGTTTTTCATAGATTTAAGTGAATAGTTTTCTTTTTTAAACCTGGCACATTTATATCACTATGTGATATATTATATTATATTATATTATATTATATTATATTATATTATATTATATTATATTATATTATCGATTGTCTGATAGATAAATAAATAAAAAAATGATGATAGAAAGATAGATAGATAGATAGATAGATAGATAGATAGAGAGAGAGAGAGATAGATAGATAGAGAGAGAGAGAGAGATAGATAGATAGATAGATAGATAGATAGATAGATAGATAGATAGATAGATAGATAGATAGATAGATAGATAGATAGATAGATAGATAGATAGAACATGTTGCACTAAATCAGCTGAAAATGGCATGTTTCAGCAGTACTTGCTCAAAACAATACATTACCTATATTATATTTCAAGTTATCCCTCCTTGATTAGTCTTGTTTCTGTGTGTTCTGCAAAGAAATCCTTAAAATAACATGCCTTAAGCCCTGCGATGGTGTAACTGATCATGGTGAATAGTTTGGCATCAGGACATGGCACGACAAAGCACACTTGACAGAGACATTTCTGCTAGTCTTTTCCTGTTCTGGTTTGGCATCTCAACTCATGCAAAGAAAATACACAAAAAGAATACCCTTTCCTTCATTAGTGTAAATAGTGGGTAAGAAAATGTCAGATGGCCGGAAGAACCTTTCTAAATGTTTCTCCTATCATGTATGTTCCACACTGAAGTCATACATGACCTGGTCAGTGGAGGAGACTTAATATGTACTAAATATTTGCTAAAAAGCTTTTAGATATGTTATCAGGGCAAAAACAACAATTATGCTCACAGTAACATGTTAAAAATCCAATGTGGACAGCATCATTGATCATATGGATTGTATTTGATGTAACACATCCCATATACACACAGAAGAAACGCAGCTACATTATTAGAGAACTTATGATGTTGTGTAACCTGCACACTTATCACTCAGACTTTACTGAGAGGATGTGGTTTCCAAGCTGTTGGATCAGTTCAGATGAGTTAGGGTCATGAGGGTTAACATCCAGAGGTCAACACTGCCTATAGTCCACCTCAACCCAGTTTGCCAATCTCATCCTTAAACTAAACTCATCCACTCAACTCAGTTCATCTCTCCACATGAAAGGATTTGCCTTCTGTCCCCTCCAGTTGGTCCAAAACATCTATCTATCTATCTATCTATCTATCTATCTATCTATCTATCTATCTATCTATCTATCTATCTATCTATCTATCTATCTATCTATCTATCTATCTATCTATCTATCTATCTATCTATCTATTTACACATTGAAACCTGCCTCACATGCTGTAGGTTCATCTTTTAACATTTAATCCTGACGCAACACCCTACAAATTAAACATGCAAAACTAGTTTGGGTAAATTAAACAAATCTTTGAAAATTTGATAATCACATTATGTCCTAATCCACTATTACCATAAAAATGAAGACATGCTTTTGTGAATATACCTTCTACTGAATCAAAACATAAAAAAAAACTCTTGACCTAATAATAAAAATAAATCATTTTTAATAGCTCAATATTTATTTCACGTTCATTCTGTCTTTCTGTCAGATTGTGTAATCAGTAGTGTTTCTCCCCCTTGTTTAGCCTTTTGCTCCACCCATGCTGTCAGTTTGTCACACAGTGGGAAAAAAGCTCTGTAAGTTTGCCAGAGGCATTCTCATTTTAGTTGCTGTCTTTCAACCTTTTACCTTTATAAATGTAAGCATTGTTTTTAACCAAAGATGGGTGTTTGGATTGAGAGATTTCTGTGTGATTTCCTCTTCATGTGCAATTTGCTACTTTTTTGCTATAAAACCCCAAAACAGTACAGAAAAAAGTAACAAACAACCTACATCGTATTGCAGTGTTTGTCCAAGCACTGTAAATCTTTAGGCTTGTGTGTTTTAGTTACAGTGTATTGTTGGACCCTCACCATTTATGAGTGTAAGAGTGTTCTTTGTGTGAGTGTCACTTATCTTTGTGCCCTTTGACAGGAAAACATCATTGAATATTGCCCTAAAGGCATTTTAGATGACTATGGTCATTCCTGTTAGACACCTTCTTGCACTGCTTCTCATCTCACTTTCTGGTGACTTCAGTGTGGAACATATGTGATATGGGAAAAATATAGAAAGGTTCTTCCAGAGCAGCTCTCAATAGGGATGAGTGTGAACGTGTGTTATGCTGCCAGCACTGACGGCACAACTGCCCTCACAGCACACTCACCTGAGGGCCCGATCGATGAGTGAGAACCACATTATGAATCAAACGTGCCTTCACATCTCTAAATATATGTATGCTATATAGCACCATGACAGGCTGTAATTATTAAGTAAAACATCTAATCTGACAGAGCTTGGTTTTATGTCATACATATGCTTGTAACAACCATCAGCTCCAGGTTATTTGGGTTTACCTGACTCAAAATTGCGCAGATCTTCTGAATGGACTACACGTTAATAGAAATCTTGCAATTTTTGTCAATAAAAGGGTAATATGTTACATGTTACACATCCATTAGTTAATGTTGGTTAATCCATTAATGAACTAACAATGAGCAATATATCTTTTACAGTATTTATTAATGTTTGTTAAAGTTAGTTAAAGGTGCCCTAGAACTTCTTTTTAAAAAGATGTAATATAAGTCTAAGGTGTCCCCTGAATGTGTCTGTGAAGTTTCAGCTCAAAATACCCCATAGATTTTTTTTAATTCATTTTTTTAACTGCCTATTTTAGGGCATCATTAACTATGCACCGATATATAGTTTGCGGCTCCTTTAAATCTCGTGCTCCCCCTCCCCCGGAGCTCACGCTTGCCTTGAACAGCATAAACACAGTTTACACAGCTAATATAACCCTCAAAATGGATCTTTACAAGATGTTCATCATGCATGCTGCTTGCATACATCGGATTATGTAAGTATAGTATTTATTTGGATGTATTACATTTGATTCTGAATGAGTTTGAGGCTGTGCTCCGTGGCTAAAGCTAACATTACACACTGTTGGAGAGATTTATAAAGAATGAAGTTGTGTTTATGAATTATACAGACTGCAAGTGTTTAAAAATGAAAATAGCGACGGCTCTCTTGTCTCCTTGAATACAGTAAGAATGGTAACTTTAACCACATTTAACAGTACATTAGCAACATGCTAACGAAACATTTAGAAAGACAATTCATAAATATCACTAAAAATATCATGTTATCATGGATCATGTCAGTTATTATTGCTCCATCTGCCATTTTTTGCTATTGTTCTTGCTTGCTTACCTAGTCTGATGATAGTCTCACTGTTACGTAACAGTTGGTGTTATGTTGAGATTCGCTTGTTCCTCGGAGGTCTTTTAAACAAATGAGATTTATATAAGAAGGAGGAAACAATGGAGTTTGAGACTCAGTGTATGTCTTTTCCATGTACTGAACTCTTGTTATTCAACTATGCCAAGATAAATTCAATATTGAATTCTAGGGCACCTTTAAAACAACTTCATTGTTAGTTCATGTTAGCTCAGTTCCATTAAATTTTATTAAGAGATACAACTTTTGATTTTAATAATGTATTAGAAAATGTTGAAATTAACATTAATAAAGATTAATAAATACTTTAGAAGCTAGTTAATTTTAACTAATACAGTTAACTAATGCTAACAAATGGAACCTTATTGTATACCATAAAAGCAAACAAAACTAAAAACAAATGAAAAAACAAATACATTACAAACCAAATAAAAAAAGCTAAAAAAAATCACAAGTGATTAGATAGATAGATAGATAGATAGATAGATAGATAGATAGATAGATAGATAGATAGATAGATAGATAAAAAAACATTTTCAGCATCATGCAGTCGTTTCTTGAGAACATGAAGAATGTATAGGAGGTCAAGAAGAAGGTCAAGTGTTTATGTTTCTGTGTAATTTGTCTCCAAAGAGGAGCTGAACTGAATAGCTGTCATTACCTTGGTTTCATCAAATGCCAAAGTGCACTTAAAAGAGGAATAGTAATCTTTCTTTCTCTTTTTCTCTCTGTTGCTGCAACATGATCTCATAGATATTATCAAAGGAGCTGAAGGTCCCATGGAAAAAAAACACCTTTCTCATGGCGCAAATGTGACATATTTTACTGCTAACATTTTAATGACTTCACACTGCAAGTAATTTAGAAAGTATTTTCTAAGTGCAATGACCCTGAGGGACACTAGTGATATGTGAAATTTACCATGGATGGATTTCACCCTTTTTTTCCCTCTGATAATTATTTAAGTCCTCAGTCTACATTTAATCTCACACGAAAAACAAAATTGTTGAAATTATTAGGAGCCGAGCACCGATGGTGTGAGGACCCTATTGTAACTGCTCGGTCAATTATTCTTCTTCTCCGAAATGAATCACATTTTTGAAGGCCTAAACATGCGCAAAAACTCTTGCAGAAACTTTGCACACATGTCAGAAGTGGTGAAAATTTACATCTGATTTCATACATCTGGTTTCGTAATTAGGTGTGGCAAAAATGGCTCAATAGCGCCACCTACAAAATTTCAATTAAGCGCTCTTCGTGCTACGTTTCACTTACAGGTATGAAATTTGGTAGACACATATAACAGCCCAATACCAACAAAAAAGCCCCTGGGTGCAAAATCTGTAAACCTTAGATATTTTGAATTTTCTCTGCAAATTTTTGGCAGTTTTTGCCATTTCCACATGTTGTACTTTAACGAACTCGTCCTAGAGCTTTAATCAGATCAACATCATATTTGGTCAGTCTAATCTTAAGGTCTTTGCGATGTTACATTGCGAAGATCTAGAGTTTTTGTTGAAGGGCGTGTCCGTGGCAGCCTGACAAAGTCTGATGTTTCGCCATGAAACAGGAAGTTGTTGTAACTCGGGTATACAAAATGCTCATCTTGAACTAGCTCTCTTCTTCTTCTTCTTCTTCTTCTTCTCTATTAGAATTCCAGCAGTGTAGACACTGCTAAGTGTATTACTGCCCTCCTCAGGTCAAAGTTTGAACTAATTGTTATATACTTACTTGCACTAGCATATTGAATATGATAATTTAGTTTAAACTTTGGCTTGTTGAGGGCAGTAATACACTTAGCACTGCTGAAATTCAAATAGAGAAGAAGAGGAGAGCTAGCATTTATGGTTAAAACGTATAAAATTAAAAAAATTCTCATTTATGGTTAAATGTATAAAATTTATTTAAATTGCGAAGATCTAGAGTTTTCGCTGAAGGGCGTGTCCGTGGCGGCCTGACAAAATCTGATGTTTCACCATGAAAGAGGAAGCTGTTGTAACTCAGGCATACAATGTCCGAACTTCTCCAAACTTCACATGTTTGATAATAGTCCTGGCTTGAAGACATCTACATGGTAATATTCAGTTACGGTCAAAGCACCACCTGTTGGCAGCAAGAAGTGGGGCACTTTGAAATGACTTGGCCATAATTCTCCTGTATTTACTCGCTTACATGCATGTCGCCCACTGTTCACTGTGTCCTGATGCCAACTGGTGGCGGTGAGCCTGGGTGCGAGGGCCCTTTCATCGCTGCTTGCAGCTTTAATTTGTTTTTTAAACAAGGTATGAAGTGAAATTTTGTATTAAGTGAAACAGTTGACCATATATTTCACTATTGTTAACTTAGCATTCCATGAAACATTTCAGAGAAGCAAAAACAAATTATTTATTCTATATCCAGTTGAATACACATTTAAATAAATAAATAAGTTATCTTAATCATTATATTGCAAAGTCAATTACTCGTACACATAAAGTAGTAGATTAGTTTGAAACTGGATTTTTATTTTTTTTTAATTCCTGTGAGCAAGTAAAATCCATATATCATATCAGCCTGCAATCTGCAAATCCTATTTGAGAGGTTAATCTAGGTGCATTCCTCTTAAAAATGCTCAAAAGCTTTTTGAATCCTATTACTTGAATCAGAATCTTGAGTAAATGTAAATGAATAAATAATTTTTTTTAAATAAAACTATTTACTGCTTCCCCATTATTACAGAATTGTTTTAGTAATAGGATTTTACTTTACCTGACAGAATGTGCTACTCATGTTTTATTCTGGTAATTTATGTAAAAGTTAGGTTACACTTTATTTTACAGTGCCGTAGTTACATTGTAATTACTCAAATAAGTACTGAGTACTACTAATTAACTACATATACTTACTATAGAGTTACAGTTAGGGTTAGGGTTTGGTTTAGGGTTAGTTACTTGTAATTATGCATAATTTACTGTTATTACTATAGTAAGTACATCATACATTTAACTACGGCACTAAAATAAAGAGTTACCAAATGTATAATATAATGTAATATAATATAATATAATAGCCAATATGATTATATGCACAAAATACTACTATAAAGATGACTTTAAAAAAGTTTTGTTTAGCCTTCTCTACTCCAGTCCTCAGGACCCACTGCTCTGCACATTTTGTATGTCTCTCAGTTCATGGAGCTCTCTTAATGAATCAGTCAAATAAGGGAGACATACAAAATGTCCAGAGCAGTGGGTCCCGAGAACTGGAGTTGATTTTTACTGAAATTGTCATGTCAGTTTCATATGTGTTTCAAAAGGGGACGCCAGAAGCACGGCAAACTGCTGGAAGACACGGCGGCTTCCGTAAGTCACATTCTGTCAGCTCAGCTGTTTGTTCAGACTAGTTATGTTTACACTCTTCTGTCGTCCAGATTTATCGTCTGTGATTTAAGCATTTGGACTCTGAAAGCTTTAAACCATGGATGAATCAGATACAAGCGCTATTATTGCGGAGGACTCGGAGTCGGGTGACTCCAGCAAATTCTGTTGTTGTTTTAAGGTGACACAAAACAAACCTCCTCCGCCGTGTTCATGTCCATTTTCCGTGACCGTGGAGCCCGTTATGTTCCTTTCCACGTTCTCCATAGTTCTCCAGATGCCTTTATACACGCAGTACCTGTGGGATCGTCTCAGTGAAGATGTGGGTTATAATGGAACGAAAGGAGGAGGATGTAATGCATCTACGGTCCACGACCCTCTGCAGAAGGTAACAGATGTTTGACACGTTGTGTGGATTTGGAACCGAGAACCGTTTTTCATCCAGAAATCTGCCGGTTCTTTTAGTGAATCAAAAACAATCTGCGCGACCGGTGAAGCACGCGAAGTTAATGCTTTTGAGCCGGTTCTTTTTAGTGAGTCAAAAGCGCGCCTATTGTATTTTGATTCCTGAACAAATTACACTCGGTTCTTTTTAGTGAGTCAAAAACATACAGAATAGCGCAGTAGTGTAGCCTAGGTCGATTCCTGAACGAACAACTGTAATGAGTCGTTCTTTTTTCAGTGAATCAAAAATATACAGAGCTACAGTACCAGTGTGGTTCGATTGCCAAACGAATGACACTGAGCCGGTTATTTCTGTAGTGAGTCACAAAATTGGTCAGTGAACCTGAATCAAATTTTATTTTTATTTTCCCAAACAATTGACACTTTGAAGCCGTTTTTTTTTTTTAGTAAATTAAAAACATACAGTACAGTGTGTCCAGTATAGTCCTATTCCAAAACGAATTACTTTTATGAGCTTCTTTTTTCTTTAGTGAATCTAGTGAAGCTACGCTACCAGTGTCCCAGACAGCAAGATATAGTGTGGCCCAGATCCGGCCTACATCTGGTACATGTGGATTACACACAGACCAGATGTGGGCTGGATCTGGGCCGACACTATGTTGCTGTCAGGGGTAGTTCGATTCCCGAACATATGCCACTTACGAGTTACTTTTTTTATTTTTTTTATTTTTTTTATTATTAAATCACAAACTTTGACCAGTGTAATTCGATTTCTGAGCGAATGGCAGACAAACCAGCTCTTTTTACTAGTGGATTATTTAACTTTATTTTTTTTATGATATATTCAACTGAAAGATACTACATTATCAAACGTATGACAAAATACTTAAAAAACTACATTATATGTTTCCAAAAGAACTTTTTTTTAATGTAATTTATTTCCCTTGTCTAGGAAGTGGAGATTCTGACTGCACACTGGAGCCTATACATTAATTTGGGTGGTTTTCTAGTTGGGCTGATTATGGTGACCCTGTTAGGCTCATGGAGTGACCGTGCAGGTCGGCGTCTGGTTCTGATCATCCCATCCCTTGGCCTGGCTGTTCAGGCGGCAGTGTATTTGATTGTAATGTACCTGAAGCTACCTGTGTTCTGGTTCCTTATTGGGAGGATCTGCAGCGGCCTCTCCGGGGACTTCAACGCCATATTGGCCGGTTGCTTTGCGTATGTGGCTGACACGAGCGGCAGGGGGTCTCGCACCTTTCGTGTGGCGATACTAGAGGCTTGTTTGGGATTGGCTGGCATGTTTGCAAGCATCATCGGAGGACAATGGCGTCGGGCACAAGGGTATTCGGCAGCTGTTAATGCATAAAATAAAAATATAATATTTCTGTGATTAAAAAATTATGTCATGTTTCCCTCCAGGTATATCAACCCTTTCTGGCTAGTATTGGCCACAAATCTTGCAGCAGCCTTTTACACATACCTGTTTGTGCCTGAAACGGTCACCCCTGACCCCGAGGCAAAACTCCTCTCCACCAGGCATCACCGGGCCATCTACCGCCTCTATGGATCTGATGAACCGCAGGGGCGCAGAACTAAACTATGGTTTTACACTCTCTGCTTCTTTTTGGTGGTGTCTGTACATTTGGGTTGCAGTGACCTCTATGTGCTCTATGAGTTGAGTGCTCCGCTCTGCTGGGGTCCAGAGATGATTGGTTATGGCTCTGCGGCCAAGAATCTAGCCTACCTCACCAGCCTGACAGGGCTCAGGGCCATGCAATGCTGTCTGGAGGACTCCTGGGTGGCTCTGGTGGGCCTTACCTCTAACATTGTTGGCTTGATTGTGATTTCAGTCGCTGACACTACAGCTCTGATGTTTACCGGTAAGATCTGCTATATATATATATATATATATATATATATATATATATATATATACACTTTATACACCACCGTTCAAAAGTTTGGGGCTGGTCATTTTTTTTTATATTTTTGAAAGAAGTCTCTTGTGCTCACCAAGGCTGCATTTATTTGATCAAAAGTACAGTAAAAACAGTATTATTGTGCAATATTACAATTTAAAATAACTGTTTTGTATTTTAATATATCAAATATAATATATTGATTATATTAAATATAATTTGAATATATTAATTATTTTAAATCTATTTTAATATATAAATATTTATTTATTCTTGTGATTGCAAAGCTGAATTTTCAGCAGCCATCTGAAGCATTACACGATTCTTCAGAAATCATCATAATATGCTGATTTGGTGCTCAAGAAACATTTCTTATTATTATCCATATTGAAAACAGTGGTACTGCTTAATATTTTTATAGAGAATTTAGTAACAATGGAGAAGTCTTTGTCACTTTTTAATCAATTTAATGCAAATCCTAAAACAAACTTACTGACCACAAACTTTTATGTACAGACAAAAGTGTGTATAATAATATACAGTAGTCAACATTTGAAGTGGATCAAACAAGTTAATCAAAATTGTCCTAAGAACTAAGTTGTCCTAAGAGGAAAGTTTTACGACAACTTTGATGAAAGGTTTTGATCCACTTCAAATGTTGACTACTATATTTTATGTAAAATATACATATACAATTTTATTAAAATGTATATTATGTATGTTAATGTTATATGAATATTTATTGATTGATTATAATGCATTGTGCTTAATTAAAATTAAGATTATTTACTAGTTGATCTTGAAAGTTTACTTGTGTGCAAAACAGTACAGCAAAATGTCAGTGTAAGTGTATTCAATTTAAATAATTTATTTGACACTTTTTCAGAGTGACTGTATGACATTGTTAATGTTCTAATATTTAGACTAGGCCTACATTACAGGATAAAGGTCAAGACACTATTTCTTGTTATTTCAAAAGATATGCAGTGCTGATGCAACCTCACACTGTCCTCCAGTGGCTGCAGTAGGTATATATGAATCAAGTAAATGAACTTGCAGAAGTTGCTTATCTATCTGTCTTTGTCAGGATATGGCCTGTGCTTCCTTTTTATGGCCTCTACCCCAGTCTTGAGATCTAAACTGTCCAAACTGGTGGACCCTTCGGAGCAAGGTGAAACAAGGACAGTACTGTGTCACAAATTTGAATTTAATGGAATAAAGTGTTTTGCTTATTTATTTAATTTGTTTTTGTCTTAGGTGCTCTGTTTGCTTCAGTGGCGTGTGTAGAAGGTCTATGCTCACTAGTATCTAGTGGGGTTTTTAACTCTCTGTACCCTGCCACCCTACACTTCATGAAGGGATTCCCCTTCCTCTTTGGGGCCTTCATCCTCCTTATTCCAGCTGGCATTATTGGGTAAGACCCTCAATGGTCGTCATTTAGACTATCAGTTTGTGAATGATTCATAACCACAAAATTTGATGTATTTTTATTGTAATGTGTACAGGGGCTTGGGTTGCCAGGAGAAGAGAGAGAGAAGAACAAACCGAGAAGGCTCTGGAATATCCTGACATTGAGTCTGTAAGAGTTTTACAGCTAGGACAGCAAAGGACAGAGCGAGTCCAAGAAAAAGTAATGATTTTCTGCACAACTGGGATCCTAAAGCTGACTACCAATAGAGCGCACAAAATGGACTCGTGTGCAATTCCTGATGACTTGGGCATGGCAGTCGCCGTGATGTTCCAACAACATTTCTGACCATAAGAATTTTTTTTATTTTTTTTTAAGAAATTATACAGCAAAGATACATTAAATTGATCAAAAGTGACAGTAAAGACATTTATAATGTTACAAAATAATTATATTTCAAATTCTATTTCTATATCAAAGAATCTTGAATAAAAATTTCCACAAAAATTAAGCAGTGCAACTGTTTTTCTCAAGAACCACAACAACATTTTAGACTAATTTCTGAAGGATCATGTGACACATAGGTATGTGGAGTTCCCCAAAAAGTGTAAACACTGTGACTCTGTGGTGTTATCAAAACACTGTGTCATCCTCACCAGCATGACACAACAACATTAGCTCAACCAATGGCATGAGTTTTGGTCAGAATTATCTGCTGACTAATGGGGGCCGGGGCAGTGATTGAGAAGCCTGTTTGGTCACGTCTCACTGGTGTATCAGGGAAAATCACTGCATCTTAACATCAAGATTTTTAATGCAGTGTGTCATGGAAATTCTCAGTACCTACTAATCTTACTACTTCACCACAGACAATTCAAACAACGAAGTATGGTGTCAAGAAGATAACACACTACCTCAAACCACACATGAGCAACAGGTCTTTAGCATCTATACACTCTCACTGCCCTCCTCAGGTGTACACTGGTCCTGATCTAAGCTAATCATATGACTGTTAGAATGTTTAATTGTCTTCAATAACAAGTCTATTATTACTCTAATTAATTCAACACGTTTAATGCTTCCCTATGTTAGTTGTGTTCTAGACATCTGAAAATTACATGAATGTGAGAGGAGACTCTTGCAATTATGGCTTGTCTGTCTGTGAACATTACATCTAACAGGAATTGAAAATTACATCTAATGCTTTGTGCTTGTCTGTAAGTGTCAAATCGTTTATCTCAATGGTTTGACGTTTTGTACTAGAATATTTGAATACAGTGCAACATGCAATTTTTTTATTTTTTGACACAAACATCTGGACATGCAGAATAAAGGGATGTTTTCCAAAACAAGCTTTATTGCTGTTTATTTCTCCAAAAAGAATATTTCATTATTTCATTGTACAGATTTTACACATTGTATAACATGAAAGACGGACTGACAAACATCATAAGGCAACAGTAGGGAGCTCAATAGCAGGATAAAGCTTGAGGTGTCAAGAGGAGTTAGTAAATGTTCATTAGCATTTTCCTTGACCTGTTGCATCTTCACAGTGTCTGAAAATGTATGACTCAAATCTGCTGCATAATATTCTTGCAAATCCTAAGAAAGCTTCTACAGCAGTTTTTCAAGTCAAGTAACTGTTTAAAAGGATTTTTTTCCTAATACTGCATAAGGTGATGAATGACCATTATGATTTAGAGGTGAAAAATTTAATTTGTTTTGTGAATGATGCATGGTACATAATATACTGTAATAACTTAAAGGTAGGGTAGGCAATTTCAGAGAGGCTAGCAATAGCAAGCTAGCTTTGAAAGCGTAAGATCCCACCCTCCCTTCAGAGCGCTCTCCAAAGCCACGCATCCTTCTGAACATGAACGCACACAGCAGAGTCTGCAAAGTGTTAGAATAATAATGAACATAAACTTACAGATCTCTATTTGTTCCACCTGACTGCTACAGATTAGTTTTGCCGTTGATAGTGTTGACATAGAAACGCATAAATCCGAGTCTGAGGACATGAACAGCTCCGAGTAGCTGTACTTCACAGGTTGCAATCTCGTAATTACTGTAACTACATGGCATGAACACAGCATAAACTCGTTGTTTTGTTTCAAGAAGAACTGGCTGCTGTTTGTTTGTTGTGCTCGGTGACTGTCTGTCTACAACAATGCATAGCCATCAGTGATGCACGGGTTGCGGTCGGTCGGGTCGTTTGAAATAAAGATGCCAATTAAACCTTTGTAATTTTCAGTTTTACTTACTAAAGGTTTCAGTTTTACTTTCATGGGTATTTGTGAACATTTATTTATGGATATTGTAGCCTCAGTCTAAAATGCGTTAATAAATACTTTATTAACATATTCTATCACTGCATTTTGTGTTTGTGAGAGCTTCAATTGGGCATTCAATTGGGCATTCACAAATAGCCTAACCCTGCTAATACAAGTGGGAAATCCTTATTTACCTTTTGAATGTTGAGCGTTATTAACTTTTGAATAAATGCTGACGCGGGACAAAATGCCCGATTTCCCAACACGTTGAACTGAGCAATGCCATTGTACCATTTTAATAGGCTACTTTTAAACACATATAGCTCAGTATGTCATTTTTATGTATTTTCTGAGAGGGGGCGGGATTTTTGTTGGGAAAGTCGGGGGAGAGACGCACACTTCGATTAGACTGGATAAACACATGCAGCAGCTTAATTGTTAAGAAAATGAAACGAAATAAATTAATAAATCAAGCCTTTATTACATAACACTAGGCTATATCATACAGAATTCAGAAAAAGAACAGTTTGGGCCTTCTCTCAGTTGACCTGCTGATGAATTCTTCAAGCAGGGTCGAAACATAAACATCGCATTCATCAATAATATGCATCTAGATAGCTGAAATGGAAAATGATGGGCCGCCTCAAGAACTGCTTGCTCTCGCCGCTGCACCTCTGAGCGCACCACGTCAGGTCCTGAAACATTTCTCTCCTACACAGGCTGGATTAATGGATATTATTGGCCAGGGAGGCTGATGGGGGGGGCGTATGGGAGGGGGGAGGCCACACACCCCCGCACCCCTAGTTCTTATGTCTATGGCCCAATGACGCTACAATGAGCATTTACTACTTTTAAAAAATGCGGGTCAGGAAGCGGGTCGGGTACAATACTTTCTTTCTTTTTTTTTTTGCGGTCCGAGTTGTGGGTGGGTTAGTTAAAAACGTCGGTCGGGTGCGGGTTGTTTATACATTGACCCGCGCATCACTGATAGCCATACGGAATGCACTGATGGTGTGTGAACGGAGAACGGAGGTATGGAAATTCATATGTTGACAGGCAGGTAGCACATCCTGTCATTGCATTCGGACCGAATGCAATTATCGGACAAACATTTTTTGGTCCTAAGACATGATTTGATATTTAGACCACTTCTATTATTGATTGCTATCAGGATGTGAGGAGAGTTTCAACCAGTATAACAAAATGTGTTTATAAAAAAAAAATGGCCTACCCTACCTTTAACATAACTTATACTGCACAAACCTGTAAAAACAGAAACTATTTTTATGGAACTACAGTATTTTTGATGCCTGAGTAACTTACTGCAAACCACTTTTTAAAAAAATGAAAAATTAATGTTTCATAAGGCTTTTTTCAATAGTTCAACTGATAATGCTATAATGCAAGACTAACTAGTATTATCTATCTCTATCATATAAACAGAGACTGACTATGCTTTATGCTGATGTCATAAATATGACTGATAATGCAGAAATCGATTCAACTTCCTGAGTTACAGAAAAGTCCCACACAATTCTGGGAACATAGTCAGTACATAGCTAGTATGATTACTATACTGCAATTGAGGAATATTCAGTGTTATTTAGAGCCAAAAATGCTGTCTACAGATATAAAGCTGTAAATAACTTAGAATCCTTAAGGTGCGGTCACATTTATTGTTGTTCGGGGAACTCCAGTCATTACAATAGGAATCCACACAATTGCAAATTTTGTGCAAGGGCGAAAGATTTCTCTTTGATTTGACAACAGGTTTCAAGTCAACAGAATGCTGCTTTGTTTGAAAGTGACTTTGTTTGAAAGTGTCTGAGCTGTGTATCATACATCGCCACACTATTGACAGGGTGAGAGACCTTTTTTGGTCTGTTACTAATTTTCCTAATGCAACCACACCTTTAAAGGGTTAGTGCATCCAAAAATGAAAATTCTGTCATTAATTACTTCCAAATCTGTGATCATGTTTCTTCCGAAAATGTTTGACTAAACCGCTCAATTCATATGGATTAGTTTTATGTAGTTGTCAATGGAGGTACAGAAATCATTCAGATTTCATTAAAAAGATCTTAATTTGTGTTCCGAAGATGAACGAAAGTCTTGTGGGTTTGGAATGACATGAGGGTGAGTAATTTCATTTTTGGGTGAACTAACCCTTTAAAGTTCCATTGCATCTCTGGGAAAGTTACATTTATGTCTTTTTCTCCCAAGAAAATTCAACAGTAATCTATCTAGACCAGCTACATGCATACAACCAAAGGAAACACTGGCCTCTGAGGGGTAACAGGTGTGTTCTGGTTACATGACGGCAATTATTCCTTTTCTGGCTCTTTTTTGTCAGTTTTTGCAGCATCTGGTTGTTCTTGGCTGGGGCATCCCTTGAGGAAGCGCAGAATCTTGCTGATAGTGGCTTCCTGATACTCATGTGACCACCTGTGACATTGAGAGAAAAGATTTTCATTAATTATTTTTCCAATTAGATTAGTGCAAATCTCTTTTCTGGCTATCACCATACCAAGCTCAATTTAAAATTGAACATTGGTCTGGGGAGTCTATATGTATTTTCTACTGCACAAGAGGCGTGATCAACGAGCATTATTCACGCAATTGGATAGTCCTTCAACCAATCAGATCGACAATCCGGGAGACGTACTTTGCAGAGCGACGCGAAAACTCCAGACTCCAGGTTTAGTTTGTATAGAGGGTATGCATCGACGTCACTTTCCCGTCGGAACGCGGTCCCTCAGCTGGACTGAGGGGCAAAAGAACCTGCTGTGTGACTGGATTTAATAGGGGAAACTGCGAAAACGCGAGTAAAACTAACGAATTACACTAAAAGTTGGACTCGAAAGTGTTTCTTACAACTTGTCAAATAAACCTAATCCATGGATATTGCAGCCTGGAGTCGTGTTTCCTGACATTTATATGTGCCTGATTTGACACTGGGGAAATACATAAAACAAATCTGTCTGTGAATATTTTATATAACTACGATATAGGTAGGTTTAAATCCGAGCAATCACTTCTATCAATGTTATATCGTCATATCGTCCAGCCCTAATATATATAGTTTTATAGTATATTTTTTGTCAGTGTTTATTTTAAAGCACACAATTATGCAGAATATAAGATGGAAAATATTTAATTGATGATTTGTCAACATGATATATAACAATACAATATATACGGTATGATTTTACCTCAAAATCCAACAATTTGACATAAAATGATAACTGCAAATCCATGTTTCTCTGCTGGAGTCGAGTTGTTTCTGTGAATTGCAGCGATACATTTGCTTCTTTTTCGGCAGTCTTTAAATATATACCTCAGGTTTTGTGTCAAAGTTATTTGTACAGTCAATCACAAAGCTCTTTTCCATTTTGGATGTGTTTTGTGTGTTTTGCGCGGCATTCACGCTGAAAACCAATGCTGCCACTCAGTCTTTTGCCACTTAGCGGGCTTGACCGCAGTTGTAACGGTCGACGGTGACGTCACGTGCATACCCTCTATTGGTTTGTAGCATTGATCAGCGGTTTGCAGAAGCAGCAATGGCATTGAGCGATTTTTGCAGGTTGTGCAAAAAAAACATGAAAGTGAGTGGTATTTACACCCACTCGAGTGATTTGTTTGCTAAACTAAAGAAGTCATTCAGCATCGTCGAGAGGTTAAAAGGAATTGGATTGACGGTCGTGCCGTCGCTTCTCTATCGTCATCGTGTTATACCCGCCAATAGCGAGCAAGGTGGATAAGCCAGTCTGTGATTGGTTCCCGCAAAAGTGTAACAGAAGCAGTAGAAATGAATGTACGGGTTTCCAGACTGAGTTGCCGGGCGAAATCAAATCGCCGGCAGATCAGGCTGGGTTTACCCAGTCTAGCAAATCTCTACAATAAAAGCTATTACTGGATATGGATCTGGTAATTTTGGATCTATAATTTTAACTTTGGCAAATTACTGAGCAGGCACAAACTACAGCAGTACATATTATTTGTTAAAGGGTTAGTTCATGCCAAAATTAAAATTCTGTCATTAATTACTCACACTCATGTCGTTCCAAACCCGCAAGACTTTCGTTCATCTTCGGAAAACAAATGAAGATCTTTTTGATTATATCTGAGAGCTTTCTGTCCCTCCATTGACTGTCTGCAACTACCATTTTGACGCTTCAAAAAGTTCATGAAGAGATCATAAAACTAATCCTTATGAATCAAGTGGTTTAGTCCAAATATTCTGAAGAGACTCGATCACTTTTTATGATGAACAGATTTAATTTAGGCTTTTACTCACATGTAAACATTGATCAGCGAACATAAGTGGAAGCTCAACCAAACTTGAATGACGCACAAGAACAAACCTCTTCCTGAAGCTCAAACATGCTACGTAACACACGAGAATGAACCTCATTGGTTGTGCAGCATGTTTGAGCTTCCAGAAGAGGTTTGTTCATGTGGATTAGTTTTACAATCTCTTTATTAACTTTTTGAAGCTTCAAAGTGGTAGTTGCAAAGGCAGTCATTGGAAGGACAGACATCTCTCAGATTTAATCAAAAAGATCTTCATTTGTGTTTCGAAGATAAACAAAAGTCTTATAGGTTTATAACAACATGAGGGTGAGTAAGGGTGAACTACCCCTTTAAGAGTAACTGCACCAACATGGTTAGTCAGACAGAGTGTTGACTTACTTAATGCCATTAAATTTGAGAATGGTGCTCATGTCCTCTGGCAGAGAGGCCGGATCGGGCCACACAAAGTTATCAGTGACAGGAACGATGTTCTTCTTCCCATTCAGAGCCGTGACTATCTCCTGCGGAAGA
This sequence comes from Megalobrama amblycephala, assembly GCF_018812025.1. Taxonomy (NCBI): domain Eukaryota; kingdom Metazoa; phylum Chordata; class Actinopteri; order Cypriniformes; family Xenocyprididae; genus Megalobrama; species Megalobrama amblycephala. The sequence goes on from NC_063059.1 coordinate 26,646,098, forward strand.
CAAATCAAAATGTTTAGCCTCACATGGCAGACTGACAATATTAAAACACATAATTACATATTACAAGGTGTTGGCTGAAGGACATTTTGGCATCTTCTGAGAATAGATTTATGGATTCTCTACTAGGGATTTAGGTAATAATGACTGTAATGACTGAAGCCCGAAGGTGTGAGTTTTCCAGTTGAAGTACAGCATTTGTGCAATTAACTGAACCTTGCTCAATGTAAAAATGAAAAGTAAAGCTTAATCACTGAAGGATTTTTTCCTCTAACCTTATGAACCCAGTCTTTCATTGAAACGTCACCCATGCATTTGTCCAACGCATTGGCTGACAGCACCAAGATGAAGTTTCGTGCTCGCTGCACACTCGTGATCAGCTTCTCCTCGAACCTGCCGGCTTCCAGTTTCTCCACATCGATGAAGACGCTGAAACCACGTAACTGTAGATGCACCTTCAGTAGGCTGCATAGAAAGAAAAGAACAGGAGACATGGGGTAATTTTCAAACAGTATATGGTCAATATTCAAATTCTATACTACTTTGTCTAAATAAATTACAAATAAAACACTAAAACCAATGATTTTAAGACTTTTTGAAACACAACATTATAATGAAAAATGGTAAATCCACATTTCACAGTATGAACAGTAAGAAAAAATGGATTTATATTTTGAGATTTGCATTTAAGAATTTCAAGAGAGCATTCAAGATTAAATCATAAATTTAAAGTGATTTTAAAGATTAAGTAAGAGTTATGGCAAAGTAATCAAAATATTAACCAATCATCCATATGGTACCGATTATTAAAATGGAACTTTGGTAACTGAACGGATGATGATTAGATGGATAAGGTCTGACCTGGCAAGCTGTGAACCTGTAGTGCGACGGTAGCTGATGAACACATCAGGGCCCGTGGGCTGGGAATCAGTTAAACAGGGTTTAGCAGGGCGGCGGGCGGTAGAGAGGATCTTGGCACGATGGATGCCATTCTCTACGTGGCAGTCAGACAGCAACTGTTGGTCTGTAATGTGGGCAATATTTTTCCGATCAACTCCAGACTGAATTAAGCCGTACGTGTACTGACGGAATCGTGGGTCTACATCGGCCAGCCAGTCTGCCAGGTTATTGGGGTCACATGTGGAGTAGTTGGCGTAGGTCTTCAGTACACGCAGATCTCTAAGAAACCTGTACAGAGGTTATCAAAGAATTGCTACAGGTTATGTTTTTTTATTTATTTTCATTTTAATTTACACTTGGATGCAAAAGGAATAATTAAGATTTTTTAATGTTTTGATGTGTTAGAAAGAAGTCTCTTATGCTCACCAAGGCTGAATTTATTTGATCAAAAATACAGTAAAAACAGAAATATTGTTAAATATTATTACAATTTAAAACAATGGTTTTCTATGTGATTATATTTTAAAATGTAATTTATTCCTGTGATGGTAAAGCTGAATTTTTAGCATCATTACTTCAGTCTTCAGTGTCACATGATATTTCAAAAATCATTCTATTATGCTGATTTTGTGCTCACTTATTATCAATTATTATTGTTGTTATTAATATTATATCTTATTATTAATAATGTTGAAATCATTTTTTGCTGCTTAATATTTTTGTGGAAACTGATACATACTTTTTCATGGTTCTTTGATGAATAGAAAATCCAAAAGAACAGCATTTATTTGAAAGTTTCCACAAAAAAATATTGAGCTGTTTTCAAAATTGATAAAAATAAATATTTCTTAAGAACCAAATCAGCATATTAGAATGATTGAAACATACAGAAACATTGTTTTAAATTGCTTAAACCCAAAAAATGGAGCCTTTAATTTCTTTTAATTTAAATTTCTCAAAATCTTAAAAAGTCCAAGTTTATTTCCATGTTTAAATTAGATATTTAAATCCCAGATTTTCAATGTGTTATTAGGGTTAAATTTATGATAGTTGTACATACATAACATTTCTATAAATATTTTTGAGCATGAATACTTCCAAGAATTAAGCAGCACTAGCCTCTTGCGAGTGAGCCCAGTAGTCATGCCCAGATCCTGGATCAGATCCTGTTCTGTTATATTGAGCAGCAGATCTCCATCCACTTGCAGTTCCTGAGAGATATGGTGCAAAAAAATTGTGATTCAGTCCACAGCAAACATCGGCATGATATTATCATATCCTTCACCTTTATCTTGGTCAGCTGAACAGGAAATGGGAGCTGTGTACAAACCTGAAACCGTTCACTAAATGCACTGAAGCCAATCTGCTGCAGCCAGGTCTGCACCTCTCCGCTCTTCCAGTTGGGTACAGACGACAGGATACGCCTCGGGACGTCCTCGCTCATCATTGTTAAGGCCCGCTTAGCCAGAGAGCAGACGGTCCCATTACTGGAGTACATGACGATCCTCTTTAGACTCTGAACAGCCCCAATCTCCTGAAATATCTGTGTAGAAAGATAATATTTATTAAAATTCATTTTACTTTTGTGTACTTATATGTACACTTGAGTCTTAGTTATTATATTATTATATGTCCCTGGTGAAAAAAAAATACTAAAATATATTTGAAAAAAAAATTTTGTGCTAAGTATACTACAAATACATTTACATATTTGATGTGCTAAATAAAAGTACCCTGCAATTGTACTTTTTGGGGCGGTTTCCTGGACAGAGATTAAGCCTAGTGTTAGAATAAAATGGCCCTTTAAACCAGAATAACAGAAATCTGCTTTCTCTGTCATGGTTTAAAATAGTCCTAGACTTAGTCTAGTCCAGAGTTTAATAAACTGATTTCCAGGAGGAAGACTAGAGCTACTCCAGGACTAAATTGAGGCTTAAATTAAACCTACCAGGAGGCAGGTTTAACTTCAGATTAACGTTGTGTTTCAAAGAAGACACATGTATTACTTGGATATATATATCGATATTGATATACACTGTATGTACCTATCCTGCCCCTAAATGTCTTGCATTTAGGTGTAATATTAAGAAATGTGCATTGTGCAGTAAAGAAATACTCCAAATAAAGTTTCAAAATATGTTAATGGATTTGATGTATACTTAGTATGAAATATATATATATATATATATATATATATATATTTTTTACTAGGGGTTATGTTATTATAATGTATTATATTGTATTTAAATATTTTTTTCTTTTATCAGATCCTGAGCAGCTCCACTCTCTTGAAATATCTGTTCTTATATCTATTTTAAAATTAAATATATGAATATTTTATTTTATATAGTATTTAAACTCATGTCCTAGTACTATATATCAGCATTAATTAACTAAAATTATATATATATATATATATATATATATATAGAGAGAGAGAGAGAGAGAAAGATGGTTTTTATATATAAAATATTAATTTATAATATATTGTATACTAAGATACATGCTCTTACACATGCCAGCTATCAAGGAACATTCTCAGAAGATTCTGACAAAGTTATGAACAAACGTTCTTCCAGTGATGTTAATGAAATGTTTGTTAAAAGTTACCTGGTATTTAATAACATTATAACCACAAAAATTTAATTTATACTTCATTCATGAAAAGTTTTTTCAGTTGCACATTTTTAGTTGGACATTAGTTTAATGTTTTTTAAACATTACTAACTACTTTTTTCAGACGGTTTAGAGAACATTCAAAAGTAACGTTCCCATAGTACTTGCTTAAATGATAAAATAGAAAACACATCCCCTTAATGTTTTCTCTAACATTTAAAATGCTCATTTAAAAAAAATGGATGTTTTGAACACCCTCTGAGAACATTCAGAAATAGCAAAACTTTAGCAAAACTTTCAATGGGACATATATTTGTTAGGTGGGGAAGGGCTAGACAAGTGAATATAGTGTCTGTCTGACCTTGGTATTACGTTGCCGAGACTTGATACTAGTCTCCACGCACAGGTAGAATGCGGCGATGCATTTCCCCTCTAGACGTGTGCCGTCCAGCAGGGGCAGCAAGTGCTGCAGGTCTGCAGCCGTGCGGCCCTGCATGCTGTCTGCGCTGTCCAAAAGGTTGCGTGCAAACTCATCAGGGTCTAACGAAGCGATGAAGGGCTCCACCAGCTCCAGAGTACCAGACTTCACCACTTCTTTCTCGATCTCCCTGTTAGCCGCCAGAACAGCCACGGCCAGACAGGCATAAAACCGGATCAGTTCGTCCTCTTTGGAGAACGCCAGAGGGAACAGCCATTCGGCCGCCTGTTTTTCGATCATCAGACGCTGACAGCGGTGCCCACCATACATGGCACAGTTTGCCAGGGCCACAGCGCAGTGCCGCAGTACAGTTGGGTCTGTTCCACGGCACCAATACAGGAGGGTGTCCAGTGCTCCGTTAGTGATAAGCTGCGCGGATGTCTCCTCTGTGTGTTTAAACATGTGCTCAAGGATGCCCGACACACTTCGTGCCAGCTGGGCATCCTCCTGCTCACGGGTCAGGTTCAGTATGACCCCAAGGCCCATACGTGCCACATAATCCCTGCAGAGAAATACAAAAATGAGCATTTGAAAGAATTCCAACAAATATACTATACTAATATTAGATAAATCATTACATAATATCCAACCAAGTGGCACCAACAAATAAATGACGCAAGACAAGATAATGAGTGGAGCTTGACCTAATTAGATTTTAGGAACAGTAAGGTTAGGGTTGGGGTGTGGCTGGACCTTCAAGCTCCACCCATTATGTCCAAAAACGCCTCAAAGGCTTCTGACTGGCTAATAAGAATGAGATCCCAGGACAGTTCTTTCATTGATATCTTTAGTATGATTTCTGCCAACCATTCCATACGAAAATAGCTTATAGCACCTTTATTATTTTATATTCTTTCATATTTTTTCCAATGAGGTTAATATTCTATCCAACAAATTTAGACATGAAATGTACTTCTAACTTATTTTTGAAGAGTATATCTAATTTATGATCATTTTTGAAAAAAACAAACTTTATGTAAAACGCTTGAGCTATCTTTCTTTAAAATAAACACCACTTTGTTTGATATCAAAGGGATAGTTCACCCAAAGATGAGACTTCTGTCATCATTTACTCACCCTCTAGTTGTATCAAACCTGTATAAATTTATTTAAAAGATATTTGGAAGAATGCTTTGTAACAAAGCAGATCTCGCCCCCCTCCTACTATGGTAGTCAATGGGGGCCGAGATCTGCTTGGTTACAAAAATTCTTCCAAATATCAGAGCAAAGAAATTTGTATAGGTTTTGAACAACTTGAGGGTGAGTAAATGATGACAGAATTTGTCATGTTTGGTTGAACTATCCCTTTAAAGGATTAGTTCACTTTCAAATTAAAATTTCCTGATAATTTACTCACCCCCATGTCATCCAAGATGTCCATGTCCTTCTCTCTTCAGTTGAAAAGAAATTAAGGTTTTTGATGATAACATTCCAGGATATATCTCCTTATAGTGGACTTCAATGGCCTCCAAACAGTTGAAGGTCAAAATGACAGTTTAAGTGCAGCTTCAAAGCGTTCTACGCGATCCCAGATGAGGAATAAGGGTCTTATCTAGAGAAACCATCACTCATTTTCTAAAAAAAAAAATAAATTTATACATTTTAACCATAAACACTCATCTTGAACTAGCTTCTTCTTCTTCTACGGCAGTGTAGACACTGCTAAGTGTATTACTGCCCTCCTCAGGTCCAAGTTTGAACTAAATTGTCATATACAATATTCTAGTGCAAGTATATAACATTTAGTTCAAACTTTAACCTGTGGAGGGCAGTAACACGCTTAGCAGTGTCTACACTGCCGGAATTCTAATATAGAAGAAGAAGAAGAAGAAGAAGAGAGCTAGTTCAAGATGAGCATTTATGGATAAAATGTATAAAATTTTAAAAATATTTTAGAAAAGGAGTGATGGTTTCTCTAGATAAGTCCCTTATTCCTCATCTGGGATCGTGTAGAACGTTTTGAAGCTGCACTGAAACTGTAATTTTGACCTTCAACCGTTTGGAGGCCATTGAAGTCCACTATATCCTCCTGAGACCCCCAAATGTTTTTTTTTTTTAATTTAGTATTTTTTCACGTCATTATATTGTTTAGAGCATAAGAAACAAATGAAAAAATAACATTTTTAAAAAATTATATTTTATTCATATGTTATGATATGTCCTCTGTAGTGGACACCAGGACTAAGTTGTTTAAAAAATAAAATGACATGAAATGACATGTATAGGCAAAAACAATGGGATTTTTTTTTAATCACCAATCAATTTTTAGGCTTCAGGATTGTTTTTAACCAAACTTTGTATAAAGATGATTCTCAACTATGTTATGAAACATATAATGGAATTAATTGATATACCATTTTACTTTATGCAGTATGAGGGTAAAATGGCCATACATGGGTTTTCCCATTCAATACAATGTATCTATACACTGTATCTAATTTGCATATTAATGTGTTCTTGGAGCAACATGCAATGAAAAAAGAAGTGTAATAATGGGAGCAATAATTGGCAACATTTTCATAATAATATCTAATAATTAATAGGAATATTGATATATAATTTCTTTCCCTATACACTTGTTGTGTCTCCTGAAATGATTTAAGTCCCGGTGTCCTCTACAGTGGACATGTATGAAATCAATGTTCTGTTTCATAACAGAAAGTCATATTTTGATTTGAAACCCCATAACATTTTCCTGAGATGTTGATTTATAATAAACAATTTGAAAATTAATCCGATTTAAATAATCACAAAATATTATCATATTTCCATAAGAGTGCTAATTTTCATTTTTTTAGTCATATTTAAAGACCAAGAAGTTGTTGTTGTAATGGGGAAACCTCTAAAAATCTGGTATCTCTGCAAAGCCCTGAATGTGCTCTTTACAGGACACCCAGACTTAAAACTGTGACATGTATGATGTCAGAAAAAAACACTAAAATATAATGTCCACTACAGAGGACAGAAGTCTATTCCTGGGTCCCAGGAGGATATGGAGAAAAATCCTGGAATGTTTTCATCAAAAACCTTAATTTCTTTTCGACTGAAGAGAGAAGGACATGGACATCTTGGATGACATGGGGGTGAGTAAATTATCAGGAAATTTTAATTTGAAAGTGAACTAATCCTTTAAGGCTAATTCAATAACATTCACTCATATTTAACTGTGACTTGATGTCCAAATTATTTTAAGGGCCCATTTGAACAACATACTTTTCAAAGATGTTCCTTACCTGTTTTCTGAAACCAATACCTGCTCAAGCAGCTTGGCAGACTCATATGTGATTTCTACAGCAGGTGTCTGCATCAGCTGCAAGAGCAGCTCCAGACCCCCATCCAGCCGGATCCTGTTGCAGATCTCCTCTGCTACCTGTCGGCCCACTGTGGGCAGGACCCAGGCCTCCTCAACCAGCTGGAAAGTCTCAGCAATGGCTCGGCGAGTCTCTTCCCTATCTCCAGTGTCTTTGGCAGACTTCAGCGTTTTGATTGCGGAGCGCAACGCAGGGAGAGAGACGTCCACCACGGCCTGGACATCGGCGCTGATCCCCGGAGACACAACCCTGGGGTCGGAGCTCGTCCTCCGGTTGTGTAGCCGACTACTGACATATTCAGGAACCGTGAGTCTGTCGGTGCTAAACATGGAGAAATAACGGCAAATCTTACTAATGTAAACGACGAGGGACAAAAACATCTACCAACTGTTTGTCTGTTGTTACAACAGTTCTGATGCTTCTTTGTCTTTCAGCTGTGACAAAGAAATGATCACGGTTAACTCATTACCTAGCAAAACGTTTAATGCGAAGCAGTTTAATTCATTAACAGAGACTGTTTGCACAAAACGAGTCCCCTGCTGATGTCAGAGAAAAATAATAAACGCAAATGACGTCAGAGACGTTACAAAGCCTTTAAGATATCCTCTATGAATCCACCGTTAGAAAAGGCCCATCAAGCTTGTTTAAAAACAATCAAATAACAAGATGAAGCTGTAAGAATGACTTGATTTTTGAGGAAAAATTAGACAAAATTAGCCGATTTGTTGATGTACACTGACAATCTATCAGGTTTTGTCAGACAAAGACGACTATTTCCACTGTCCTTGTGCCACCCTCGGAGAAATTCCTGTGAAAGCCAACTAAAGCGATGCTTATTAAATAAAACAACGTGATGCTGTTATATTTTGAAAGAAGTCAATATTGTTGATAATGGATGCTCAAGCATCCTCAGCGTCCGTTTGTAGACCCGCCCAGTGTATCTCGCCTCGGACTCGATGTGGAGAAGCAAGCATCACAGTAGCACGTTCAGTTCAATGCTTGGCTCCACCTGATGGAGAAAGACGATATTGCAATGTTATGCAGTAGCCTATGATGGCAAGATGAAAGGGTAAGAGCATAATAATAATAATACCATTATTTTATATAGCGCCTTTAAAAGTGGCTTTCTCAAAGCGCTTTACAAGAAAACATAACAGAGAAAACAACACATTTAAATACAAAAAAACACATCAAAGAAATAGAAAAAATAAAATGATTAATCAAGTAAAAGCAATTCTAAAAGAGAATGTTTTGAGAAGAGATTTAAAAGAAGTCACTAATGTATTTGCTTCCCTGATGTCAGCTGGGAGAGAGTTCAAAAGCTTAGGAGCATAAGAAGAAAATGCTCTATCACCCCTAGAGCGAAGCCGTGTCTTAGGAACAACTAAGAGTCCACTCTGAGAGGAACGCAGATTTCGACATGGAGTGTAAGGCATTAAAAGATCAGTCAAGTACTGACTGTACAAGACTTTAAAATCAATACGATACCTGACAGGGAGCCAGTGCAAAGACTTCAAGATGATCACCAGCCCTGACCCCAGACAGAACTCTAGCAGCCGAGTTTTGTAAATATTGAAGTTTGTTGAGTAATGATTTAGATACTCCAACTAGAAGAAAATTACAATAGTCCAGACGTGAAAAGACAAAAGAGTTTATCAACTTCTCAGCCAACATAGGACGTAAACGTAAACATAGGACATCTCCAAAACGGCATGTTTTGGGTGGTGTTCCCGGACCCAGACTTTCTAGTATTAGCCTACCTATACCTACCAAATTAGGGACAACCGATGAGGGCTTAATGCTCACTGATGCATTTAGGGAGCAAAGCCCGTCTGCATGGTCCCATCACACAGAAAAGCTTTGGCTCAAATTTCTGGAAAAAAAAAGAAAATAAATCTTGATAAAAAAAGGTGTCAGAACATGCTGGGTTATGTTTTCTGGGTTCTGCTTTCTTTTGTGGGAATACTGTCCTTTACTTGTCCTTTTTGAGAGAATATGCTGTGTGCAGGATTCTCCTGTGAGGAGGTGCAAGCTCAAGTCAAGCTAATCATTTGCCTTTCAGAGGTGTTTGATAACTCAGTTTGTAGCTGCTTGACAGTGTAAGCAGTAATACAGTAGGCCTACTTTAAGTAATTAATTAAGTGATGATTGAGAATTATTGAAGATAGCTGCTGTTAACAAGCAGAATGAACGAAAGAAAGAGAAACAACAAGAACAGAAAAAATCAAAACACTAGAACTACAACTGACTTCAGCCGCAGCCTTAGATAAAAGAAGACATTAAATCTCTCAAGATCTCAGCAGAGGAGGATTAAACAACTCCATATACAGAAGCTCTTATTAAGAGAGAGAGTTTTTTTGTTGTTGTTGATGTTTTATTGAAATTTGTTAGGGTTTTTTATTATTATTATTACCATCATGGTGATCAGTGTTTTCTTTAGTTGGGTAGTTTGACTTGTCTTTGTAATGTTAGAGTTTTTCTGGCTGCTGTAACTGAGTTTGTTATAGCAAGAAAAGCAAAAAAAAAAAAAAAACACAATCTAATGCTGTGCTTGCTTCAGGATAGGAATATCATCATTGTGTAGTGGCTTAATTCACTGATCTCATGACTGAATTTAATATGAGCAATATCTTACGAACTTTGTTTTGTTGTGATTCACGTAAAGGTCCAACACAGTTTTAATCAGAAAAACTGAATAGGTTTTAAAACAGATTGTACACTACACACTTTTAACTATGGTGAGATTTACTCACAAACAGACATAAAGAATCAGTGTATGAATCTCAACAAGGGTGACATGCTTAATGCCGAGATCTCAGTGTTGGTGGGCTTTGTTCAGTCATAAGCTTTCAAAAGACAGCCGATTTTGTTCCTTCTCTCCCTTACAAGATTTTGAAGACAAAGACCGTCGGTTCTGTTTGGTTACAAGATCTCAGTGATGGTGTGTGAATGGACTTTAACCAGCATCAGTTTAAATGTTCAATTTTTGCCTTTTTAGAATCTCATTGGAACAGAATTCGATGGCAAATATACAGCTGTCGAAATTATTTAATAAAAATACAGGTGTTCATTGTTTGTTAACGTTAGTTCACAGTGCATTAACTAATGTTATCAGATACAACTCTTGATTTCAATAATGTATTAGTAAATGTTGACATTAACAAAGATTAAGAAAAGTTACAGTAAAGACCTAAATTGTTAAAAAATAATGTTTCTCTTTTGAAAGTTCTATTCAAAGAATACTGAAAAACTATCATGGTTTCCACAAAAATCTGAAGCATGTCTACCCCTATGTTTTGATGGTCAAGGATTACAATGATACCTTATAAAACATCATAAACTGTTCAGGTGAATAGTAAATGGTGAATTCAGTGGCATGAGAAGGAAATCACAGTATCTGAGAACCTAGGCTAGACTTTATAATTGCATGTCTGTTGCATGCATGTTGTGTAGAGTTTCAAAAGCTTAATCCTTTTGTTCATTAACCCTGACAATACAGTGACTGTTAAGAGTAGAATATTTAATATGTCCTTAGCAACATAGCTTAAAAAGAATGTCAGACACAAAGATTTACTTCAAAAAAATTCAGAAACACGTTTTAGAGCAAACTTCTAACAGCCCAATAGATGTCTGTTTTAAAGCAGAGTGTGAGTATTATTTTTTTTTTACTTTTAACTGCTTATTAAAAGTATTTTTTAAAATGTGTATATTGCATTCAGCGGGGCAAAGCAGACTCAGCTCCACCCATTCTTATAGGGTTAGTTCACCCAAAAATGAAAATTCTGTCATTTATTACTCACCCTCATGCCGTTTCACACCCGTAAGACCTTCAATCTTCGGAACACAAATTAAGATATTTTATTTGAAATCCGATGGCTCAGTGAGGCCTTCATAGGGACCAATGACATTTCCTCTCTCAAGATCCAATAAGTACTAAAAACATATTTAAATCAGTTCATGTGAGTACAGTGCTTCAATATTAATATTATAAAGTGACAAGAATACTTTTGGTGCGCCAAAAAAACAAAATAACGACTTATATAGTGAAGGCCGATTTCAAAACACTGCTTCATGAAGCATCGGAGCGTTAACAGTGTATCGAATTCGAATCATAATTCGGATCGCGTGTCAAACATGGTGTCAAACTGCCAAACGGCTGAAATCACGTGACTTTGGTGCTCCGAACAGCAGATTCGACACGCTGATTCATTTATGCTCTGAAGCTCACTATATAAGTCGTTATTTTGTTTTTTGTTTTTGGCGCACCAAAAATATTATCGTCGCTTTATAATATTAATATTGAACCACTGTATGCACATGAACTGATTTAAATATGTTTTTAGTACCTTTATGGATCTTGAGGGAGGAAATGTCATTGCTCCCTATGCAGGCCTCACGAAGCCATCGAATTTCAACAAAAATATCTTAATTTGTGTCCCGAAGATTAACCAAGGTCTTACGGGTGTAGAACGGCATGAGGGTGAGTAATAAATTACAGAATTTTCATTTTTGGGTGAACTAACCCTTTAAGTAATCCGCTTGCTATGTATCTGGTTGCCATGACAACTTCACGCTTGCTGCTCTCTGCGGTCATAATAAAATCGCTGTAATGTTATTATATATGGAGTTTCACGGAGTGTGAATATGTAGTAGATTGTAATGTGAATATGTAGAAAACAGTAAGCGACTATCTGCTTCCCCATCCCCCCACCTACACACACACACACACACACACACACACACACACACAAACAGATAGTATAATGTTTTCCCAAATATATCGGTTTTATTCTGTTTCTCATAAAACGACCTACAAGTTATTGAGCTGCTCGTCGGCTCTGAAGCGGATATGCAGAAGCCCCGCCCACAGAGCAAAACGGACCAATCCCGTAAGATCTCACCAACGCTCTGCGAGCATCATTTGGAACGTGACGTCACTGTAATACGCCGACATCATAAAAAAGCTGACTTTGTTCAATCTGCATCACTTTCAGTTATTGCTCATTCTGGTGTTACTTACTTCGCAGATCTTACATTATTATAGGTGGAATCTCACTTTGAGTTTGCACATCTTGAGTTTGCAAGGCTAAATCTGCATCACTTGCAGTTAGTTGCTCAGTATAGTGTTTCTCACTCTGCGCATCTTGCAGCGGTAGAGTACAGCGGTACGGTAGTTCATCCATTCAAGATGGTGCTACTTACTTTACTGGGACTAACTGCTTTATTTCTGAGAGAAAGGAGAGAAGTAAAGAATACCCACTCAGGTCAAGATGAAAGAGAGGACCAGAGTGATGTACTGCCCGAGAGCAGTACTGATGGTAAATGTTCTTGTTAGGATATGTAACTCTTTTTTAAGTCTGTAACTTAATGTGTCACTCACTATACAGCATACTTGCACAAGTATGAATTTAAACCTAAAATTTGACTACAGAATTCACACACAACTGTGGATCTTAATGTAGTGGCCTCAAGGCACATATAGTTATGTTGATGTTGTTACCCTCTTTAGGTCAGACTTCTCAGCAGATCAACAGCGACCCTGAAGTCCTCACTACTGGAGAGGAACTTACTGGTCACCCTGAAATCGATGATGATGTCATCTTCCAAGATTTCGTTGGTTCATCTGAACGGAGCGCTGAGGCCCTCCATCCAAGAGATGATGGCCTTGAGGTGAGGTTTCAAAATTTTTACTTTGAACATTTATATAGTAAATTATTTTTGCCTCATCTTATATTTGTATGTTCTCATATGTACTGTTCACATTTTAGAGCACTTGACCTGTCAGATTGTTTAAACTGTCAGACATGCTTTTAGAATTTAATTAATGAAACTTTACATGTCTATCTCCATCTAACCATCATAAGAAATGTCTTTCTTCTAGGAGGATTATTCTGAACCCCTTCCATTGGTGCTGCAACATCAACTCTCAGAGGATCAGCAGAGAGATGGAGCCTCAGACAATGAGACCAAATCAGACTCTGAGGTTCCTGAAGTTCCTGTTCCTGCCGATGACATACCAGGGGTTCTTAACAAAGTCCTCTCAGGCTTTTCCTCACAATGGACAAACTGGTGGGAGAAAGAATCATATGAGATCCTCACTCTAATACCAGAACTTCATTTCCTTCGCCTTATACCTAGTAGGGTTCTGCGTGTTTCTTCTGAGCCTGGTAAGGAAACGTTATCAGCTCCAGTACATGTTGGGCTGGATTCATGTGACCCAGCTGATAGCTAATTTTTTTAAAGTCTGTAACTTAATGTGTCACAATACAACATACAAGCACAAGCATAATTCATAAAACTAAAATTTTACTACAGAATTCACACACACACACAACTCAGTGGAACTTAATGTAGGGTCCTCAAGGCACAGTTATAGTTATGTTGATGTTATGTATAGTTATGTTGATGTCGTTACCCTCTTTAGGTCAGACTTCTCAGCAGATCACCAGCGACCCTGAAGTCCTCAGTCCTGAAGAGGAACTTACTGGTCACCCTGAAATCCATGGTGATTCATCTGAACAGAGTGGCGAGGCCCTCCATGCTCTCAACAGTGTCATGTGTGACTTTAATGTCAACTCATTTGACATTCCCCAAGTTCCAGACTCTGCCGTGTCTGACTGTAAAGTCGACATCCCAAAAGCTTTAGAAAATACAACAGAGGACACTGTGGCACCTATGTCAAGCCAGCTGAAAGATAATGAGACAACAATAATGGGTCAGTTTGCTACTATAACCCTAACATAACCCAACACACATGTTTGATACAAGATCTGTTTCTACTCATACACACAGGGTACTATGATTTACTAAAATAGTCTGTAGTTTGACAAATTCATTTCTAAAAGCACAAATATTTAATGCATGAATTAGACAAATCTTGTTAAATATCTTTTTTCTTTTTACAGACATTAATGCCTGCTGCAATGACATTGGCATTCAACAAAGTGATGATGGACTTGAGGTGAGGTTTCAAAATTTTTACTTTGAACATCTTTATAGGAAAGTATTTGTATAGTATATTTATAATATATTTATATAGTAAAATATTTTTCCCCTGTCTTACATTTGTATGTTCTTATATGTACTGTTCACAATTTAGAGCACTTGACCTGAGATTGTTTAAAACGTCAGACATGCTTTTAGAATTTAATTCATGAAACTTTACATGTCTATCTCCATCTAACCATCATAAGAAATGTCTTTCTTCTAGGAGGATTATTCTGAACCCCTTCCATTGGTGCTGCAACATCAGCTCTCAGAGGATCAGCAGAGAGATGGAGCCTCAGACAATGAGACCGAATCAGACTCTGAGGTTCCTGAAGTTCCTGTTCCTGCCGATGGCACACCAGGGGTTCTTAACAAAGTCCTCTCAGGCTTTTCCTCACAGTGGACGAACTGGTGGGAGAGATCCTCAGGGAAGATCCTCACTCTGACTGTGATCTCCTTCTTCTTCTTCTTCATTGCTATTTATCTGAGTCCGATGACGCTGATGATGAGTGGGCTGTGCGTTCAGATCAAGTTCTTCGAACAGATCATCACAACTGGTCACCGAGTGTATTACTCTTACCACATGCCGTGGTTCAGAACCCTAAGCTTGTACTTCCTGCTGTGTGTGAACAACTTCTTCTACGGTGAAACAATCGCAGATTATTTCTTCACTCTGGTGCAGATGGAGGAGTATATACACATGTTCAGCAAATACCAGCAATTAATTTCCTTCACCTCATACCTAATAGGGCTTTGCATGTTTGTTCTGAGCCTGGTAAGGAAACATTATCGGCTGCAGTTCTGCATGTTCGCCTGGACTCATGTGACCCTGCTGATTGTGGCGATGCACTCCCTCTCAATCATTCAAGACTTCTTTGACGGGACGATCTGGGTTATAATGCCCATCTCTATTTGTAATGACATAATGGCTTGGATATTTGGCTTTATTATCAGTTGGACATTTCTCATCTAGTCGTCTCTTAAGAAGACACAGCAAAGGTTCATCAGTACCGCCTTGTCCACTGTTGTATTTGGAAAACAACTGTGCTACAGTTAGTTCAGCAGCCACTCCAACAGTTTCACAGTGGACTGTGAGCTGTCTGAATCACTCCTCCAGCTTCGGGACTACGGCCAGCCGTCTGTACTGCAGACTATCACAGGCTGGATCACAGTGAAGCTGTACCCTTCTAGATCCACAGCATCACTCTGTCCAGCTTTGCCTCCATCATGGGACCATTTGGTGGCTTTTTTGCCAGTGGCTTCAAAAGATAGTTGGAGAAGAGGGTTATTATGTACCAGGCAACACTGTGGCAGGACTAGAATGAAGATTCAGAGAGAGAAATTCAAGTCAAACAGTTAACCCATAGACAAGATGATAATGGAATGCAAATATGCAAGAGAACAGCAAGACAGGCAGCAGAGCCGGTCGACCCCTAGGGGAAGAAGAGGCGGAGCACAAGTGCGCCCCCTGCCTGCTGGAATGAAGAGGGGCAGAAGACAATGCTGGGAGAAAACAATATTTTTAAATAAAAATTTAATAAAAATGAAACCACTTCAACTACCTGTAGTGTAATTTAATTGTAATTTAAAATACATGTTTATGGTTATAATTTAAGTACAGCTGGAAAATATTTTAAAATTTAATTTATTAATTAAATTAATTAATTTAATTTAAATTTAATTAATTTAATTAAAAAATATTTTTATATTTTCATATTAACAGGTTTCCAGAACATTTCCAGTATCAGCTCATTAGTAATTTATTACCAGTACACTACAAGAGACACTATTAATATATTAAAAAGCTGTTTATTAAAAACATTCAGAATGACAATAATGTCTTGTAAGTAAACAGTGGAAATGCACTTTTATTACAATATAGGTCATTAGATCAGATGTGTTTTAAAACACACACTTGTTGTGTTCATTACAAAAATAAATTCTTTGTGTACAATAAAAAGTGAACTCAAGTCAAGCCTGCAAATAATGGTTGAATCAGCATGTCACCATTTTCAAGTGGAAGGTCACTTTTGTTTGACTACGACTCAAACGAGCGATCGCACTTCAGACACTGCAGTATTTTGATGCTGCTTTATCTCAGTGTCTCTGATGAACTAGGTACAGCGAATAAACGAAACCATTAAAAGTCTTGACGAACCACTCTGCAGTCTTTTTCATAGAACCACAGCAATCAATTTCTAAATTAGTTGTGAGTACAAAAATACCCAGCCAATGATTAGTGTATAATAATGCATAACAATATTTGAATTCATTTATATTTAACATTAATATTTGTTCACTTGATTATCCTCTTGACATGTAGGGAAATCAAAAACAGTGATCATGAATAGGAGAGTCCAGCTGGTCCAGATTTCCCTCTGAGTGTGAATCATGCCAATGCGTCTTTTCCAAAAATGAGTGTGGCCAGGTTATGGGTTAAAAGAGAAACGTGTGATTTGTTGGGTCTTTCAAACAAGTCTTACAGGTTTGGAATGACATGAGGGTGAGTAATTAATGGCAGAAATTTAATTTCTGAGTTTTTATAAGGTATAATGTTCCTCAAACGTTCTTTCAACTTAATTTTGATGTAAAATTCAATATTCTAGGAACGTTGATTTGTAACATTCCAAGAACATAAATTGTCCAGTTTCCTTAATGTTAGTAGAATGTTATTTAAACGTTAGTATGATGTTCCTGAACCATTCTTTCAATCATTCAAACACCTGCTGTGAACAAGCACTGAAAGAAAGAGAAATAAAAACACAAACTACAACTTTCTTCATCCACAGCCTTAGATGAACTGAAGATAAAAGACATTAAATCTCTCAAGATCTGATTAAACAACTCCACAAACATAAATACCAGCTTCACCTTACGTAGTACTCATAAAAGATGGAGTGCAAGATAGCAAAGAGACAGACAAATGCTAATGCTTTGTGAAAGCTATAGCGATCTAGATTAAATGCTAGTGTCAGATTATAGTAATAGATAATGTCCGATATATGGTGATGATTAAGTTATATTTAGCAGTTTAAACGACAAAGAATGGTAGTAAGATAGAGATTCAAATCAAAGCTACAGAGTTACAACTGCAAACCACTCAGCAGTAAACCCTACATTTTTATTGTCTTGTTTTGTCTTATGTTAATAGTTGTAGATAAAACATCACTTACACTGTATATGATCTGGCCAGGCCTTACAGGACAGAATAATATATTTTTTTCAAGTCTGTCTTAAAACAGTACTCGCATACATTGACATAACTCTTATAGCATGGTAAACGCAGTCAGAGCACACCAGAAACCACATAAAACACCTTAGAAACTGCACAACAACATGCTAAAACATTCAGTCCACATTAGTAACAACATAAAAACAAAATAGATTAAGGCTGCAAGCAGCGATGAAAGGCGCCCTCGCACCCGGGGCCACGGCCACCCGGTGGCCTTAGGAAAACAGTGAATAGTGGGTGACATGCATGTAAGCGAATGAATACAGGAGAAATATAGAAAAGTCATTTTGATGTGCCACACGTCCGTATGTTTGGTACTTCATGGCATATACAAATGTGTTTCTGGGAGTGAATTACAGTGTAAAGCATGCCGTTTCCTGTTGCCAGCAGGTGGCGGTATGACTAACTGAATATTGGCATATATATGTCTTCAGGCCAGCACTGTAATAAAGCATGTGACGTTTGAAGCAGATCGGACATTGTATACCCGAGTTACAACAACTTCCTGTTTCATGGCGAAACATCAAACTTTGTCAGGCCGCCACGGACACGCCCTTCAGCAAAAACTCTAGATCTTCGCAGTTTAACGTCACAAAGGGCTTTAGATTAGATACACCAAATATGATGTAGATCTGATTAAAGCTCTGGGAGGAGTTTGTTAAAATACAACATCTGGAAATTTCAAAACCTAGAAATATTTTGCAGAGAAAATTCAAAATATCTCACTTCCTTTTGGGCTTTCAGATTTTGCACCAAGGGACTTTTTTTGTAGGTATTGGGCTGTTACACACGTCTACCAAATTTCATACTCGTATGTGAAACGTAGCACGAAGGACGCTTAATTGAAATATTTTAGTTGGCCCTATCAAGCCATTTTGCCACACCTAATTCTGAAACCAATATCAGGTTTATTATGAAGAAATATAAACGTTAAAGGTGCCCTAGAACTTTTTTTAAAAAGATGTAATATAAGTCTAAGGTGTCCCCTGAATGTGTCTGTGAAGTTTCAGCTCAAAATACCCCATAGATTTTTTTTAATTCATTTTTTTAACTGCCTATTTTGGGGCATCATTATAAATGAGCCGATTCAGGGCTACTGGCCCTTTAATTCTCGTGCTCCACGCCCACGGAGCTCGCGCTTGCCTTGAACAGCATAAACAAAGTTTACACAGCTAATATAACCCTCAAATGGATCTTTACAAAGTGTTCGTCATGCATGCGTCGGATTATGTGAGTATTGTATACTGTTATATTGTTTACATTTGATTCTGAATGAATTTGAGGCTGTGCTCCGTGGCTAACGGCTAATACTACTCTGTTGGAGAGATTTATAAAGAATGAAGTTGTGTTTATGCATTATACAGACTGCAAGTGTTTAATAATGAAAATAATGACGGCTCTCTTGTCTTCGTGAATACAGTAATAACCTATGGTAACTTTAACCACATTTAACAGTACATAAGCAACATGCTAACGAAACATTTAGAAAGACAATTTACAAATATCACAAAAAATATCATGTAATCATGGATCATGTCAGTTATTATTGCTCCATCTGCCATTTTTCGCTATTGTTCTTGCTTGCTTACCTAGTCTGATGATTTGGTTGTGCATATCCAGACGTTAATACTGGCTGCCCTTGTCTAATGCCTTTCATAATGTTGGGAACATGAGCTGGCATATGCAAATATTGGGGGCGTACACCCCGACTGTTACGTAACAGTCGGTGTTATGTTGAGATTCGCCTGTTCTTCGGAGGTCTTTTAAACAAATGAGATTTATATAAGAAGGAGGAAACAATGGAGTTTGAGACTCACTGTATGTTATTTCCATGTACTGAACTCTTGTTATTTAACTATGCCAAGATAAATTCAACTTTTCATTCGAGTGCACCTTTAAAAAAATGAAAAATTAGGAGAATCAATGAATTGTGAACAACTTACTAAATAATATGTAATAATGTAATCCATAAAAAAGTAACTGTAGTCTGATTATGAGTATT
Source organism: Megalobrama amblycephala (assembly GCF_018812025.1). Classification (NCBI taxonomy): domain Eukaryota; kingdom Metazoa; phylum Chordata; class Actinopteri; order Cypriniformes; family Xenocyprididae; genus Megalobrama; species Megalobrama amblycephala. The sequence goes on from NC_063059.1 coordinate 26,665,621, forward strand.
TTACTCTAGTTTACTCTAATTACAAGTACTTGATTTTTGGAATTTGATTACGTAATCCAGATTACATGTAATCCGTTAATACCCAGCTCTGCCAATCAGTATTATTTTACCTGTTCAGAAGTAACAAATAAACTATAAATATGCAAATATGAATGCTAAACTAGTGTTTACAAATCACCAGTGTGAAATTCCTAGAATTGACTTGTTAGAACAGCAAATGTTTGTTAGCAGTTGTGCAAGGTGAAGTCTGTGTAGACTTCAGTTAATTAATCATTAACTTTTCACAGAGGTCAACAGGGTTATTTGTCCCAAATAATGCATTCCCACATTAGTCTAAAGACTACATTTTGAAAGTTGTAAACAAGCATTATTGTTTTCCAATACCTTTAAATTGATCACTCAAAATAGTGTAATCCACAACAACAACAAAACATTCAAAGTCATTTGCTTTGACCGGAATTATTAATGTTAATATTAATCAAGTTAAATGAAATGTTACATAAAGTAAAAGTGGGTGAGTGACCTCTGAATCTATTGATCCACTGATTTCTCTTCTGTCCTGTTCTGTCTCTTTAGTCACATTCACTAGTCACCAGGATGAGGCTTTTTCTGCTGCTAGGACTGCTTTTTTTCACATATGCGGCTGAACAAGGTAAGAACACTTACTTTTTTATAACCCTATGATATACATTTTCTGTGTTATATTGGAAATTTGCTCTTTCTATCAGAGTCGTGTATTGAGCGCTGTGAAAATGGGTTTGACGCCACCAAGAGCTGCCAGTGTGACTCTATGTGCACGTACTACAAAAGCTGTTGCAAAGACTATGAGTCCCTATGTCGTATTAGGAGTAAGTTTACCAGTATGATTTCATAAACCATTTCATAACCATGTGAAATGCAATGACCAAAACAGATGCATGAGAAACTATTCTTGTTGCAGCCCGTGGAGACACCTTTCCTTCTTACCCTGAGGATGATTATGAGGAGGAAACAAATAGCACAGAAGTACCAATCAGATCCAGATCACAGCAAAAAATTTTGACCCCTTCTCCAACAACCTTTGCTGAAGTATTCAGCCTGTTAATACCAGCTTCTCAAGTCTTGGATTCAACGTTAAATGATGACCCAACACCAGTGATTGCCACTGCTGCCACTCCAACTACACATTACTCTCCATTACCCTCCACCATCAAGAACCCAACCACAACTGAACGCACAACCTCAGCTGCTGATCCCACACCAACAAAAGCCAAAGACCCTGATGCTGAGGTCTGCAGTGGCAGACCCTTTGACTCCTTCATGCAGCTCAAAAACGGCACTTTATATGCATTCAGAGGTAAGTGCCTCACAGCATAGATGAATGAAAACGTAAGCAGTATACAAAATTACTTACATTTTTTTTTACAGTTGCAACACGTAGTCAGTTTTAGTTTCATTTTCTGTGTTCTGTTCCTGTTTTACCTTCCTTAGTTCTTAGTTAGTTTCCTTGGTTATTAATTAGCTTTACATCTGTTCTGTTTTACTCAATCATCCTCTGTGTATTTAAGCCCCCAGTTTCCTGTTTCATTGTCTGGTATCATCGTAGCTTAACGTAGTTGTGTTTGTTTCTTCCCTACCGTGACAACAATAATATAAAAATGTACATACAATTATATTTATTACAGGTAGATTAAAAAATAAAAAATAAAAAAAATAAAAATAAATAAATATATATATATATATATATATATATATATATATATATATATATATATATATATATATATATATATATATGGAAAAATAAAAATAGGTAAAAGGAAAATAAAAGACAAAAGTTAAAACAATAAGATAATGAAACAAAAAATAAAACATTCTGCAGAATTACTGAAATTATACTCTTATGATGGTTCAATATTTGTTCATCTTATTATATTTATTTATTCCCTTTTCCATACTTTTTTTTCTAATTGAACATTTGATATGTCACCAGGAGAATATTTTTTTGAGCTTGATGAGAGATCAGTATTACCGGGGTACCCAAAGCTCATTGAAGACATCTGGGGAATAAAAGGTCCGATAGATGCTGCCTTCACTCGCATAAACTGCCAAGGAAAGACATACATTTTCAAAGTATGAATGATCTCACATTTAAATCTGCTAATTGGACCATTTACAATTTCAAGTACTTATTTACAATAAAGTAAATTGTCACAATTTATTCAAATTTATTTAATCAAAGTTATTTAATGTTTCACTGCTAGATTGCAAAATACAGTATTTTATTATACTATTCCCAGGGTAAAAAATACTGGAGGTTTGATGATGGAGTACTAGATGAAGACTTCCCACGGGACATATCAGTGGGATTTGAGAAGATACCAGACCATCTTGATGCTGCCTTTGCCATTCCTGCTCACAGCCATCATGGCAAAGAGAGAGTTTATTTTTTTAAAGGTCAGGCCTTCACATTGAATTTAGCTTTAGATTTTACTTTCATATTCATTAATCTTTACTAAACAAAGAATATGTTTCTTCTATCTAGGAGACCAGTATTACCATTATGAGTTCAAGCACCAGCCATCCCATGAGGAGTGCATTCAGATGTCACTGAGATCTCCCTCGGCACTCTTCAGCAGATACACTAATATTTACTATGACCGATGGGTTGAGCACTTCAACCAGCTCTTTGGTGGAGGTAATACATTTTTAGAGCAAGATATCAATATTATGCACCTGGGAAAGCTTACAAAACACAAATTTAAATTGCTTTTTTCCAGCCCAAAGTCATCATGGTGGCCATCACTTCATTAATAAAGACTGGATTGGCATCAAATCTCCTGTGGATGCTGTGCTAGCTGGCAGACTCTACATCACTCCGAGATGGCCCAACAGAAGGCGTCAGGACAGAAATCGGCAGGATTGGGACCAGCAGTGGGGCCAACGCTATGGGCAGCAGTGGGGTCAGCAGTGGGGTCAGCAGTGGGGTCAGCAGTGGGACTCCAGGCGCAGGCAGAATAGGTCCCCATACTGGGAGACTATGGCTGAAAGGGGCATCAGAATTGGACAGGAGTTTGCTCAGAGGTTTGGGCAGGACAGGTGGCGAGATCAGGACAGACACCGAGATCAGGACAGACGCAGAGACTATTATCATAGACAAAATGACTATGATTATGACTACAGATACAAACCTTCGGAAGACATTGTCTATGACATGCTGAGCAGGAGTCAGCCCTTACAGAGTGTCTACTTCTTCAAAGGAGGTACTGAAATTGAAATGAGAATATTATATTAGCCCACAGTATATATATTATATTATATTATATTATATTATATTATATTATATTGTCAAACTTTTTCTTTACAGATATGTACTACAGAGTGAATCTCCGAACAAAACGGGTTGAGTATGCAAACCCTCCATATCCAAGACCTATTGGAAAATACTGGCTTGGCTGCAAAGACACGCCAGGAGCAGAAAAGAGATGAGTCCAACTGCAAATGACTGCCATTTAATAGTATTTATCACACAAAAATAAGCTGCATTTGTATGGTCAAAATTAAAGGTGATCAGTATTATGGCCTTATAGAATCTCTCCACAGATTTCCACACAAATGGAATGATATCATTCAAAATGTTCTACAAGTCGCCCTCCTTATTGACTAATCTAATCTGTATTTCTGATTGTTTTGGTGATTGATTAAGCTCAATGGACACCATGCAGTTTTTAGTCTAAAACAACATTTCAAATAAACAGATATATGAATATAATCATAATTATACTCAGATTTGCGGTGAGAATAATAGCAGTTGCATGAGAGGAATATACAGATGCTTACAAAAGGCTAAAGTTGCCATGCGCTTCACAGCTTTTAGTGAGGAACAGTTGTGCAATCCTTTTTTGATCTAAAAATATTAAGTCATTATTTGTATGTAATGTATACATCATCTTATTAGGCTGTGACTTTGAAAGTCCTCTCGAAAAATATGAATAGATATCTCTTTAAAAAAGGTTTAAGCTTCTTTAAAATGGTGTTTTTTGTCATTTTTGCTGCCAACAACCAATGTCATTTAAATTTCCAGTAAGTGTTTTGGCACATTTCATCAGTTTATTGTGGTTTCTTGCTCTATCCAAAGACTGAGGCTACTGTCAATATCAAGCAATTTAATTTATCTACATGACCCCATATTACTAGTAATCACTGTCATGCTGCCAAGAACAACTGCGCTATAGTGATGCATGTAATGACTACCTCTTATGTATTTCGCATAGAGAAAAAGATGCCAAAAACCAAGACATGCAAATACACCAGGATGTATTATTTTTAGGAGTTTAATTATATTATATATATATATTATATTTTTTCTATATTGTAATGGAAGTTATTTCATGCATAATTGCAAAATGTTTGGGGTCTGTACGATTTTTTAAAGTCCCCCCTGCCCTGTGGTGAAAATCAAGTTTTTAATGTTGTTTATATGTCTATGTGGTGTTTTTAATATTCTTTAAGACAAACCATGTACAAATTCATAAGTCAACACCATTGCTGAGTATTTTCTATTTAAAACTGCAGTGAAAAAAATTAAACTCAAACCCACGGTTTGAAATCGCTGGTGTTTCTGATGTCACAAACTGCCTTGCAGAGGTGGGTAGAGTATCCAAAAACTGTACTCAAGTAAAAGTACAAGTACTTATAGAAATATTTACTCAAAGTAAAAGTGAAAGTAATAATCCTAATAGTTACTTGAGTAAGAGTAAAAAAGTATCCAATAAAAATCTTACTCAAGTAGCTTGTTACTAGTTACTTTTATTATATATATATACACACACACACACACACACACACACACAATAGCATGTTATTATTTAATGTTTATTATTTAAATAGATATTTAATTTATTTTCATAATTAGATATCTTTGCAACAAACAAACATAGAAGAGACAAGCATTATTTCTAGCATCTGTAACCCGAATGTATCGTTACTATATTAATAACGTACACAGCTAACGTTACATTTTAAAGAAGAGAGAAAACTCTTTACATGTGCTCGCGCTCATATCTGAACTTGACACAAACAATGATCAAATACACATTGACGGATCTTCTTCGGTCTGTTCTCCAAAATGTAATCAAATGTATATTTCAGCAGGCGCGTGTAAACTGCTTAACTGTGTCAACGCAAAGCGTTCATTTTCAAGACGAACAGGTCGCTGGCGCCGCCATTGCGCAATAGTATATGTATAAATTAATGTATAAATTAAGATATATGCCCATAAAAACGGTAAAGAAATACTACATACTTTTGTTATAGTGACGTAATAATCTGTTTGGTTGTAAAATGTCGGCTATTGGCTCGGCTGTATCATGAAGTAAAATCAAATGAAATCAATAGGCCTAACGTTACCTGTGGAATTGTTCACAGACAGCATACGCAGCTCAACTAATAAAGATCTTCATCGCTGGCAAACAACTGTATGCATTTGCAGATTTGCTTTTAATTGACTGTAGGTCCACTGCCACTTCTTCCGCTCCGAGTGAGAAACCGCTTCAAACGATTCAGCGCGTGCAGGAACTGAACAAATCATTCAAACTGATTCGCGAATCAATTTAGACAGCTTTACCAACTTGTTTGATCAAGTCTTTGAACAGAATCGACTCAAAAGAGTGATTCATTTGTGAATGGGGCATCGTTCATGAAAAAAGAGACAGCGCGCATGGAATAAACTACGCATTTCTTAACATGTACAGTATTGAATTAAAATAAAGTAACGAGATGAACGTTGCCCATTGTAGCGAAGTAAAAGTACAGATTTTTCATTACAAATTTACTCAAGTTAAAGTAAAAGTACCCACATTTAAATCTACTCTAAAAAGTACAAATTTTCCAAAAAACTACTCAAGTAAATGTAACGAAGTAAATGTACTTCGTTACTACCCACCTCTGCTGCCTTGTAACCAATCATGTCAACGTGCCGGCAGGCTTTAGCAAATCATTAACCATGACTGCTCTGAAGCAGGAGAGTCTCGTGAGAATGTATCCCGACAGGCCCGGTACTAGGCTTGCTGGACTGGGGGGGCAATCACAAATTTTGGTAGGGCAGCATTTTCTAGGCTAATATTCATAGCTAACTTTTTGTTTTTTTGATTCATCAAGAATCGTCTTGTGGCTAACAAATTATAGGCTATAGCCTAATTTGTACTGGCTATGTAGGCCATGTGAATTATTTATGGACATAATAAGGGGCGGAGCCAAACATTGTAAACATTCGGGGCTTAACCGAAATCTATATTTGTCCAATGACATTTTAATTTACTGACACGAAAGGAGCGTTTTTTGTAGTATTCTTGGTTAAAGTTCATAAAATGTACATTATATACCATCATCTAGGGGGGTCCGGGGGCATGCCCCCCCGGTAAGAAATTTTTGTGTATTTTAAGGTTGAATGCATCAGTCTGGTGCACTTTGGAAGCTCAAAACTGAGAGCTTCAACCCATGTACAGAGTGCAAATGGAACAAAGAAACAGCATTGACTTGTACCTGGTCATGAAAGAGGGCTCAAACATCTTTTTAGTTGTGATATAGAGTCTCAGTCTACATTGTATTTTCGGATGCACACTTCTCTAAAACACGCAGCACAGAAACCTCAAACCTGAAAGATTCAGGGCTTTTGGAAAAACATTTGGGGTTCCAGCCCCCTTAGCCCACCCCTAGCGCCGCCCCTGGATATAATGTTCAAATTATTCATTGTTAACGAAATTACTGAGGAAATGTTCGCTGACAGCTATCTCAGCATGCAGAAAATATGTTTGGCTGATGCAGATGTGATCCTCATTGTGATATTTTTTTTAGGCTACTTGCTTGAAGATTAGGTGTACACTTGTTTTCGACGTGTTTTCTGATTAATGTTCGTTACTTCCCAGTTCACATGTTTTTGGATTTTAAGTCCATTTTTGTGAGATTAAATATCATTATAAGCATAATATTCACTTTTTTTTTCTGTGATTAAAGTGGCCGATCCTTATTCAATAGATAAGACGTTTTTAATGTTTATGTAGGCTTATTCATTTTTATTGTTGGCTGCACATTTTTGGGGGGGCAATGCCCCCCCTAGACCCCCCCTAGACCCGGCCCTGTATCCCGATATATTTTTCTGTTGATATAAAAAAAAAACAGGTAGATTTGGAAATATAGCGGGTGTATGATGTATTTAACAATGTTATGATGAACTATATGCCTTTCTCCACTGACGTTAAGGTGTTCAAAGCGTTTCTAAGGATACTGATTGTTAGAAGACAGCTGTCTCACTCGCGAACGGGAACATGGTTTGTGTAACATTAGCAACACATTATTAGCTGTTTGATAATGTAATCAAGCAAAAGGCAAATCATATTTACCGTTATGTGCCTGGCGTAAAAAGCGATACCATTGTGTAGCTTTACCTCAGTAAGTTCACCAAGTGGATCTCGAGCGAGTGCGAGCGAGTGGGGGCGGGGCTAATTAGCATATTCATATATTTATATATATTCATATACATAAGGGATTTTAAATTCAGGATTCTTGAGTGGAAAAAGTTCAAAAGAACAATTTATTTTAAATAGAATGTTTGTAACAATGTAAAAGGCTTTACTGTCACAGTGTTATGTAAACAGTTACTTATAAATTATAAGGGCATCCTGATAAAATATTTTTTAAATGTATCTAAAAATAAGGTAATTTCTTTAAACTTAAAAGTTACAGTTTAATGGAAATTATAATGAAAATAAATGAACAACATTTTTTTTTTTTTTTTTGATGTAGATATGTTTATGCAGTTTATGCAAAATTTACATACAGTACTAATTAAAAGGGAATTATTGCTTTAATGTTCAGGAAAATTATGAATGCTTTACATAAACATTCTCATATCTTGGCTCATTCTCTCCTTGGTCAATAACTGTTTCATTAATAATGATCTCTGAAGAGGTGGAGACCCCATCAGGCGGAGCCACAGTCTCATAAGCGTGGTCTGTCAGAGTCTCTGTCTCACAATCTACTTCAGTGTCTTGCTCCACCTCTAAACTATGGAGCATATCGCTCTCTGGAACACTTTTTAAAATAGAGGACAAGGGCCTCTTGGGAGTGCTGTTCTCCTGAGGAAAGTCTGTTGCCCCTACTGTGCAGGGAGAGCTGAGGGAGCTGTGTTTCCTGCGACTAGGTTTCCTCATGACCACCTCTGATGGGCCTGACCCAGTAGTTTGCTCCCATGCACTGGCCCGTGCTCCCAGTTTCCTCCGCGGGGGCTTGGCAATCGCCTGACCCCTGCCTTTGGGCTGGGCGGCCTCCTCTCTTTGTCTCTGGAGGCTGCCCAATCTGCGCAGCATTGCCTGAACGGGCCCTTCCGAAGGAGGCTCTTGTTTAGCCATCTTTTGGGCCTTACCCACAGTCACATAAACAGTTGTTAACTTCTCTGAATCTGCATCCTGGCTGGCATCAGATGGCTGGGTGTTCTTCTTGGTATTGGAAAATGTGCGTCGTCTCCCACCAGGCACAGTGAGGTACGTCCTGAGCGGGCCAGAACTATATCTTTCCGAGTCGGATTGAGATGTTTCAGAGGCAGCTCCTTGCTCCTCAGAGGACATGTTCTCCTCATTGTTTTTTTCTTCTTTTTCTGTTTCTATCTCACTATGGTTTCCCTGTGCTCCTTGCAGGGCAGAGATCATCAACACACCCCAGGCTTTGGGTTTCCGAGTAGCTCCTGGCAGATCTTGGGTCGAGCTACGGCGCTCTTTAGGGCTGAACTTTGTGCCCTCTGCGAAAGAGACTGAAGGGCGTTTGGATTTGGCAATGCTGGAAGTACGAGGGATACCAAAAGCTTGTGACATGTCCTCGCTGCTGAAGGTTGATGGGTCAGGGAAGAAGTTACACTTTGAGTTCAGCTCCTGAAGCTCTCCACCGGCCACAGTAAGGACATCTGTGAGAGAATGTGTAAATATGAATCAGTGTATTGCTCAGAAGTTGCTCTGAATATATACTTTCACATTGCAATTGAATATGGCGTAAGTTTTTATGCACAATTTTAGAATTTATGCGCATCTTGCCATTTCCATCCAGCGTTTTTTTAATGCAATATCCCAAAATGCACATAAAAATAGGTGGATGAAAACATAGCTAGTGACAAAGATCTGTTTTATGACAGTGTGAGTAACAAATATTATACTAAATAATTTTTTTTTTTTTTTTTTTTTGCAATGTGGCTTTAGTGTGAACAGTCAGAGGTGGAATAAAATAATCAATCTATGAATTTTGGGTCTGTAAGAGTTATTTTAAAAAAAGAAATAGTACTTTTATTCAGCAAGGATACATTAAATTGATTAAAAGTGACGGTAAAACATTTATAATGTCACAAAATATTTCTATTTCAAATAAATGTTAACATAAACATAACAACTACAGAGTAAAAATGACAAGAGATTAAGACTAGAAATATATAACAGTTTTACCTTCCCTGGGTGGTTCACAGTAGATGGCCTCTCCATCATCAGTTTCAAATGAATCAGTCACCCAGCCGGATGATGGCTGCTCAATGAAGCTGTGGTTAAATGTGAGCTCAGGATCATGATGAGAGACTGAAGACACAGCAGAGAACATTATAAGTCCACTTACTTTCACCAAAACACAATCTCACTTGCATATGTTTCTCAGTGACAGCAGCAAATGAAAATAGATGCATCACCTGTAACCCTGGGTAAACCAGATGACCAAAGAGTAATGCACGGCATGGCCGAACCCATGTTGGCCAACACAGTATAAACATGGTGCTTCATGCGAACTGTAGGGCTCCCATCCCCAACCGCCACTCTGCAAGACAGATTTAGCAGATGATTTTCTTACTGTTTACAAAATTAAAGGACATTTGTTATATATTATCTCAGCTGCTAGATAACAAATTCATACCCTTCCTTCCCTTCGACTGGCCCGCCGCAACAGCAGCAGCAGAACAATAAGGCGAGTATTAAAATGCACAGAGGAATCAAAAGCCCTGCTAAGAGACCTGCTCTGCTACCTAGCATAAAACACACACACACACAAACGGATAAGGGGGATGTGGATACCAGCTGTGAAAACCGAATGTGGTGTCTGTACATACTGTTTGGACAAGCCCCTGTGGCTGGATGGCAGGCATGATTCCCACAGTCACATGTGGAGGAGCAGTTGACGCCATACTGGTTAAGAGGACATGAGCTGTTACAGCTACAACAGAGATTGAACGGTGAGAGACACTCATTTGAATCTTGTACCAAGTTAAAAACAACCTATAAATACCACTGTACCCTCACCTCTCACCCTGGAAGCCAGGAAGACAAATGCAGCTTCCTGTCACATGGTCACAGTGGCCATGATTGCAGATTTTACACAGGAGGCGGCAGCCATCTCCGTAAGTACCATCTGTGCAGGGTTTATCACATCTGCAGAGAGGGAGAAGTCCAAAATAAAGTCAACTAACATATAAAATCACACTGCTTCAAAATCTTATTTAGCTCAGCAGTTAGATTGAATTATAAATAATGCACACAAGAAAAATAATCAAGATGTGAGTGGCCCAAAAAAGTGTTTAAGCCACACTTAAAATGATTTTCATTGCTGAATAATAATGTTTCTTAAATTAGGTATCGCTAGATTTCCTAATTCAGTTCAATTCCATTTTTGTTCTATTAAATTCATATTAATTTAGGTACATTTACATTTACAGTTATATCAAGTTTGCTTACATATGAAAGAAATACCCTCCATTGCTGTAAAATATGCCATGCAGTGTTTCAGTCTTTAAAACCTGTAACTTATATTTTTGAACTATTAAATGGACTGGCTCATTTATTTTATTTGGAGTCATTTATTTGTGAATGAGTCACTGGTTGTGTGCTGTGTGTTGTTGATTCACTATAAAGAAACAGTTCATAAGAGTCACTTGTTCGTGAATCAAACTGCAATGGCCACACTGTATGATGTTTCTGATTCGCTAAAAATAACCAACTCATAAGAGTCGTTTGTGAATAAGACTACATGGGTCACGCTGTATGTTGTCAATTCACTAAAAATAACTGGCTCATAAGAGTCCTTGTTGGAGTTGCATCAGCGTTGCGCAGATCGATCGGCGTATGACATCAAAGTACCGCGAGAGCGATTCAAAAGCATAAGGAGTCGAATGCTCTCCAATCGCTCTCGCGGTACTTTGATGTCATACGACGATCGGTCTGCGCAGTGCTGATGCATCTCGAACAAACCTTTTAGTTTGTAAATCAGACTACATTAGTCACGCTGTATTTCTTTGTGAAGACTATCAGCCAGGACAGGTCTGTGGAAGGCGTAGGACCATAAAATGTTCGCTGAATCACATCCCTCGGTCAGAGGGATATGATAGGATGTCGTACTTGACTGTCAACGTATGTATTTTCACCTCATCAGTGCATTTCATGCTATGCAGTTAGACAGACCAGAGGCCAGTCACAAGCACCACAAACAAACAGCAGCCACCTGTTACAGTTCCTACCGAATCAAAACAACAAACTTATGCTGAATTCACGCCATAACTACCGTCATTTGGAAGAGATGGAAACCCGTGACTTTATACTCAGAGCAGTTCATGACTCGAATTTATGGGTTTCAATGGCAGCACTATCAACACCGAAATGAATCTGCAGCAGTCAGGTGGTACAGGTAAGTGCTTTTTAAGTTGTTTACATTCATTATTATTGTAATGTTATGTGCTTTGAGACATGAGGTAGTTTAAAGCTGCCTCCTGTGACGCTTTTGCTCCCTGCTGTACGCGACACGTTCATGTGTTTTGTAGGAGGCATGGCTTCGCAAATGCTCTGATTGGAGGGTGGGATCTTATGCGTTCAAAGCTAGCTCACTATTGCTAGCCTTTCCAAAAATGACCTACCCTACCTTTAAAGGGTTAGTTCAAACAAAAATTAAATTTCTGTCATTAATTATTCACCCTCTTGTCATTACAAACCCACAAGACCTTCATTCATCTTCGGAACACAAATTAAGATATTTTTGATGAAATCCAAGAGGTTTTTTTTTTATCTTCCATAGAAAGCAACGAAATGACTACATTCAAGGTCCAGAGAAGTAGTAAAGACATGGTTAAAATAGTCCATGTGACTACAGTGGTTCAACCTTAATGTTATGAAGCATCGAGAATACTTTTTATGCTCACAAATAAAACAAAAACAACAACTTTATTCAACAATTTTTCCTCTTCCCTGTCAATCTGTTATGCAGTTGGCGCAGTGAACGCATTGCAGAGCTTCAGTGTTTATGTCCGAACGCCGGCTCAATTTGTGTTCCGAAGATGAACAAAGGTCTTACAGGTGTGGAACAACATGAGGGTGAGTACCTAATGACAGAAATTTCATTTTTGGGTGAACTAACCCTTTAAGTGCACAGATTTTAACTGTCCTTTTTAGGCCACTGTAGTTTGCCAAAGCAAATAAGACAATAGGGTGTTCTTTTCAGAGCTGAATCCCAACAGATCTGTACCTTGGTCCAGTCCAGCCAGGATCACATTGTAAGCATTCTCCAGTTTCAGGGTCACATGGGTCCATATTTCTGCAATGCGGACACACCTCTCGGCAGCGATGGCCATAATAACCTGCAGGACAGCGCTGGTCACAGCGAGTGCCATTCCACCCTGGTGCACAAGCATCACACAGGCCGTCCTGTTTAGAGCAAGACCTGCCCCCTTCACAGTGTCCACAGCTACACACACAGATAGGAGAACACCGAAATCATGGATGAACCAAAAAATTAATGTTATATCATGAAATATTCCTTTAATCTTGCCTTTTCACTCACCTCTTCTTACAGCCACTGCCGTACATTCCACTCTCACAAGGCTCATTGCAGACAGGGCCTTTGTAACCCGGGTAGCACAAACAGGTGCCAGTTTGTAGGTCACAGTCTGCATGGTTGAGATTACAATTACAGCGGCGGTCACAGGACGGACCCCACCAACCATGCAGACACTGACAGTCCCCTGTGCGTTGCAGGCAGGGGGACACGTAGCAGTTGCAACGCAGGCTACACTTTTGGCCCCAGAAGCTCTTTTTACACAAACAGCGGCCTGTGGCTTGGTCACAGGTGGATGTAGAGAGATGGCACTGACAGGCTTTGGAGCAAGTGGGCGTCCACCAGCCCTCCTCACAAGTGCAGTTGCCATAGACAGGGTCACATTTCCCATGACGTGCACATTTGCAGCTGTTTTGGCACAGGTTGCCCCAGCGGTTAGGCAGGCACGAGCACTCACCCGTGACTGGGTCACAGAGCCCATGAGGGTGACAGGAACAAAGCTCACGACAATCCGCCCCCCAAAATTCAGGAGGACAACCTGCGGAGAAATAAGATTTTTTTTTTTATAAAACAGTTAGTTCCAGTCCTCAAATTTGATTGCATCAATTACATAATTACACCAGTAGGTGGCAACAAACGAATGTCACAAGCGAGTCATTGAATCATTAATTCAAGATATTCGTTTACCCCCTTAACATTCCTGTAAAATTTGCCTAAAACGCCTTTGCCTAAAAGGCATACCCAAAGTAAATTGCATGCTGTTCTTGAACCATTTGGAGTACACTCAAAAAAAAGATTTTTTGATGCTGTTCAGTTTATTTAAACTATTTATTTTGATTCAACACCATTGTATCAGGTTTCTGGTTTAAATGTGATTGATTAATGTTAAATTGACTTGAAATGATTACTCTTTGACTTAACTTGATGTTTTCATATTGGAATAACATGTTTTAATCAAGTAAATCCAACCAGGACTCAATCAAACAGGATTTTCACTTCCCATCATGCTTTGCAAAGGGGCTGAACTAGGAGTGTAAATGTTGAAATAAAGTGTTATTTTAAGCCGTTTTTAGGAAGATGAGAAAATGGAAAGACTTTTTAATGTTTACTGTTCTGTTATGTTGGTATTTAAAAGTTTCTGTTAATTAATAGTTTTAGGGTTACCATTGTGGTGAATTGTTGCACTTGTGTTTGGGTTGAGGACCTGCTAACAAACTTTCAAATTACTTTAATAAGAAAGTAATTACTGTGGTAGCGCTCTGGGTTACATTTCCCAAAAGCATTGTAAGCCTATGTTGATTGTAAAACCATTGTCACTAATGGACTTATGATCAATTTAGGCTTTACAATGTTTTTGTTTTTGTAAGGCAATCTAGGATGAATCCAGTATCACATCTAGATTTCTAACACAGAACATCACAAAAGTTATATAAATCACAAAATTAAACAAGAAGAATTAATTGTAAAAATTAATGTATATGAAAACAATTCATTTTTTATTTATTTATTGCTTTTTATTTATTTTCCAAAACATTGCAAATTAGTTGGGCTGACACTGTTAAATTAAGCTGTGCCCAACCATAGTAAATAAGTTGAATCAACCTTAATAAATTAAGTTGACCCAACGTAAGTACATTAAATTGGAATAACAGAATTGCATAATGCTGAAATAAAGCAACTTAAAGGTGCTAAAGAGGATGTTTTGTTTTATACATTTTTGCAATATTACTTGAAACTGTCTTTACTAACTGATAAAAGACTATTTATTAGGTGCACTGAAAGGAATAATATTAATATACATCATCTGTGCACGAGGCAGGGCCTTAAAAACATCAGCCAAATTTTTACGCGATCATCGCGTAAACGATTGGCCCTCTGGCTTGTCAATCTCTGCCGTGACGTTTCTTGTGAGAGACGTGCGCGGATTGGCCCTCTGGCTTGTCAATCACTGCCATGACGTTCCTTGTGAGAGACATGTGCGGCTGCGCGCTCCAGTAACTTTCCACACTCCACAGGCGCCGCATGCAATGTTTTTGTCAGGAGACAGGAGTAACAACTGCAGATTATGAGTTACCTGCGGTGAGTCCGACATAATGAATCCACTAACACGACACAGCGAATGCCGGTGATAAACACTCGTGTTCCAATACTCGTGCACGAGTTTTGGGAGGCGTTCCCGTGAAATGAGCTGTGAAGGAGGGGGGTTGTTCTTACGCATGCGCTCATTTCAAAAACTCAATAACAGTCTTTGGTTTCTCAGTCGACGAAAAGATCCTCTTTAGCACCTTTAATCATGTGGAAATCCTTTCCATGATTTTTTTATGTTCGTTCAAAGAGTTATTTTTTTTTATCTATGCATGGTTTTGGTCTCTTTTAAAACACAGTGATTCATTCAGGAACGCCACTACTGTGTGTACACTGATTCATGAAGCTTTGAAACATTTATGAATATTTTTGTTTAAAAAAAACAGCCCTGTTTAATAACCCAAAAAACAAGCACTATAAAACAATTCAATTTTTACAGAAACTTTATAGTATTTAATTTATATTTAATGGTATTTAATGTAGATTACATTTAATAGATTACTCTTTAATAAAGAGCAATTGGTTTTTAAAAAGTGTCACATGTTTGGGTTAAGTTTTCATTGCATTTACACAGTTTTGCGCAGCGGGTTTTGACAGCCTGTGTGTTTCGCGTGCTTCTAAACAGTGAATAATTCTGCAACGCAATTGGTTCAGTTTCGAAAAGCTTTGTTTCTCTCATCACTACTGTATGTTGCTCAGAAACTGCTTTGGAACTATTTTAATTGACTCAATTAAGACTATTTAGGTTAATTCAATATTAAATTGCTCATAAAAATCAGCATCACACTTGTATCAGGCATTCTGGCTCGTGTGATACTGTTTGAATGTCAAACCTAAAGGCCACAGCTGTACATCTGCAAAAGGCAGTCTTGAAAACAAACCTAGGCGATAATGATATTACTCACGGGTTTTGCACTGGTACCCGTAAAATCCAGGTTTACATCGACAAAGTCCAGGGTAAACACACACTTCATCGTGCAGACAGGCTCTTTCACCCTCACAGAGGGCTGAGAAAACAAAAAGGGAGACTTTACAGACAACAAGAACTGAAACCCTAGCTTCACATCTGCTGACATCTACAGGCCCACAGGAAACAAGCCTTGTGTGTCAACAATAAAATAACAATGTAATAGATGTTTTATTAATCTACATCTACATCTATGGTTTCAATACTCACGGACAGTGCATTCATCACCATTTTGGCCCCATCCAGAACAACATATGGGAGAAGAATCCCTTTTGAGAAAATATAGGAGACATTATATAGGCTACCATGTATCGAATCTACTTTCATAATAAATAGAAGAAAAAAACAGTTAAGTAGGATAGAGATATAAATAAAATGGGTTCATAACATAAGAAACCTTTTAGGAAGTACAAATCACAAAGATGATCTCGACTGTTTCTCTTGAACAGTAATGAGATTAAATTGAGAAAAATTGAAGACATGAGTCTCAAATACCAGAGTTTTAGAACAGATTTCAGTAGTCTCTTAAAAATATCCAAAAATGTCCCAATATCTATGATTTTTAATTTGATCAAACATTTCAAATTGAGACTTAAAAATGGCCGTCTATGCGATGCGTGTTAATTTATGGTTCTCTTTTATTACTTTATGTAGAACAGTGACACATTTGCTATATTTTTTCCTAAATAATTTTAGGAGAAACATCTGAGACAAAAGATACTTCATCATAACTGAATTCTGGGCCAGTACCTGATACTGAGGCAGACATTCTTCCCGGCTGGATTGAGTCCCTGAGTTGAGCACTGGACACACATGAGCATCAGTCCAAAGGAGGTCAGAAAGGTGTCCATCCCCACCGGACCGACCAAAACCGAATCCCCTCTCCTACCACGCCACCGGTCCAGGTTAGTTCTGCACTTCTGGAACAGAAAAGATCCAGTCCAGTCCTTGTAGCAAAATGGGCTCTTCAATCCTCTTTGTTTCCTCTGCAAGTTTCCTGAGGAAGAAAAGCCAGCTTCCTCTAATTCAATAAGCCACTGGTTGTTTAAAGAAAAAAAAATCAAGGCCCAGAATTTTGGGGAGGAGTTGGGTATTTTTAATGGTCAGCCTGCCTGCCAACATTTTCTCATCTTTACCAATTATTTTCATATGTAAAAATACATATATTAGAACATTTTACTGAGTATAGATGGCCTTTTTGTTCAGAATACAGTGATCTCTTTAGGTCAAAAATCACACGCACAAACATCACAATAACACCTAAAGATTTTATTTAGCTTTATAGCACTTTCTAGTAACAAACATGTTTGCAGAAAATAAAATACATAGTAAAAGGTCAATATGGGACTCATTAACTTTTATTTCCAAAGGTCCAAAGATAAACAGATGAGTCACAGACAGCTAAGGGCCTTTAAACATATGGGCACCCATTATCTCTAATTTCCTCCTGAGGAAACACAGACTTCCTCTCAATCAGGGAACACCTTAAGACGCATACAAAGTATAGTTGAATCATGTCCACATTTTTGCTTCTTTTTTCAACATAAAGGCTGAGTAACACACCTTATCTGATCAGTTGAATGGCTGACGGGGACAAAGTGCCAACTCGGTAAAGAAATAGTTCACCCAAAAATGAACATTCTGTCATACTCACCCCCATGTTGTTCCAAACATTTATGACTGACTCCTGTGGAACACAAAAGATGATGTTTTGAGAAATATCTAGTGTTTTTTTGTCCATAAAATGGACGTCATATCTTAACATATTGTGTTCTGCAGAAGACAGTCAAACTGTAATGGCATGAAGCTGAGGAAATGATGACAGAATTTTAATTTTTGAGTGAACTATCCCTTTAACAGATCAGACAATAAACATTTAATTCAACTTTTAAGCACTGTTTTTTTTTAACATTAGGTTAACAATACAGGACATCTCCACACCACATATTAGATGCAAATATTAAAATATTTCTATGTTAAAAACATGCTGATAATCCTTATAGAAAATGGATACTTTTTAAGGACAGCTAATGTTTTATAAGTAAATATACTTGAAGAACATGAATACTCTAATGCCCCCTAGTGACATAAAAGGGTCAGTGTGATTATCTCTGATAGCAATGGTAATACAATGTCAGTATCTTTGGTAATACAATGTCAGTATCTTTATCCATATTAAATATACTCTTTATAAAAATAGCTGCTATAATTATCTGTAGCTTCCATCCAGACATCTAAAATATAATGCCAGGTTTATTATGATTATCAAAACACTGCAGATTTCTCCCATGTTTTTAAGTGCACCAGTTCGTAGTCATTTATGCACCACCAAATGAAATTACAAGAATGATTGTTTCCAAACCCTCCTACCATCCCTTCCAAGTCAATTTCCCACTAAACAGCTTTTTACAAGCAGCCCCGCCCTAACCACATGGCATTGGTTGAGCCAGAAGTGGACATGTTGGGACTTGAAATAGTAATATTTTGAAAGTGCCACAAAGCCATTGTTTACACTCATTGGAAAAGCAATCAAATGTCTTACTTACAAGTGTATTAGCATTATTAAACTGGAAGAGGAGAAAGTGAAAAAATATACACTTCATCTTTATCCATATATACACTACCATTGAAAGGTTTGGGGTCAATAAGATTTTTTTTTTCTTTCAAAGAAATTAATACTTTTATTTAGCAAGAATGCATTAAATTGATCAGAATTGACAGTAAAGACATTTATAATGTTACAAAAGATATCTATTTCAAAAAGATGTTTTATTGTTTTCTTTTAAACAATAAAAAAAATATAAGTTTCCACAAAATTTTTAAGAAGCAGTTTTAAACATATATTGATTGTTTCTTGTTCACCAAATCAGCATATTAGAATGATTTCTGAAGGATCATGTGACACTGAAGATTGGAGTAATTTGACATCACAAGAATAAATTCCATTTTAAAATATATTAAATAATAATAATAATAATAGTTGTACTGCATTTTTGATCAAATAAATGCAGCCTTGATGCGCTGTGCATAAAGAGACTTTTTTCAAAAAAATTGAGACCCCAAACTCACAAACAGAAGTGTAAACAACTAACAACAAAATATTTATGTGACTGACACAGTCTAAACTCATCTTCAGGTCTTCTCTTGAGTGACCATCAGGCTCAACTCTAGCTATCAGGTAATTTAACAAAAGCTAAGTGCTGACAATTTTTTTTTTAATGACTGCATAGGCAAAAACCATAAAAATACCATGTCTGTATAACCAAATACATAGAGAAATTGTTTTCTCTCAATACAATCTTCAGTCCGTTCCTTCGTTTGCAACTAAAATGAGATCAAGAACATATTTTGAACTTCTCTCTTCAAACCCAGGTAAGGATGAGTGACAGATGGGATGGTTCTCAGGAGGAGCTGAGGGTTTGTGTCTCCTCCTTGTCTCCCTGCTCATCTGGATCGATGATTTCCCATGTGGAGCTGGATGTCGGAAGGCCAGAGGACTGTGAACCGGAACTCCTAGTAAGACTGGACCGCGTCAGGAAACCAAATCTAAAGGTTTGAGTCACAGGAGATAAGAGCTTTAAATCACTGATAGAAGAATGATAGAGGGGGATTTCAGTACTATTTTTGAAACAGTTCAGTTTCAGTAGCTCATTGACATGCTCAGTTACTAAGGTTACTAAGCTGAAGAGAGAAATGTGATTAAGAGATCTCTAAAATCAGCTTAGGGTTTTCTCAAGAACATATAGAATGAATGCCTAAGAGCCAGAATATACAGTATAGTATGCATGTGTCTGTGTATCAAACAAATTATACTGTATAGAGAGAAGTATGGAAACTCGTTTCAGGCAGCCACTGAATAAAAAAATAAAAGAGTTAATTGTGACTTTTTATCTCACAATTCTGACATTTTTTCTCACAATTGCGAGTTTACATTTCGCAACTGACTTTTCTTCTCACAATTGCGTGATATATACTCACAATTGTGAGTTATAAAGTCAGAATTGCGAGACATAAACTTGCAATTGTAAGTTTGTGAGTTATAAAGTCAGAATGGTGAGATATAAACTTATAAATTCAAAATTGTGAGGTATAAACTTGCAATTTTGAAAAAAAAAAAAGTACTTTTTGGACTTTATATCTCGCAATTGCAAGTTTATATCTCACAGTTCTGAGATAAGTCAAAATTTCAATATCGCAAACTTGCAATTGCAAGAAAAAAGTCTGAATTGTGAGATAAGTCACATTTATCTCCATAGCGGAAACAAACTTCAATAGAGAAGAGATCAGATCCCCTTTATAAAAGAGTCTTTTTTTAAATACAGGAGCTTCTCAAGGAGTATATTGTCAGTTGCACAATACTTGAAGTTGCACCAACATACTTTTCAAAGGGAAAGTTTAACAAGCCCAACCTGCCCCACAGGCTACAATGTAAACATGTCTGTCATGTAACCTAAAAATGTGGTAAGAAAAGTAAACAAAAAAAAGTAAATGTTAAAACAAATGTCTGTTGTATAACCTAAAAATGTGGTAAGAAATGTAAACAATGTAAATATGCAATAATAATAATAATAAGTGGTAACATCTAAATTAACCTTGGTAACAAATAATATTTAAAACAGAATCAATCTGACTGCATTAAATTATACAACTTAAGGGGTCCCACTTTATATTAAGTGGCCTTAACTACTATGTACTTACATTTAAATGAATCATTTGATACAATGTACTTATTGTGTACATACATATTTTTACATTGTACTTATATTTTAAAAACACCTACATGTAATTACAACTTTAATTAATTTCTGTAATTACATTTATAATTACACTGTTACACTGACCCATCCCTTAAACCTACCCATACCACCAAAGCTTTCTCTAACCTTACCCGTATCCCACCTCAATAGCAACAAGAGTGTTTTGCAATTCAATATGAACCCAATAAGTACATTGTACTTATTTTTTGATGAAAGTACATTTAATATAAAGTGGGACCACTTAAGGTAATTTTTAAGGATAAAATCAGGCCGATTTGCTTCATGAAGTTGTGTAATGTGACAACTTTGCACAACTAGTAGCACCAAATACAATAAAAAAACTACATAACAGTGAAAAAATTACACGCATCTACAGAAACCATAACAAGTGCAAATCTTTTACAGCATAGAAGGATATTGATTGCATTAGCACCACGAGGAATTTCTGCTGTTGCTACATCTTAAATTACATCTTAAACTACATCTTTCACACTCATAATGTATTTATTGTACCCAAGACTGGTGGGCTTATCCCATAACCTAATTCTACTGAAGTGAAGTAGGTTAGTATTTAAGTAGACTGTTGTACTGAAATAAGTTATTGCTATAGGTCTGTCTTGTGTTAGCACGAGTGCAGCACTTACAGGTTTCTGATGCGTGAGTCCTGGGGTCTGCTGTCAGTGTCAATGTCAATGTCTTCATTTCCACTCCTCTCAAACAAAGGGCCGTCTGTCTCATCTCTATATGACAGTGAAACATGGTTAAACACAACATTAATCACTGTATTCTGCCAGTATGTTTGTGGCGTGTACTCACGTGCTACATTCGCTAACAGGTATGCCGAGCATTTTAGACTTTATGACAGTCCTCTGCTTCTTTATGGCAGAGCGCACTGCATCGAGCAAGAACCCTGGGCATCTCTCATCATTCAGAATTTCCCTAAGGAAACAGAGAATTGTGTGTTCAGATTGAGAAAGGATGTTGTGCTGATATAAAAGGTTAGTATGCGTCACAAAAAAAAGGTCAAGGCACGCACATCCAAAGCCTCTTGGCCAGGTGCAAGATCAAAAATACATCAAACGATACAAAAAAGTTCTGCACACTGTTGTTCTCCTTTTAAATAGAAAAGGTTAAAAGTGGCAACGTTTCGGTCAAAGACCTTCGTCAGGCACACATAGTATGCGTCACAAACACATTTGTCTCACCTTTGGTAATATGCAAGCTCCTCTTTCACCAGAAAGAGATTGGCCTTCAACTCGTTCCTCTCAAAAAGCATATCCCGTACTTCCTGCTTGGTAAAACACGGCCGATTTGGATCCTTCAAGTCAATTATCATCTTATCTGTGAGGTCAATGGCTGAATTGCTCTGAAGGAGGCAAAGGTGGAATTATAGGAGTATGTGAGTCAAATACCATAAATGTCTGACTTGATCACAGTTGATAATATGGAGCTGATTCCATTTGTTTTTTTTTTTTAAAAAGACAGAAGGCACACATATTGCACGTTACTATAATTAATCATTAAACTACAAAAACAGTGTTGCCTAAATAAGATGATTAAGTGATTTCATAAGAAACACTCAGAATTATTTTTAAATTAAGTTTTAAAATAATAAAAACATAAAAAACACTTTAATATAAATAATATAAAGATAATTTAATAATAATTAAATTTAAAATAATAAATACAAAAACATCAGCTACTTTCAAAACCATTTATATTTATAATTATTTATATTATAATAAGTTTTTTTTATTTTTTGTTAATTATTAAAAGCTTATTTTATTTCTGATTTTAAATATCTCTGTTATTGTTATTAATATAAATTAATTAAATTTATATTAGAACTAAATTTAAATTAAGATCAATTTTGCAAATAATAAATTAAACAAAAACAGTTTAATGTAAATATAATTTAATAATAATTACATGTAAAATAATAAATACAAAAAAATCAGCTCTGTTCTTACCATTTATATTTATAATTATTTACATTATAAAAAGTTTTTTGTTAATTACTAAAAGCTTATTTTATTTCTGATTTTAAATATCTCTGTTATTGTTATTAATATAAATTAATTCAATTTATATTAGAACTAAATTTAAATTAAGATCAATTTTGAAAATAATAAATTAAACAAAAACAGTTTAATATAAATATTATTTAATAATAATTACATGTAAAATAATAAATACAAAAAAATCAGCTCCGTTCTTACCATTTATATTTATAATTATTTATATTATAAAAAGTTTTTTGTTAATTACTAAAAGCTTATTTTATTTCTGATTTTAAATATCTCTGTTATTGTTATTAATATAAATTAATTCAATTTATATTAGAACTAAATTTAAATTAACAAAAACAGTTTAATATAAATAATATAAAGATAATTTAATAATTACATGTAAAATAATAAATAAAAAACAGGTCCTTTCTAAATCATTTCTATTTATAATTATTTATATTATAATATTTTTTTTAATTATTTTTTGTTAATTACTAAAAGCTTTTTTTTTCTGAATTTAAATCATCTATGTTAGTCTTTTATTAAGAAATTAATCAAATTAAAATTAAATTTAGGCTATTACATTATCAATTTAAAAAAAAATAAAAATAAAATCCAAAATCAAAGTTTGTTTACACATAATATATGTGTGTGTACTGTGTATAATTATTATGTGTATTTAAATACACACACATACACATATATATATTTAAGAAATATTTGCATGTATATATATTTATATAATTTATATTATATATAAATATAATTTTTTTTCCGTAAATATATACATGCATTTGTGTATATTTATATCTACATAACAATTATACACAGTACACACACATATTATGTAAACACAAACTTTTATTTTGGATGGATCGTGATTAATCGTTTGACAGCCCTAAATAGAATATAATATTTACATATAAAATAATAAAGTTCTTTTCTAAATAATACTACAGATCTAGTTAAGTGTATTAAATGTCCTCTTATTTTGCACATTTATTCATTTGCATTTTTTGTTAATTACTAAAAACTTTTATTTATTTCTGAAAGTGAAAAAGATATTTTTTTAAATGTCAGAATTTAATCAAGCATCCAGAAATATTTGTAAGCTGAATGGGGAGCTGTGCACAAACATATCCGTTACACTCATGTAAGGGCAAACATGACCTATATATGCCACATCCAACCAACCAAAGCGGAATTTAGGCCCTGCAGTAGTACATACCAATACCTAAACCCCCCACAAGAGGAACATAGAAGCTTCTGTCTCATTATGTTTTCAGGAAATACAAAAATTATGAATACCCACAAACCCACATATAAACCCAATGCAGGACAGCTAATGTGTTAGTAAGAATCATAGTAATATTATCTTGACTAACCTTTTCAGCAGCAGTATTCACGCTGGCTGTTTCTAATTGTAAGTTCAGGCGCTCTATCTCTTTCTGTTTCTCACACAGGTCGGCCTCCAGGTCGGTCCTCCTCTCCACTGCGGTCTTCAGCTGAGTCTGTATGATGTTCTGCTTGTGTCTGAGTTCTGCATTTATCTTCATTAGCCGCTCCTGCTGCTCCTGGAGCTGAAGAACACACACAAACATGTTAAATGACACACACACACACACACACTTCTTATCACTCAAACTAAATTTATAAAAATGTTGAAAATGTAAAAGTTAAATCAGCTTAAGAGAAAATAATGCATTTATCTACTATGTGGCACTTGCCTGACCAGTTTTATAACCAAGGCAAGGCAAACATAAAAAGGAAAACTATTATCCTCAGCTCCAAACCACAGGTATACGCCTCTGATGTAATTCATGAACTGACTGTTGACATGCCACTTTTTTCATTTTGTGTCACAGGTGCTCTGCGAGTGACACAATGTTGACACTGTGTTTTAAATTCAACAAAAGAAACCTTGATGTTGCAATAAGCTAAACTAGTCCTGATGGAAAGACTACAGTCTGTTTTACAGTGGGTGAAAAACCTGGTTACCAGCATTCATTTCTATAGGAACAATGAAAGTTTGGAAAACAACATTTTTGAGTATAACAGCCCCTTGTAACCCAAAGATTCCTGGTTCAAAACCTGGTGAGGGCGATTCATGAAATTAAGATTCATTTGAGCAACTCAGGTTATATCAGCGCAGTTATATCAGACCCGTACCGCTTCCACCTCCTTGGACATGCTGGATATCTCCTGAACTTTCGCTCTCAACTCATCACGCTGCTTATCCACCACTTCCTTCAGCTTGAGCATCACTTCTCGTTCCTGACGCTGTGTGCGGTCTAGAGAAAAGATGGGGAAACAAATGTATGGTCATATTTTAAAATACTGCATGAAGACCGTGATGCTCTAAAATAAGAATTACAAAAACTTTGAAAGCAGTTTTAAAGTATGAATAAGTAAAATGAAATATAAGTAATATAATATATAATACTATTTGTAATAGTGATAGGATAAATGCCTTAGAACATGTGCCTGGTGGTCAACCTCCCAAGGGACTATGGATGAAAATTAACCAATTTGGCCAAATATGCCACATTTTACATATTTTTTTATGTATTATTAACGTGTATTGTCCTCAGGGCTTGACATTACCTTTTATTCACCAGCCACTGTGGCTAGTGACTTTACAAAAATTACTAGCCACTCAGCATTTTCACTGGCCACAATTTTGACATCGATACCATAGGGAAAAACTGCTATATAGATATTTTTTTATGTCATTATTCGGTTTTTCTAATTCTGCTGTCATTTTGACATTATTTTGTGTGTATTTGACTGTTTAAGCGCAATAAGCAGCGAAAAAGAATTCAATTTAGTACTGAGAACTGAGAGGTGACTTTATTTGTGCACACACTTTGTGCATGAACTAGAATGGGTAAACCCAGCCTGATCTGCCAGCGATTTGATTTCGCCTGGCAACTCAGTCTGGAAACCCGTACATTAATTTCTACTGCGTCTGTTACACTTTTGCAGGAACCAATCACAGACTGGCTTATCCACCTTGCTCGCTATTGACGGGTATAACACGATGACGATAGAGAAGCGACGGCAAGCACGACCGTCAGTCCAATTCCTTTTAACCTCTCGACGATGCTGAATGACTTCTTTAGTTTAGCAAACAAATCGCTTGAGTGGGTGTAAATACCACTTTCATGTTTTTTTGCACAACCTGCAAAAATCGCTCGATGCCATTGCTGCTTCTGCAAACCGCTGATCAATGCTACAAACCAATACAAACTAAACCTGTCTGGAGTTTTCGCGTCGCTCTGCAAAGTACATCACCCGGATCATTGATCTGATTGGTTGAAGGACTATCCAATGAATAATGGTTAAAAGCTCGTTGATCACGCCTCTTGTGCAGTAGAAAATACATACAGGCTCCCCAGACCAATGTTCAATTTTAAATTGAGCTTGGTCTGGTGATAGCCAGACAAGGCATGAACACAAAATCTGCAGAAATTAGTAAAATTAGGCAAAATGCACAATCCCAAACCGAATTTCAAGCCCTGTAACACCAACAATAATCATCCAGAGCAAATGAGGGGAGGAGGGTTTGTCTGTCTGAGAGATGAGAGAGCGAGAAAGCGAAGCTGGTCTCGTGTCTATTCTACAGAAAAAGTGTTTCAGATATTTCAGTATCGATATGTATAAAAAAAATCTATATTTTTGACAACACTACATTGCACTTAGTTTATTATTTAAAATGCCATTTTAAAAGATGCCTTTACTTCAGATGCCCTTAATAAATATGTATGTATATTATATATAGAATTCAACCCGCCAAGAAGTGGCATGTTACACGCCACAGCTAAAATTCACCCGCATTTGGCAGGCTGGCGGATGTTTATGTCAAGCCCTGATTGTCCCCGATTAAATAAACAAACAAATAAATAAATGTCACACTCACAGTTGTTGAATTTCAGGAGTTTGACAAAATAAATGCAAAAATTTGACAAAATTTGTCATGCAAATTTAAAGCAAATGTTAACGGCTCCTGGAATCTGACAACAACTGAGAGTTCAGCATTCCTGACTGCTGACCTAACAGTAATAAACAAAGAAGAAAAACTCCTCCCTTAAATAAGATAAACAGCTTTATTGAGTTTGAAATATTACACACAGAAAATGAGAGCTCATTTGCTCAGGGAACGGGAAGTTGTATTTCTCTCTGATAAAAGGATAGAAACTACATCTCTTTTTGAAGATCTCATGACCAGCAATTACATTTTGGACTTTAGCTATATTGTACACAACAATAAAAATCAAAGTTAAATTGGTGCTACCATGAAAGACAATGAGCCTGCAATAATTATAAAAACATTTAAGACTCTGGATAATGCTTACCTTGAAAAATTAACAATTATAAAAATTTGAAGCATTTTTCATTATGATGATATATATGAAGAAAATTCACCCAATAATCTAAATGCATTCAATTTAATTTCTTTTTTGACCTGATCATTTTTAAACAAAATGTCATAACTGGATCTAGAAAACGACAGACTTCTCCAATCATTTAGTCAGATTAAACCCACCCCTTTCTTACAATCGACTGCAAGCTCGCATTCATCAGCCTCCACTTTTAAGTGCAGTTCCCACATCTCAAAATCCAATCAACAACTAATGCATAGAACCAAGTACTCCACCTTTTCTTTTCCGATAATCCATTACACTCAGAATGTACATCACAATACAGAAGAAAAGATCTGATGCTACTTCCGTGACTTAAGTTTGATCATTCCAACAGGCCTATATTTTCCTTTCATTTTTACATAAGAAAATGAAGACCATCTAAACTAAAAACATTTCATGATGGTTTCCATTCCAGAAGGTGTAATTGATTTATTATTACAATGCAAATGGCAATTACACTGATATTACATTCATTTTGGATAAATGCACAAACAAATGTGTTTATTTAACGTTGTCATGTTCGTCCCCGGTCATTTTACCTTCTTTGGAGTGTGTGCATTGTAAGCGGGTCAGAAGCTCCTGGTTCTCTTCCTTGAGCTGATACACCTGGGACTGTAACACTTCTACAGTCTCATTCAGTTTCTTTTCTTTCTGATGCCAGTCCTGAAGAAAAAAAAAAAAAAAACCACATGAAGTGAGACTACCAGGTGTCACCCTGACATTGGTTTCAAAAGCCTAACAATTTAACACATCACTTGAGAACACAGTGGCTTATAAACCATTCATGTATTAACAATTCAGGACAGGCCCATGTACATATATAAGCATATCTTATTAGTTGAGGGATGGTTGACCTGTTCATTTTATTAAGGAACGAGATGTAGAAATAATTTATTCAATAACTTGTTCATAAGTAACTTTTTTGCCACCTGGCGTAATAATTCAACATGCATATCACTGAACGAAAGTCACTGAGGCGAATTCAAGATCAAAACCCCCACCACTAATGGATAGTACATGATGTTCTTCAAATGTTTATTGAGGGGCAGAGCAGACCGGAAGTTCCCTCTATTGAAATTTCCTAAAATTGATCAACGCGTCACGATACGAAATCAAAAGTCCAGCTGGATCAAAGGCGTCACCCTCAAGTGCAACACACCAACTCTGTCCATTACAATAAAACAGTTTTTCATAAAATAACTGCATAGGCATTTAAAAATAGTTAACAGGGTTGACATGTCGACCATGTTGTCGTTTCCTTACCCGACTCTCACAGCTGTTGCTGGTCTGATCGACGTCCTTTACATGTCGTTTCTTCTGCTGCTGTAACTGTAACGTCTCAAAGGCCTTCAATAGCTCCTCTTCCTTACATTTATGAGATTGATTTCTCGCCGCGAAGCTCTCCAAGAGCTCCAACACTTTCACTATGTGAGACACCAGTCCCTCCACACTCGACTTCCCATAGCTGTCGATGAGCTTCTCCACTTCTGACCCCACCAGTTTAGCGATTTCATACACATCGTCCACTGTCATTGATGAAAACGTCCTCTCGAAACACGAATGTGTCTTGACGATATCGTTTTGGTTTTCCTCGACGGCTATCACGCAAGTCTCCATAATGCACTTCAGATGAACTTGAATTCAAACAGCGACAAACGAAACTCCTCTTGTCAGTCAGATTTCAACATGCGTCCAGTTGTGATTCAGCTCGAACACATCTTTTTTTGTTTCACTTTTAAACGCATGCATTTTCGCTCTAGTTTGTTTTGTAACTACATCCTTTGTTGGTACGGTCTAATAAGCACGAGTGAGTTATAAAATCGACATGTCTATGCAGTGTAAGGACTTGCATGTCATAACTTGAAGCTCAACGCCCACGGCACTAGCGTGTAGATGAATTTTGTCTGTGCATGTTTGCATAGTGTTCTTTTATAAAAGGTTGTTAAACAGAGGTACATGACAGCCCACAGTGCTTGTTTGCCATGGTTGTTCCCTCCTCCTTCCCTGACCAATGCAACCCGAGAGCTTTAACGCAGCACATATGGCAAGCAGTTTTAACATTTATTCCTTAACTAACGGGTCATTCTAAAACGCTTAACGTGGCTTAATTTACTTAAGCCGCGCACACACTTAACGATTGTAAGGCCGATTATGAATGTAAATTGATACTTATGACTGATCGCGCTCAAACGCGTCCAGTCAGAGCCAGTTGCGTTCAGTCCGCGATTACAGTCGGTGTTCAAATTCCATGTGAAAGTATATAAATCGGCTTCAGTCGAAGGAAACAATCGGTATGTGTGTTCAGTTCAGTCTTAGAATGTTTCGGCTAATCGTTAGGTGTGTCCCCGGCTTTAGTGACATTAAAAGACCAAACTCAGTAAACACTATACTGATAAACCATACTATACAGAATAATTGGTTTGTGCAGAATTTTTATCTTTTAATATCACTTAGGCAGCTACGTAAGCAACGTTAACAGTTTTCTATGGGAGGGAAATGCTTAACGTGTTATTTAACGTGTTGCGTTCATATTCTGGGGTCATCTGCTTTGCTGTACATAGTATGGTTTATTAGTATGATGTTCAGTGAGTTTGGTCTTTATAAGGGTTAGTTCACCCAAAAATGAAAATAATGTTGTTTATTACTCACCCTCATGTCGTTCTACACCCGTAAGACCTTAGTTCATCTTTGGAACACAAATTAAGATATTTTTGATGAAATCCGATGGCTCTGTGAGGCCTCCATAGCCAGCAATGACATTTCCTCTCTCAAGATCCATTAATGTGCTAAAAACATATTTAAGTCGGTTCATGTGAGTGCAGTGGCTCAATATTAATATTATAAAGCTACAAGAATATTTTTGGTGCGCCAAAAAAACAAAAAAACAACTTATATAGTGATGGCCGATTTCAAAACACTACTTCAGGAAGCTTCGGAGTGTAATGATTCTTCGGTGTCGAATCATGATTCGGATCGCGTGTCAAACCGCCAAACTGCTGAAATCACGTGACTTTGTCGCTCCGAACCGCTGATTTGACACGCTGATTCATTATGCTCCGAAGCTTCCTGAAGCAGTGTTTTAAAATCGGCCATCACCAAATAAGCTGTGCTGTAGTTTTTTTTGGCGCACCAAAAATATTCCCATCGCTTTATAATATTAATATTGAACCACTGTACTCACATGAACTGATTTAAATATGTGTTTAGTACATTAATGGATCTTGAGAGAGGAAATGTCATTGCTCCCTATGCAGGCCTCACGGAGCCATCGGATTTCAACAAAAATATCTTAATTTGCGTTCCGAAGATTAACGAAGGTCTTACGGGTGTGGGACGGCATGAGGGTGAGTAATAAATGACAGAATTTTAATTTTTGGGTGAACTAACCCACATTAAGCAGTTTCTATCGGAAGAAAACGCCTAACGCGAAATTAAACGCATTGCGTTCAAATTCTGGGCTCAACTGCTTTTCTTTATATAGTATACTTTATTAGTATGATGTGTACTGTGTTTGGTCTATTAATATCTTAGTACCTTAAGCGTTTTAGAATGTCCCAAACTAGCTAGCATCTGTTATAAGTAGGTTTAGTTATTTCAATTTCACATGCAACCAACTACTCAGATATTAGTACTTCTAATAGCAACTAGTATACCTTTTACTGATACTTATTTGGCACTAGTATCTAATATGTGACACTAGCATCTATCCCAGTAGTAACATTTCTTTAGCCCAGTAGGTACATTGTTTAATTACTTGTCATATGCTGCAAGATTACTTCTGAATATTAGTCTGATTATTCATTACATAATGCAATCAGTAATCAGACTAATGTTCAGAACTCATCTTCAACTACTAGTTAAATTAAACCTCTCACTACTAGTGAAATATAAAAAAAACAGTTTAGAGTTTTTGGAGATCCTGTCTAATAAATTGCTACTAGTGTCCATTGCATTGCTACTAGTAACCCTGGAGTGGATAATATGAAGTACTGGAAAAGGTTCAAGTAACTAAGTAGTCTAAACTAGTAGTCTTCCTGGAATAACTACCAGGAACTAACTAGTTGGAAATTAATAGCTGATATCTGAAACAAGTTGAAACAAACTGGTGATGGTTAAAGTAGTACAACAAAGATGGATAATAAGTATAAGGTAATAATTCACCTAAAATGTTAAATTCTATACTGTACTCACCCTCACATCCTTCCAAACCTGTATGACTTTATTCTGCAGAACACAAAAGCAGAAAACTAAATGGATATCTAGTTGTGTGAGATCAGCATAATGACAGCTCATTGTGACTCACTTTAACACTTCATAAACAGTCAAGAGTATCATCATTTTAGGTGGAAAAACCACGTTCACAAGGTCACACCAACTAGAAGTGCAGCACCAATAGGAGAATCTAGCAAATAGAGAGTTAAAACAATTTGAAGCAAAAGACAAGGACAACCGTTAGATAACAGCAATCAAATATATGTTTGCTTTGTTTTTCTCTTTTGCCAGTGGCACTGTATTTCCAGATATTAAAACATGTTAATCCATGAACACACCGGAGAGCAATTTCCTTAATCAGGTTTATCACCAGGATTACTTTTGGTGCCTCATTAAGCATAAATGTGAATCACAATGTACTGACTTCATCCAATCAGATGCTAATCTTTATGGAATAAATGTAAAAACAACTTGCCATATCATATGTTTAGGGCTGAGCTGCTCAGTGAACTGTAACATATGCATGCAGATTGGTTTGCTCAGAAGGCATACAGTGTCCTCGCTCTAGATAGAGCAGCTACTTTTCCTTCAGTGGACACACCAATGATTTTAATACACAAAACCAACAGAAATGACAATAAAATCAAGCTCAAATTCTTATAAAAGTGGTAATCTTTATTTAAACCCAAACTACAGTGTACATAACAGATGCACAACATAGCTACAGGGTACAAATTATTCCAGATTAATAAAAAACAACGTACTACAAACGATTACGAAAAACAATCCAGATATTTTAGATGGCAATTCATCTCACATCTACAGACAGAAAGCACAAAATGTGCTTTCAGCTATGTGCATAATCAACTCAATACCAGGCAATTATGATAAAGCAATAAACAGATGACATGCTTTGAGTTTCTAAACATTTACATTACTGCAAACAGTAAAGAGTGAGTCTTGGTGACAAAACAGTACAAAAGCATTGATTTAGACTGCTGGGTGCTTTTACTTTATATAGTTGCCGCTTGTACTATTATGCATACATATCCTCACGGTCAGCATTGTACAGTTCACCTTCCTGCAGAGAAGCAAAGTTGAGGAAGTGAGATGGTCTGTGAACTTCATGGTAGAACTCTTTCGGGTTGGACAACTGTAGGTCATACTTCATGTTGGGGTCATGCCGAACACCTAGAATGAGGTTAGAGACACACATTGTATCACATCTGCAAGGATGATTTAAAATGTTTAAAATCACTTTAAAAAATATATATAATTCATTTAAAGCTATGCTCACCCATGAAGTTGTAGTTCCAAGAAACCTGGCCTGGCACCATGAAGAAGCCAAGGAACCGGTCAGACAAGAGCATCTGTACTCTTTCATAGTGAGAGGGCAAGTAACCTTTGGGGTTATTACCCTTATCTGTGTTTTGTCTACCCCACTCATACCCACTGGGAGTCAGCTTGTAGGCAGTCAGCGTGCAGGAACCAGGAGTGAAACTATAAGCAAAACCAAATGTTAAACCCACAAATGCAGTGTCATACTTTTTAACCAGATAACCACTACACTCTGGGATGTTAGTGCAACCACAGTGCCATAGTATGCTAAATATGTACCTGCAAGTAATAATGATAGTCTTCTCGCCATCCCAGGATGGGTTGTCAGCCATGACCTTTGCGTGAGTGGTGACATCCTGAGGAGAAAGCTGGGGTGATTCATTGGGCTGTGTATGGATCCATCCAAGAGGCTCCATTTCCTATGAAAGATAAAGACGGTATTCAAACGATTTGATAGGGCTGGGGAGGACGTATACTGCTGATAACACCAAACTACAGACATATGCATGTGTGTACAATGCTGACCTTCAAGTACTCGTGTTGTGGCAGCTGGTTGGGCAGGTGAACCGTCTGATGCGTACCCCACTGTGGCACCATCACAATGCAGCGGATCTCCTTTACCTGAGGGTTATCTGGAGGGCTGGTTCCATATAGATAACCTGCAATCTATAGGCATAAAAAAATATACATAAATGCAAAAAAAAGAAAAAAAGAAAAAGGTTTAGGATACTACTAATGAAGCAAAGGAAGAGGAATCATGTTAAGACGACGTTTCATCTAACCTGAGCACGCAGATCTGAAATGCAGATGAACTTCTTCAGAACATTCTTGGGCAGGATGTAAGTGTACCCAGTCTCTTTGATGTCATCCGATGATACGTAGATGTGGTTAGTACGCAAGTGCAAGTTGGCAGCAGAGATCGCCCTGAGAGATTAGGAAAACAATTCAACAAAGTCTAGCTGTGTTTTAACAACTAAAAAGACAAGTGTGACATCCAAAAGCTTTCCACACCTGACTCTCCATTCAGTTTTGGAAGAGAAGGTCTGCGTCTCGTAGTTGCTGGTGGTGGAGGTGATAATCTCATCTCCATGTTTGTTTACAGTGCG
The DNA here is from genome assembly GCF_018812025.1 of Megalobrama amblycephala. Classification (NCBI taxonomy): domain Eukaryota; kingdom Metazoa; phylum Chordata; class Actinopteri; order Cypriniformes; family Xenocyprididae; genus Megalobrama; species Megalobrama amblycephala. Next base: position 26,699,338 of record NC_063059.1, read on the forward strand.
AGTCTGTGTGGCCGTTAGTTGAGACTGCTCCTTGGTCTGCTTCTCAATCTCAGCAATCTGCTGTCTCTGCTGGGATGGAGCAGAGATCTCCATACCCAGGATGATGTCCCTGATTTCAGACTGGGTCAAAGATGCCACATTCACACTGTGGAGAAAGGGGGAAAAAGTTAAAATCTGAGAAGGATAAATTCACACAGCAAAATATATTTTCCATATGCACTCAAAAGTCAGCGTTTGTTGCACAGCACTCACTTGTTCTTCTTGCCATAGTCAGCCAGGATGAGATCTTTGAGCTGCACCTCCACTTTGATCCACTCCTCATCGGTCAGAGTGGGCCAGATGTGGTGGGGCTCGGTGATGGTGGTCTTGTCAGGCTTCAGGATAACTTTGGCACGGTCATTATTGACATGAAGTGCTCTCAGGATTAAGATCAAACGAGAGAATGCCTAGGCAGCATAAATGTACAATGGTTAAAGACCTTATAATAATGAGTAGTGTAACCCTCAGAAGCAACAAATTAGGTCAAAATTATAGTATAAGAGCTAGATTTACAGTGTAAGAGGAGATGGTCTTCAACCAGTCGTCATACAGATTGAACAGGACCATCTGAGGCTCTGTGGCCTTCAGAATGAGGTCTCCAAACTTCTCCACTTTCAGACAGGCCTGGAAGGGCAGCTGAAGCTCAGAGCCCTTGATTACAATGTTGGGGAAGTCCAGCAAGTGCACCTGAGAAAAACAGACAGCTGTTAAATCTAAAAGTTAACATATATAGATATGTTAAAGAACTTCCCAGAGCTTTAAGACAGCTAATTTGCCTTTTACAGTTTTAATGGGTGTTTTCTAACCTCAAGAGGATCCAACATGCCCTTCCTGGTCACAATAATCTGTTTGGGCTGCTCTTCAACAGGCAGCGATCGGATCAGGGCAGCCACTTCTTCAGCAGTCTTCCACTTAGCCAGCTACAAAAACAGAGAAAAAGTGCAACTCAGAAATGAGTGACTGCTTTGAGCAGAACACTTACTAAAGACTGCATGGAGACAAAACACAAGACAGAGCAACAGACTGACCTGTCCAAGACGCTTTTGTCCTGCCCATACAGAAGTGTGAATAATCTTCAGGAAAAGCTGTCCAGTTCTGGGGTTGAAGATGAAAATCGCTCCGTTGATTGGTTTGGTGGTCAAGTTACCTTCAAAGGTCTAAAACAGGGACAAAATGGAAACAAATTAGACATTTTAGCACACAACCCAAGATGACAATATGAAAATCATTAAGTGACATCTTGATATGATGTTAAATTCACTTGCCTTGTGGATGGTGACTCTGTACACATTGGTGTCATCCACAAACCAGATGATCTGGTTGGAGAAGAGCTCTCCATAGTTCTGGGAAGATAGGTAAGGCTCAGTGGGCTCTGAAGAGTAGAGTTGCAGACCCTTGCGGATTCGCTCTCTCAGCACATACAGAGCAGGGTTGGCCTTCATTATCTTCGCCATGGCCTGCTGGATCAATGGCTTGGCTCCAGGGAACCAGTTTCCGTAAGCACTGCAGAGAGAGAAAGCAAATCAAATACTTCAACAGCTGCTTTGTCGCTGTTTTTGGGATGTGTAACTAAAGTTGTACTTGAATCACCTAAACAATGATATAAAATACAGACCTGTGAAGGTTGTATGCCAGATCAATGGCAATTAGGACCCCAGTGGGTGATGGGTAAATACTCATGTTGTCAGTGGTGTAGTCCAAGAACTTGGCCCTGGCATATCGCTCAATGTCATGGGAGTCGTAGTCACCCCATCTGAGCTGAATGTCAATCCAGTACTTCTGTGTGGTGGTGCTGTCCATAACATCCCTATAGAAAGAAAAGCAAGAAACTATGATGGTGGCATTTTCTATATGGTTATACTTGCGAAATTTATATTCATGCTTTCTCTTGATATCTTTGAACTCAACATATCTATTAAGTTCAGTCACATACTTGGAGTCCGCTAGAAGTGAGGGACGTGAGACATTCCACTTGTAGGATGCAAACAACAAAATGTCAGCACAGGAGGAATTCATCTTGTAAGACTTCCTGGGATGGATTGTCTCTTTCTGGACAGTCTCGATCTCCAAAGCATCAAGCTCTTGGTCAAACACCTACAAAAAGCCAACAGAACTTTACAGATGGCACTCTTCAGCACAACTCTGAATAGTTCAATTGTTAATAAGTTCAGTCTAAAGTGTAAAACCACAGACCTACTCACACTGTATTGTAGGGTCTCATTAAATAAGCATGTATTATATTCATTGTATAATATCGTGACAAAAGGAAGCACATCTCTTTACCTGACAGAGATCCATGACGATGCTCTCATGAATCTTCTGCCACAAGTGAGCTCTGAAGATTTGGATCAGAGAGATCTTGAGCGTGGGGATTTTACCATGCATGAAGATTCCAGTGAGGTCCAACTGCACTTGGAAACCCACATATACCTACAAGAACATGAAGAGAATGAGTGAGTCTCAATAAAAATGGGTTGGGGGAAAAAGCTTTGAACACTGTCTAAATGCAGTTGCTTCTCATAGACTTACATTGGCTCTGTTGATTGTAGGAGACCACCACAAGGTGAATCGTCGGTTAGGAATCTGGTTCAGACCAGATCTCTGAGCATTGGTGAGTTTCTTCCATTTCATGGACTCTTCGAAACCACTGGCCTTCTCCCTATAGAAGATCAAAATGTTGAATAAATCGATCTTAAAAGCATTTTTGGCCAAAATTGATTAAATTGAAAGTTTAAGCTTAACTTATTTTTATTTGATAAACTTAACAAGGATATTTGGGTTAACTGTACTGGATATATTTCAACATAAAAAGGTCTTACCAGAAGAGACCCTCCCAGGTGGGGAAGTAGGTTCCCTTAAACAGAGTATGCTCAAGAATGCCTTCCACTCCTCCAAGTGCCTGGATCATGTCTGTACGGTAGTTGTTCAAATTCCACAATTTCCCATCATGCCTTTGGTGAGTCCACCAGAATGGATTTTGCTTCAGAACCTGAAAACACATTCAAAAAATTTTTAAAACGCCACCAAAATAAATCTGACTGGTGTGTAGCATTGCTGTTAACATGTGATGTTTCCCATATAGAAAGACGTTTACCTGGTACTGCTTGAAGTCTGTTCTGACTCTCCAGCCCTTGTCATAAGCAAGAGTGTGTCTGTCCTTCTGGAAGAGGGTGTTGATACGTGGAATACCTCTATCCCAGGAGTCCTCCAGATCCTCCAGTGTCAAACGTCTGAGTAGTATCAAATTCATATTAATAAGCTTGAACACATCAACATCATTAAGATTTGGGTTTGGTTAAGAGGACAGTACCTGTTCTGAGCAATGGCCTCCTGACGTTTGAGGGCGTATTCAGCCCAAACTCTCTGAGAGTCAATGAACTCGCTCTCCCATGGCTGGATGTAGCGGTACAGATTAGGAATCAACTGATCCTCCTCGTGACTCATACCAGAGCGGAAATGAGTGATGCCCACATCAGTCTGTTTGGACCACCTGAGCAAAAAACAGAACATTAAATCAATTGCCTTAATCTGTGGCTGCACATTAAATTTAAGTTGCAACTGATCAAGGAAACAGCAATGAAAACTGCATATAACTTACCTAAGGTCAGACTGTGGGATTAGTACGTGTCCCATGGAAAGCATTCCAAGTCCACCCAACTCCTTAGGGGTGTAAAACACCACAGGAGGGAAACGGCTAGGCATTTTGGAATTCAAACCAATCTTGATACGGGTTTGGATCTTATTCTCACACTTCACCAGCAGGTCCAGAAGCTCTTGAGTGTTGACCACAGCTTCACGGAAGTACGTCATCAGACCAATCAGAGCAGTGTTCCACTTGTTCACAATCTGAGAAGAGCAACATTTTGTAAAACCACGTGCAAACAACACATTGCAAAATTTATTCAGTCAAAAGCAGTGAGTGATTTTCTCATTTTCTTTTGTTTGTCAGACAGCAGCAGATTTACTGTATTAGGCTGCTTTCACTTTAAGATCTAATTCACGGTTCCGATTGACATGCATCCGATTTCCCAATTGTTTCATTTGAGATAACTGACTGCGTTTACATAAATACTCACCTAGACAGACATTTTGATATAACTGTCTGTGTGTGTATTTAACCGTTTGAGTATAATAAGGCGCAAAAGAGAACTGAAGGGATCACGAGCTATCAGAGACACACTTTGGGTGTGTGTGTCAGACAGCAGACAGCGCGAGACACGATTGTAGAAAATCCCGGACGTTTAGGGAGATTTAGACCGGACTTTTTTTTTTTTAGGTCCAAAAAGAGGACATGTTCGCATAAGCATGGGAAGTGGTTTTCACAGGACGGTAAATGCAATGCAAATTTTTGTTCAGTTACATTTATTCATTTATCATTTAATAACTTGTTTTTAATAAACACTTTAAATAGGCTATAAAAATGTTGTTGGTTTATTTAAAGAACAACTAAGGATCAAATAAAAACGCTTTACAGGCTCAAGCATAGGCAGAGTTTCTAACATCATGTTTTCACAGCGTTGAGCAATGTAGCCAATCACAGACAAATCTGTTGATTTCTGGAACGCTGTGAGATGTTAGAATCCACTCACTGCTCAAAACGGCAGAGTTTTTGTTCAGCGCTGAATGCTTTGCATGCTGGCAAATCCTCCGATTAAAACAAAGTGTAGACATTATTATTAAAGATTCATTGTGCAGGTGAAACGTTGTGAGATCGCAACAAACTTTCATCTTTTTAGTTATTATAAAGGAAGCACTTGTTGCGTGCATTCTGCCATGCCAATCATGCACACAGCACTTTACAGTACTTTAATAAATATAATGTATCACCATTTAGGCTGGGATCCATAGGTTATTGCTAGGCAACACGTAACTTAAAAGTTGAGCATGGAAATCTCATGAATGTACATTTTATATATATATATATATATATATATATATATATATATATATATATATATATATATATATATATATATATATATAAAAATAATATAAAATGTATATATGTATGGGCTGTATGCAGTGTTCTCAACAATTTTTTTCCTTTTTCTTTTTTCTCAGCGCCAGAGCACCAAGAAAGATTGCAGCAGCTCAAGAGACGTCTATGGTCTCTATTGTAAAGTAGTCAGTCACTCCTCGTGTTTGATGAATAACAGGTGAGCCAGGAGATAGCACAAAATTACATAAATCTCTAAAATTACTACGCAATAGGCTAATGTGTGTGAAGTGAATGAGTGTAAACTGAAATGAAGCATGATAGCAAATCAAGACAAAAGTAGGACTATATTTTTTCCCGCAGCCAAATGCCGCACGCCGGAGATCTGGCACGGGGCCGGAAAACTTTAAGCCCTGCGAGTATGTCAAATTCCCTCCAGGTACCTATTAAACATTACATGAGTATGTATTTTTTGCTGTTAAGGTTCAAGGATCATACCTTAGTGAAGGTGGTGGACCCAGAAGCCATCAGAATTTGCCGCACTCTGTTGTGGAACCTCTGCATGGACTCATCATCTACACGCAGGAAACACTGCGCCGTCCTTTCCTTTGTTACCTAAAAATCAACATACAATTATCCACCATCTTTTCTGATGTGCCAACAGTTATTTTACAGAGTTTGCAATTCTACTTACCTCATTCTGCAAATTCCACACACCATCTTTGTGCGTAAACTCCTCATAACTGGTGCGGCATTTCGGGAGGATGCGACACTCAAAGCCACACATGTTGAAGAGCAGGTTGGGGTTGTCCTTGCTGTACACGGACACAAAGCTGTTCTCCCACTGAACCGTGGTCACAGAACGAGGGAGGCGATTCTTGATGTCCCAGAACACAGCACGCCCCCTGTGCGATTATTAGGAATCAATTATACCACATGCATTTGTCTACGATTTATTAAGGTGTTCAAGAAGAACTAAATTCTAGAGCACTTACAAGTTCACATCATGTTTCATCAGTCTCATCCTAGCATCACGGGGCCAGCATTTCTTATTGTTGTAGCCCACAATGTTCTCATTGTTGGGATCTGGGTGCTCCGTCAGGTACCTCTGGATCAGATCTCTCGCCTCATCTGCAGAGAATCTACACACAGCAAAACCAGAAGATCATAAAACTTATAAAACAGCAACTTTTGGAAATAAAGTCTCAATACTGCACAACAGGAGACTAGCTTCATTTGTACTACTAACCTGAAGAAGATGTGAATGCGGTCTATGTATCTGCAGTAAAGACGGATGGGATGGGCGCTCTCAGTGGCCGTGTCCTGGAAACTGAGGAAGTCATTGGGCATCTGAGGAGGGCCTGCCATCTCACTGGCTCTGTGCAGACCCAACACCAGCAGGTCCATCACCAACCCATAGTACTGCACGATGAAAGAGGCAAACTGCAGGCCACGGATGATACCGTACGAGTTTGTGTGGTTCATGTCCTGTAAAGAGAAAATACAGATATCTAAAATCAAACCAAGCAGTGAATGGAAATTTCTAATAAAACTTCTCAAGCGCATTAAGAGGGAAATATGACTTAGCAATGGACTTATGTGCAATAAACAGACCTTATAGTTAATGACAACGTTGTTTTTGGCCGTCATGTAATCGGCAATGTTGTGATCAACAATGAGACGCAAAAGCCTGTTCAGCAATGTCAAGTCAATCTTCTCGTACATCTTCTCGTAGCGAGACTCAAGCATGACATTACATTCACCCTCTGCTGTCTCCCACACATCCTGCAGGTTGTTGATTCCTAGTAGACAATTAGAAATGTTAAACATGAAATTGAAATTTTACTTAACATTTTCCTTGAACTAATCCTCATTTATCGAGAATACCACATCAAGATCTCAAAAATAACATTAATAGTTTGATGTTTTATCAAGACAACTAGTCACAATTAGGGGTCAATGGTATTTGCCACCGTTTAAATTATTGGCATTAGCAGATGAGTTTCTGTATGCTGATAAATGATGAATGGGACTTTCGTTTTGGCAACACCAGTACTTGAGCGGAGACTCACAATTATTTAATTTATTAGATATAAAATGTTAAAGAAAGTAAGCTGTATATATATAGTATTAATGTGTTTGCCTTTCTATTGTTAGTACTATAAAAGCAAAAACTGTAATAGTTTTTCATATACGGTCAACATTTCAGCTTTAAATTGGCCACACTGCTTTCTAAGACATTGGCAATCAAAAAAATCCATACAGGTCAACCACAGTAACTTCCTCTCACCTTGGCACCATTTGTACACTAGCAGTGGAGGTGGCTCTGTGTCAGCTGGCTTGATCCAGGGTGGGAAAAGCCTGCGTTTGTCTGCCTCATACCAAAGGTACTGATCCAGGTACGCGTCAGTGATCTTTTCCAGAGGTTCAACATCGTAAACTGGCACCAAATGACTGTAAAGGTCCATGAACTCAATGCCCACCTACAGAGAAAAAGAACCACTTTAGATGCAAGCTAGGACCAGTAATTGACTTAGATGACCCTTGTGGTTACATGAAATGTGTTGAAACTTTGCATGTATGCAAACCTCTTTGAAGGCTCTTTGAGTGAGGAGGTGACGTTTGATTCTGGACAGAGCCTCATGAGGGTTGTCATAGGCCTGCTCAATCAGACCCAACTCCTCACGCTGTGACTGGTTCAGCCTTGACTTCACACTAATTAAAAGGAACAAAACAAAGTCAGAAAAGTACAAAACCAGCATATCCACCCAGGTTGCTGTTATAGGACTGGCCTGACCTGTAAGCCTCCTTGAGTCTCTCCAAAGCCAGGATGAGCAGCTTAGTGTCATGTTTGTAGGAGAGAGGAGGGAAGGGGATCGGAGAGAACCGACGACTCTCCAGCCAGTGCACTGTGGTGGTGTAGATGGCCACGGCCTCTTCAGCAGTGATGTAAGGCCCATCCTATAAGATAAAAGATGAATCACTCGTTAATGTGTTCTTCCAGGGTAACACCAACCTGTTCGAAGTCTTCAAAGACATTTTATGTTACCCAAGAAATGTACCTTCAGGTAATTGTGCTGTCTCTCCTGCTCTGCCTTTAGGTAGAGTCGAGTGAGACGCCCCAGGTTCTTCTTGCACACAGTCTTATCCACAGTAGCTCCTCTTCTGATTCTCTCACGGTTGTAGTGGGCCGTGTTGGTCCACCAGTCAGCTTTGGCCTTCACGTAGCGGAGAATCATGTTCTCGATGGGGGTTGGAAGCCCAGGAACCTGAAAAAATAAGTAATGATCATTTAATGATAAACTCTGAAATTGAATAACATAACATTAAGGGGCAGCAAAAAATTACCAAAAACTTACCTTCCAAGGGATGTTAGCCTTCCAGCACCTCCATGACTCGCTGAGATGCTGAAGGATGGTTCTGGCCTTGTTCTGCTTGATACCCTCAGGCATCATATCCAGGATGTCATGCATCACAGCAGCTCTCAGCTCCAGATCAAAGTGAGATTCCACACGCTGTTTGGTCACAGTCTTGGCAACACCCTTAGAGTGTCGACCTAAATAGCAATACAAAGTGAATTAGAACTTGTTAACTTGTAAAATTTGACTACATCTTTCTACTTGCTTTTTGCATATGAATATAAGCTAATTTTACCCTCAAACTGCCTGGCCAGAAGATTGCCGAGCCACCGCTCCAGAAGAGGAGTGATGCCTCTCATGAAGAACAGCCAGACTCTCCATCCTGGAGCCCAGAACCCACAGCCTGGACCTTTCCCAACTGGGCCCTAAAAAACAGGTCACTTTAAATGCAAGGCATAGCACCAATCCAAAAACAGTTACAGAAAACTTTGCTTCACTCTACAAATTATGTATTTTTTTGCATTGAGTGTTACTCACTGTGTTGAAGCGGTAGTAGATGAGATGCTTCAGGTCTTTGCACATTCTAATCTGCCTCATGAGCTTGTACTTGTAGCGGTACATGCCAGTCAACTGACCGACATGGGCGAAGATGTACTGCAGTCCATCTGACAACTACAGGACAGACAGAAGACTTTAGTAATGAAACAATGAGTAAATGATACAGATTAGCTACACAGAAACTACTCATACCTGGAAAGCATCAACATTTCCAAGCCTGTACTGCACATGACTGTCCACCACAAGCTTGCTCAAACGCAGAACCTCACGGCACAAGTGGAACGCATTTCCAAATCTGGACTTCTTACGTTCCTTTGTTGTGAGGGTTTTCACAGGCTTCAAGTTGAAGTTGTAGTCCAAGTGCAAGTAGTTGAGGTTCTTTCTGTGAATCAGCAGGTTTAGCATGTTGTAGCCCTGCCGGCATACCTGGAGACCGACTTCTACCCAGTCCAGCTTTGTGGACTGGAAGAATTTGGTGGCCTTGAAAGACCGGAACAGGTATCTAAAAGGAAATAGAAGGAAAAAAAGGTAAGTAAAAATGAAAATCATCATTGAATCCATCAACATTTTTCCATAGAACAAACTCTGGAATAGGAACCTCACCTCTTTTTCTGTGCCTTAGGTGGTCTGTGTTTTAGAGCATTCAGCACATAGTACTTCAGGAGCTTCTGGTAAGACACACGCACCTTCACAGGTTGGCCTGCAGGACAGTGCTCACGATACCTGAAGGTGTTTGGAGAAACAAGAGCCTCTATTCAGAAATGATAGCCTTGTATGGTCTCGCAATACTCAGATCCTACATGGGTTAGTGGCCATTCACAGAGAACACATTTTTAAAAAAGATAGGACAGTGGGGAAAAAAACTAGAAGCACATATAAAAGTTACATTTTTAACTTGTGTACCACATCTAATGCATGTCTACACAGAAAAACAAGGGAAAAGCAGCACAGTGGAATGCAAAAATGTTTTCCTTGTGAACTGCTTACAGTGTGCAAATATTACTACAAACCAGTTTTTAATGAGAGGCACATCAATAGCCCGTCTGGTTCTTCCCGAGCGGAGATTGAATGGACGAGGTGCCCACAACAGCGCAATTCCATTAGCTGTGTTGTCAGTGTAGAGGGGCGTCTCCTTCAGGAATGGCTCAACATACTCCGGAAGTTCAAACTCCTCATCATCATCTGGCAATGGCTCTTGGCTCTACAGAGAATACACAAGCTTGCAATTAGTGTGGGAAGAAACCAGGAAACTTACAACCACAGTTTAATTAAACAGTTTAATTTCTGACCTTGACAGAGTGCCTATGAGAGATGGGGTTGATCAGAGGGTCAAAGTAGAAGGCAGGCAGATCAGGATCCTCAGTCTTGATGAACACCACGTTTGGTGTGTGGTACCTGCATGGACCATTAGATATGATTGGTTCAGCACAAGAATATGTATAGAACTATAAAGCTGTGGGGTATGATAATGTTTTGTACCAGGTGAGGTGCACATGATGTGGCAGGTTATTGTATAGGTAAGGGAATGCAATTTTGTATTCTGTCCTGATTGGCTGCCTGATGATGATCTTGTTGATGTCATTGAACTCATTCCAGTCTTCATCCCTATAACCATAAGTTAGACTTTTAGAGAAGATAAATAGTAATAGAGTCAATACTGCTACAGGAAGGACACGGCACGTACTGGAGGTTAATGTCTCTGACAAGCGGCTCAAATTTGGGCCCCCCTGGAATGGCCATGTTCAAAGCTTTGGAGGTGAAGAAAGCCTTCAAGTCAAACAAGTAGAAGTAGTTTCCATCCACCAAGTCTGTCAGCAGCTGGTTAGCCAATCGATACAGAGTGGACATCATTGGTAAAGTAAACTGCCAGCGTCTGTATGTGGTCCCATTCACATATCTGTGAAGGGAAAAGATAAATCATGAGCAAAAGAAACAAGGAAACCATATTTTTACAATTGTCACTGACACTCACTTTGTGGTATCTTTTAGAGGCTGATGCTCATACAACCACTCTACAACAGAAGAGTCCTCCTCAGGGTCCAGCTCCATCTGGATCGCCTCCAGAGGCTCAACATCCAAGATGTTGTCTGCATAATCTAACGGAGGCTCTTCATCATCAAACGGGGGGAAACGCATGCGCTTGAAGTGCCGTCTGTCTCTCTTCTCACGACGCATCATGATCCACATTGTGCTGGTGAAATAAAATTAAAAAAAACAAGTAGGGTTGCATGATAATTCTGAATAACTGAAGAAAAGCTTTAAAGGGATAGTTCACCCAAAAAATGAAAATTATGTCCTTAATAGCCCACAAGTTGTTCCAAACCTGTATAAATTTCTTTGTTCTGTTGAACACAAAAGAATATATTTTGAAGAATGTGGGAAACTGAACAATTCTGGGGCATCATTGACTTCCACAGTATTTTTTTTTCCTACTATGGAAGTCAATGGTGCTCCAAAGTGGCCTGGTTACAAACTTCCTTCAAAATATCTTCCTTTGTGTACAGCAGAGCAAAGAAATTTATACAGGTTTGGAACAATTTGAGGGCGAGTGAATGATGACAATTTTCATTTTTGGGTAAACTAACCCTTTAAAGGCTCTATGCCATTTTCTGCCTAAATAAAAGCTTGATTGTTTAATGTTTGAAAATGAAGGAATGAAATTGGCCAAAAATAGTATTGTAATTTCACAGCTGTACTGTGAAAATATTTTTCTTAAATACACTTTTTTTGCAGTTAAATATTATAATAGTAACTTATTTTACTGAATATTCCAATAAATAATATTCATTATTATTACTATAATTATTAGTAATACTGATAAAATCAAAGTCTGGCAAAACTGTGCAGCCTTACAAAGTAAAACAAACCTTTAATTTTATCAGAAAAATCAAAATTAGATTCCCCCCCAAACAAATTGTGCAGCCCTAACTTTCAATTTCTGTTCTGAAAGTGATGTGTTCGTATGCTGTCACCTACCCCCACTGAGCAATGTACACCGGCTCAATAACCCATGGGATTTCATTTACAAAGGAAATGGCGCCTGTAATGTGGTAGAGCACAGGAACATCTCTGATCTGCTCCCAAGGCATGGGCATGTTCTCAAGCAGTTTGAGCACTGCATGGGGCATATATTTCAGTGCCCTGCAGACAAAAAGCAACAAATACTGTTACTAATGAACATGTATAAAAAAACACAACTGCCTACGTAGTAACAAATGTGCTTACCCAAGGTAGACCCTCTTGTCGTGACGAAATTTCCTGTTCGTCATGTCACCATGATCCCTGATGATTTTTCGCACATGCTCCGGTGGCATGTCCTCTTTCTGAGCATCCACAAAGCCAAATTTCCTTTTCTCCGAATAGCGTTTGGCCTGAAGTTGCTGCCATTTCCGAGCTACAACAAAGCAACAAGCAAAAGGGAAACATGTCACTAAACATTCAAAGTTGTATACGTATACACTAATCTGGATAGATTAGAAAACGCATCTTTTCCTCTATGTTTTGGTCGTCTATTTACGCTGAGACAACATTTTTGTCCTGTGAAACTGAGCATTCTGAAGACACTTTCAGCTGGATAAATTTAAAAGCTCAGTTTTCACTTAGTGTGGACCATGAAAATGGAGGAATTTGAAAACAATAATGCATGATTACTAGTCATGCGACACATTGTACTAATAGATATCTATGTCTATACAGGTATGTGCAGACATCCTGCAAAGATGACTTGGGTAAAGTTGGTTTTATATTTGCACATTCGGACTTCTGATAAACTCAAGACTTTCCAATAAATGAGCAATAAATTAATGTTTGCGAATTTTAAGCAGCAACATGATATTGACAACCAACGATTGTCAACTTGCAACATTTTTCACAGTCGATCAAAATAGGCAAGTATTGTTTTAATGGCATATTTACTTGTGAATGTCCACTGAATGTCCAATGTAGTGTGATTAACAAGGCTATTGAATACTGATGTCCGAATGTGCGAATATAAAACCAACTTTACCCAAGTGCAAAGATGTAAAGGACTCTTAATTGCTGTCCTGCAGTAAAACATGGGGGCGATTGTGTTTTAGATCATACATGGAATGGCAATTGAGTGCAACCTGGATGCATTATTAAGAGGTGAGATATTTTGCTAATAAAAACAATTATGCCACAAAAATAGCCTGAACACTTTATTATATCTGATTTCTCTGTATCATCTAAGGGAGCTTTTATTATGTTTTATGCATGCACAGTAAGATGATTTCAGTGCTATTCAACGTTCCAGTGTGGACAAGAATCTTTTGGAAAATGCTAGCGTGGACACAGAGGATCAAGTGATGTGAACTTACCTTTCTCTTGCAGTTTCTCCTCGGTCATGTAATCTGGTATTGGTGCAACAACAGGAGGTGGAGGAACACCTGGAGGCATTGTTCCAGGAACACCTCTGTAGGGGAATGCAGCTGCCATGGCAGCGTCTACTGGAAGAAAAACAGTAATGCACAAAACATATGAAGTCAGACTGCAAAACATGAGCACAGAAACACGTTAAAGATGCTCGCATTACAACACGGCACTAAGAAACACACATAACACAAAATATAAGTGAAATTTAAGAAAAGGCAATTTTGTTTATTATAAAAGAAAACCCAAACTAAAGCGCGAGACTTTGGCGATTTTGTTTTAAACAAACTATCTAAACCACATCAATGAACTTAGCCGACTAACTTGACTATGGCGCCTGAATTGTTTTCATATCGAATAGAAACTCGCAAGCCAATATTTAGTGATTAAAGACAGCCGACAGATACACTTTTGCACATTCTGAAGCTAAAATAAAAACACTTATGATTCTTAGGTATGGATGTGCAATACTATTCGTTTCATCGGCCTCAATAAAGCAGGAGTTAGCATGTTAGCTTAGCTTACCGCATATTACACTAACAAACTGTTTCCGCAAACAAGCATTACCAGAGATAAAGTAATACTATTTTAATAAGAAATAGTTAAATACAAAAACAGCATGCGCTCTTATGAAACAAAATAGCTTACTGTTAAAAGCAGTTTCTCGCCAGTGAATGTAGTTGTGTGCTTGGTTTGTTCTCAACGGAATGGCGTACCATGCACGTTGTGCGTATGGTCTTTCGATTCACGTATGGGTTTTACGCATCTGGAGGATTCTGCCTCAACGGAAATGATGTGTGTTTACGAAACCGAACGTAAGAAAATGCGTAGGGCCCAACTTCCGGATATGACACCGGATGTGAAGTTTCATGTTCGCTGTTATGTTAGTTCATTCATAGTTGTAAACTGGTAAGATTGTTTGAATATGTGTTAACGTTTTGAACGAAATTCATTGTTTTAAGAAAATTATACCAAAAATGTTCTATTAAAACAATGTATTATATAACGTTGTATTAACCATCATCACTAGTCACTTGACCTGATACTTTTCTCAAAATTACTGTCCCTCCCCCAGCATTTTATATTTTTGTATCCCTAAGGATACAGAAAAGTTTTCAGCTGATTTAAGACTTAAATTAATTTGCAAATCGGCAAAACGCATTACAGAAACAAGTGGTAACAGGCTGAAGATTTCCATTTACAGCCCCACGAATGCACACAAAATTAATGCATTTTAAGTTTTAAATTCAAAACATTTCTAATTGTAAGGAACAATATGGAATAACAATTTAGTTAGTACTTTGCGTCATAAATGCATTATACATTATTTTAGAGCTGGAAACGCAACAAAACGCACCAGCAGGTGGAGCTGCTGCATATGTTGATATCATAGGTTGATATCAACAACAAACCAGCAAATAAATCTACATTTTAAATAATTAATAGCACAGGGGGAAAAATAGATGCATAGATAAATTGTATATATTCATTTTATCGGTCAGATTTAAGAAAAACTAAAAAAAATTTGACATTTGTGAGGGGTACTGCAGTAAAAGTTACTAAAGATTTATTGTATACAGAGGAAAAAGGATGCCACTGAAATATGTGATGTTTCCTTTTTCCTCTTAAATAGTTGTTGCCAGTTATACTTAAGTGAGCTATTCTAAATGGCCTCTTACATAACAATAACAGTACTGTTTACCATGTCAAAACACCCATAGTTATGTTTGCCCTGCAACCCATTCTCACCTACCACACCTCAAATGAGTCCATGATTTCCATCTTTTACAAACATGATATCATTACTCCAGCGTTCACAGTCTCATAGTCTAAACCATCTGCAAGTTGATCTGTGTTTAATGGTGATGTTTCATTCAGTTTGTCATTTCTCTTTGCTCTTATGCTGAACATCTGTTGTTTTTAGTGATCACAGCAGGCTATATGCAGGCAAGACAACTAAAGTCATTAAACCGTCAGCAGATAAAACCTTCAGAAGTCAGTTTTATGTAACTCACTAAATGCTATGCTGACAGAGATCCGTGTCTTTACCCAAATTTAGATCATATTGTACATGGGATGCCAAGGCCACTCTTTCCTGTTGATGCCCAAAAATCATGAATGTCCCAACTAATGTCACAGGTCAGAGGATGTGTGTCTCTGTCATTTCCCCTCCAACAAGCTATATTTTACAGACACATCCAACACTGACAATCACGTTTTTGGCGAATCATATTCCGTTGTAAAAGCCCTTAAAATGCACAATGTGTTCATTTAAAACAGATTAAGATGAACTTAAAAAGAACTTCCCAGAAAAAACAGACTGTTCCCCTAGCATGAGCATATTGTTCCCGCTTGGTTATTTTTATGGAAACCAATTCCTAATGTTCTAGTTACATTTTTCTTCATGGTTCTTTTGAATATTCCCAGAATATTAATTCATTAAATCATAATAAGCCTAAGTATAAGCCTATTTATTCTTTTTTACGTTGTGGACATATCTTATGAAAGGGAAAAAAGAAAAAATATATGTGTGTATAATATTTTTATTTCACATTCATTAATAATAATAATATTATATAGAGAGAGAGATAGAGAGAGAGAGATGTTAATATATAATAAAGGTTTATATATATATATATATATATATATATATATATATATATATATATATATATATATATATATAAGGAAATATCTTTTTTTGGGGAAAGGATGAGGATATTGGTGGTTGAATGTAACATATGGCTTGACAGATAGGTGGTAATGTCTTCTTGATTTGATACAAACAATCTACTGACCTTTGGCCTGAAAACTCTGACCTCAGCATTCCTTTAGAGTCATATATGATATATATATATACACTGCTCTCCAAAATTTTGGAAACACCCCTGCTAAAGAGTGGTTTTGGATGATATCAGCATAAATCCTTATCATTTTTACAAATACATTACAGTAACTTGACATTATCATTGAAGACCAGCAATAATAATTTTCATTTTGATTACATAATAATGGCAATATATACATGTCAAAGTCAGACATGCCCCTTTGCCAGCTGTGATGCCTGGTTACTGGTTTAAACTTGGCCCAGGTTTGTAAAAGATTTTTGGGTCAGCACACCTTAATAGCTTCAACAATTGATTGCCAATTAAGTTTAGAATACAATGAACCAATCAGAACCCAGTTTAGGTCAGATAGCTGCTAATGGTGGATATTTTGATGAATTGAAAATTTAAGTTTTTTCTGTGTATTCACTGTTTATGTAATAAAATGTTTTCATAGTTTGTGTTGTCCCTTATCAGTGCAAAAGTATCACAAATTAAAAAGGATTCATGCCAATATTGTCCAAAACCCCACTTTTCTAGGGTGTTTCCAAACTTTTGGAGGGCAGTGTATATATATATATATGTATATATATATATATATATATATATATATATATATATATATATATATATATATATATATATATATATATATAGTCCTCAGCCCAATACCCTCCTCCTTTCCCCTCAAAAAGATATTTCCTTTAACTTGTCATCAAAATTCAAAGGAAAGCCTTTTTTTTTTTTTTTTTTGAAGTATGTGGTAGTAACGTGTATCTGCTTCAAGTGTGTGCAGGGGAAATGGAGTGGGCTCCTCCGGTGTTTACTCCGGGAATGTCGAGGACAGGATGCTGAAGCCTAGAGGAAGCCCTGACGGCAGACTCTCAGCACTCAGATCAGCTCAGCGTCAGGGAACTTATAATTATAGTGCACATCTGGCTGTGAGACGAGTCCTGGACTCCCTTTACACATCTATAACGACTCTCTGTTTTTAGCGACGGGTAAATTCTACAACAGCCTGATTTACTTAATCTTTCTCTGTTTATATCTCATCATTTATGAATATCGTCCCTCATTCTTCTGTATCCAAACAGAGCAGAAGCACCAGTGAGGGTTGAAGCGCCCCTCACAACAGAGTGGCTGCTAGTGAGGAAGGACACATCATGATGGAGCTCCAGATCCAGCTGATACCCACAGGAGAAATCATATTGCCTCCAGGGAAAAATGGAGATATTTATTGCCAAAGCTGCAATAAGGTATGTGGCTTTAGATAAAAGCTCCTGCTAAATGAATAAGTGTCAATCTAAGATGAGAACAGACTCTGCAAATGTATCAGAAACTAATTTGCATTACTAAATAAAGACGACTGCACCCAGCAATTTCTTAACAAATTTTGAATATAGCTGTCAGGATGTTTTGTGCTCAACAAAGCATGCCATAGATTTGCATGCCCTAAAACCAAAACTCATTAGAATTTTCCAGCAAGATTCTCAGCATATGATTGTTTATAATAAAAGCAAGTGATAGCAATGAATATGCATGGTGTTCACAGGTTTAGATTGCGATAGCCCTTTCGAATAAATACGTCGAAGAGCTACCATTCTGTTTTCTACAATACTCAACACACTGATGACCAACTCAGAACTGGATGAGAAATATAGTTCATATTTTGTATATCTCTAAGAGGTTTTTCCACTGATGATTTTGAGGAATAGGTCTGGATTGCTCCATCTAATAATAATAATACAGTCCAAGGAATGTGGGGTGTACACTAAAATCTGTCTGTGTGCAAGGAAAATGACCATTAACTCAGACAGAAGTTTGAATGTTTCTTATGGATGGCATAAATGTCCCTAGTCTGGTTGGCATAAAGGAAAAGAGTTGGCTATGATTATGAGTTTCACAACCCGTTCTTCACAATCATTCTTTGTGACTTGTTTTGTTCTGTTTCTGTTCTTTACGGTTCATTTAGTGTAGTGTAGTGCTGGAATCTAGCTGATAACAATCTGTTTTGCGCATTTTTTGATAAGCCAGAAGTTTAGAATTTAGAATCCAGTTTAGAATCCATTCAATAGCGGTTGGAATGGAATGCTACTTTGATGAGGAAATGACAGTAAATTCCGGAACAGCATACTTTTCCTGACTTTCTGGCAAGGTCATGTCACCCTTGCTGGGTGTGTTTGAGCATGAGTGAGTTTGAGAGGGGAAAAGAGAGGGAGCTACATTAATAAGAAAGAAAAAACTCTGTTCTATTATTAAATAACTGATAAAGGCAGGAACAATAATTGTAATGCCCATTTCCACCCAACCGATGACACACCCTTTAGTTCAGCCTGTCCAGTGTTTGCCTTGTCAACAGGATACAACCTTTCCTCTCGGTTCAGCCGGTCGGCACAAATGTGCTTAATGTCAGTCGGGGTTTGGTGGTCCGAACGTTGAAGAGCACGAGGGCAGAATCGATCACTCCACCCTCTGGCTCCAGTGTGACACTGCACTTCACTTGGATTATCAGGCGTGAGGTCACCTTGACATGGGGGATTTTGTTTCAGCAGTGTTTATTGATATGGTGGAATGTTTAGACACGGCTTTCCTTTCACAGGGCATGTGTTACACAGTGTGTGTGTGGACTGAAAAAGAGATGCTCAGAATGAATGTCTGCGATTCTGCCCCTCACATTAACACATTTAACTGGCTACTGAATGACATAATAAAATTAAGACCAGTGCAATAAAATCTGAGAAAATGGTTGATTTGAGGATAATAATGCCAGAAGTAAAGCTCTGAAATGACACATTTTCATGTCATTATACTACAATAGGGGTCTGTGGCTGTACTTGCAGGGGCTTTGCCAATTATTATAACAAATTTTTGTATAAATAAATGCAAATATGCATTACAATACAATATTTATCAAAGCTAAAGTTAAAAAGTAACATTTCAACTAAATGTTTTATTGCCTTTAGTCATTAAAATGGACTAAGGAATACTAAAACCATAAAAAATATTTTTTGTTACTTGAAATGAACATAGGATTATAAAACAGTAAACTTATTTTATCTGGCACAGAGAGGCCAATACAGAATCCAATACAGTCAGGGTCACTAATGAAAATGCTTTCATTTGTTTTTCTTTACAAAATGTATTAGCATAAAACTTTGAGTCAAAAGTTTTTTAAGGATGTCTTAGTTTTTAGTTTCTCTTTTGTAGTTTTGTAATTTTAATGATTATGGCTTACAGCTCATGAAAATAAAAAATCCATTATCTCACATTATTTGAATATTTCTTAGGATTTACAAAAAAAAGAAAAAAAGAAAAGAAAAAGCAAGTTCTGAAAAGTATATGTTCATGTATGTACTCAATTTGGTTGGGTGGCTGAGGCATTATTGAAGCCCAGGTTGTTTTGATAGCGACCTTCAGCTCGCATGTATTGTTGAGTCGGGTGTTTCTCATCTTCCTCTTGACAGTACCCCATAATCTCTATGGGGTTCAGGTCATGTTATTGCCAAGCCAATATTTTTCATTTCCATTTAATTTAACCTAATGTATTAAAATAACTCAAACTCAAACTGAAATAAAAAGAATTAAAACTATATAGACATATTTAAAAACTAATAAATGATAAAAAATAATAAAATTACTAAAATGCACATTAAAATGAAAAATATAAAACAAAAACTAAGTCAGAAAATATTACTAAAAATTATATCTCAGCGATACTAAAATAACACTGCAATCAGTAGAGGGCGATATAACGCAAGCGAGTAACGCCTACCCTCAAATGGCACTGGCATGGGCAAACTCATACTTCAAAATTGATACATTTATTTGTAAAATATATATATATAGTTATTTTGTATAGAGACAGAAATCACACATACAAACGAGTCTAGTCGTTCTGACATGCACTTATGCTTTTTTGTGAAGAAACTAAGCTTTTTTGTGAAGAAACTAAGCGGTAGCCTACTGTTATTTCTGCTTTTAAATCTTAAAAATCATGCTATTAAAAAAAAAAAAAAAAACAGGCTAGTCTTAATCTAAACGCCCTATTAATTTTCACTAAACGCTCACATTTTTACTGTGATGAAATGAGCTCAAGAAATGCATGTGATTTTATTAGTCGTGGGATTGGTTGGGAACTTCCTGGTACAGTGTCTCTCGTGCGTGTGCAAGTGAGCGAGAGAAAAAGGAGGGCGGGTGCCGGTGGTGGTGGTGATATTTCTAACATTTGCTTCAAACCATTACTGGCTACATGTCCTATGACATAGTACTCACCATAAACTAGAGCATGACTGTCTGTTTATTCAACACATCTCCAATAGTCATACATCTTCTCCAGTGATCTAATCGACTGTAAAAGCGACTTTTCTGTGTCATACTGAGGTAAACCTTCTGGTCGGTGGGATTCACACAAGGGACAAGTCCAGATTACAGCTCAAATTTGAGAACAAGTTTCCCATCACTGCTGAGTTTCTCTTATGCAGTATTACAGTGAGCGACCGGTGCTTTTGGACATTGCGGGATTTGAAGTTGGCGTGCTTTAATCAAGGTAAGTGCTTGACTTGCCATTCATTTCAGTCAAAAGAAAAGCACGATGCCAGTTTACGCCAGTTGACGTATGACGAAATTCACACGTGTGAATGTGAGTGTCAGTGTCCGGATAATATTTTTCGTGAAGATTGGTTTCTTGAGTTGGCTATTTGCGATGTCCGAATGGTCAGCGAGTCGGATCTTTCCAGTGAATCGGTTAAAACGGTTCGCAAAAACCAGACTGAACGATTCTTTCGAGAATCAGAGTTGAGTAATTGTTGACGAATCAGACTGAATTAGTTCTGTTTTTACACATTTAAGAAGCGATGATAGTAAGGGCATTTGAAGAGAGGTAGCCGAGGTTTAATTAATGGCGAAATACCCGAACTAAAACAATAAATATTTAAATAAAATCTTTGACGCACTCTTTTTATTGTAAAAACGTAATAAAAGCGACCACGTGATTACATCATAATGTAAAAAAAAATACTTTTTTGAACGGTTCGACAGAAGTGATTCGCGAAAAAGAGTCGAACTTGATGTTTCGCTTACTAGGCTTGTAAGCTCCCTACTTAGAGAGCATTTTCGAGCATCACAGGCGCGTGGCAGCTCACTAGGGTTTTATGCACATCAGCTGTCAAGTGTTCATATGGATCTCACCTGTTACTTTACTCCAATGTTATTCTTACAAATACTATCCTAACCTGTTCAGATCTTGATTCAAATGCATGATGGTTATGCAAACAAACCCCCATCTCTCAAGCTTTAAAACAATACTATTAAAGTGCATTGAGCTCCATTTCTTAGGGAGTGATTTGGGTGGCTTCAGAGCACATTTTTTCCATGACTCTTAGATGGAATGACAAGAGTTAAGGAGACCAACTGTTAATTATCTGTCATTCCAAACTAACCTCCCTCAACCCAATTACATTGGGAATTCCAATGGGAATATACTATCAGCAAAACCCTCAGAGACCAAGCTTGTAAAATTGTTGAAAGTGTTTTGTTTACTATACTGTGTAGGGTGTAAATAAGAGGGCGTTTCTGTCACCTGTGCGTTCGAGCAGCCCAGCGCTGATGACATCTTAAGGTCGTTGGCAGGTCACGTCCTCAAGTGTCCTCACTCTCATTCACATCCCCCCGTGTGTCATTCCTGTTTCCATGTGTTGCAAAACCTAACGAAGATACTCCTGTCAAACCAAATGGATTGCTTGCAGTGGAAGACTGCAGATCTATTTTGTTGTGCAACATTGCATGAATGGTGTAACTAGTATAATTGACAACAATTAGGAGCTGACAGTTGCTTAGGCTTCTGGATGAATAATGCTATAAGCCGTCAAGCTCTGCTGGGCGTTTTCCAAGAGCTATTACAACATGTTTTAGAATGGTTGTGTTGCAAAAAAATAGTTTGTTAAGTAAAACATCACTGCAAACCTAATTAACTCCGGGTTGTAATTGATACATGCCGACTGTGTAAAATACTTTGGGATAGAGCATATTTTCAGAGCAACGAGACTCTGGTTTTTGGTTAGAGGCTGGGATACTTTGCACTTGAACAATTTTCCAGCCGTCCCCAGACATTATAGTTTCTACATCTGTCAGCAGCGAGCCATGTAAGTGTGCCGTGTGTGTCCGCTTTTCCATCGTGCAAGGAAACATTACTCTGTCTTATGCAAAAACGTTTGCTTTATCCACTGTTGAGACTTCTTGTTTAGTCTGTTTCTTTATCTTCCAATTACTCTCTATTCATCATGTTTATGAAGATGGTGAGATTGCGGAGGAATATTTGGTTTAGAGCGGGAGGGCTGGTGACATATGTGACCGTGCAAAGCAAACCAAGCCCTTCCCTCATTGCTGGTCTGTCAACCAGACAGCTGTCAACGTGTCCCAAAGAGATCTCAGAAGGGGATACACCTGTGTCTGAAACACTCAGAACAGGAAGTTCTCAGGGTTCACCAACCACATATACGGGTCTATACCCTGCTTTAAGTTGAAGCTTGACATTTGTTTTAGCATAACATTTATATGAAGTTGAACTTAACTCTGTTTGCTTTGTAATGCACAATGCTGGTTTCATTGTGGGGGATTCATTTGTCTTTGTATTCTTTCATTGAAATATTCAACCTCTTCAAGTCCCACACTACTTTTTGTTCTCATTCAATATGCTGCTTTGGAAATGCATCACATTTCTGGAGTAAATGGGTTGCGAACACCTTTCATGTTGACTTTAGGCCCGGTTTCACAGACAAGGCTTAGATTAAGCCAGGATTAGGCCTTTGTTCAATTAGGGTATTTAAGTAGTTTTTATAATGTACCCAAGAAAAACACATTACTGTGTGTATCTTGAGACAAAACAATGGCACTAACATTATTTTGCAAGTCGCTTTCAGTTAAAACGGCTCAAACATACATTTTAGTTTGGGACTGTGAAACCGGGGGTTAGTCTTTAGCTCAACTTTGCAAAGTCTTTCTTCAGTAGATAAAAGCATTTTTCATGTAATTGTGTGGTTTGAAATGTTTGCATACAGAGTAGCGTTTGACTTGATAGCCTATTTGCTTACGTTATGAAGAGCAAAGCATGTTTTAATCTAGTTTTGAGTGTGAGAACTGAGGTGGAGGGAACAGAGGGTAAGAAAGAGACTGTGGACTTGTGTTAGTAAATGTCTTTATGCCCTGTGGTGAGTCATGAGCTCATTGTAGGATCTGCAGTTTTTCTTAATTTAGCTGTGGCTTTTCCACTTGAAATTTCCCATCGAGGGCCCTGCCCGTGTGCTCCATTCTGCTCCATATCAGGGAAAAACTGCGAAGGCCTGACCAAAACCTTTTATCTACAGCTCTAAAACTTTACTGGATGCTTTATTTTAATGGTGTTTTATTTTAAGCTATCGTTCAAAAGTTTAGGGTCAGAAAGATTCTTTAAAGGTGCCGTAGAACGTCTTTTTAAAAGATTTAATATTAGTCTACGGTGTCCCCTGAATGTGTCTGTGAAGTTTCAGCTCAAAATACCCGATAGATTTTTTTTTAAATTCATTTTTTTAACTGCCTATTTTGGGGCATCATTAAATATGCACCGATTTAGGCTGCGGCCCCTTTAAATGCTCACGCTCTCCGCCCACGGAGCTCGCGCTTGCCTTTAACAGCATAAACAAAGTTCACACAGCTAAAATAACCCTCAAAATGGATCTTTACAAAGTGTTCGTCATGCATGCTGCATGCATACATCAGATTATGTGAGTATGGTATTTATTTGGATGTTTACATTTGATTCTGAATGAGTTTGATAGTGCTCCGTGGCTAACGGCTAATGCTACACTGTTGGAGAGATTTATAAAGAATGAAGTTGTGTTTATGAATTATACAGACTGCAAGTGTTTAATAATGAAAATAACGACGGCTCTTGTCTCCGTGAATACAGTAAGAAACGATGGTAACTTTAACCACATTTAACAGTACATTAGCAACATGCTAACGAAACATTTAGAAAGACAATTTACAAATATCACTAAAAATATCATGTAATCATGGATCATGTCAGTTATTATTGCTCCATCTGCCATTTTTCGCTGTTGTCCTTGCTTGCTTACCTAGTCTGATGATTCAGCTGTGCACATCCAGACGTCCTGCCCTTGTCTAATGCTTGAACATGTTGACATATGCAAATATTGGGGGTGTACATATTAATGATCCCGACTGTTACGTAACAGTACGTGACAGTAAAGACATTTATAATGTTACAAATAAATGTTCATTTGTACCGCAAAGAATCTTAAAAAAATGTATCAGTTTCCAACAAAATAATAAGCAGCAACTGTTTTTAATGTTGATAATAAGAAATGATTCTTGAGCACTAAATACTTGAAACCATTAAAAGACCCCAAACCTTTAAACATTTGTCTGACTTTCATTGCAGTAGATACAAATTGTTAAACCAAGTGGCATCAAATGATGATAAAACTTTTTTCAGAACTAACTTCACTTTTCTGAGCCACTTTTTAAAATATTTTTTGGTACCATGTTCTTTTTGGGCTTAAATAGTCACATGGACTATTAAGAAATATGAGACATCTCATTTCTCATACTGTATATTAAGCTTAATAACTGTTATTTGAGATTGCAGATGTGTTGACATGCTTTTATTACTCAGCTTGTGCTGACTGTGGAGTTTCGGAGCTTAAGATCCTCAGTTTGCTTAGTGACACACATACACAGACTACTGATTAACCTGATGGTGTAAGATATTCTATAATCCATCGGGGATCCTTTTACTTGGGCTTACAGTCTGCCATGATTGACAAGGGCGAACACTGGGGCTGGAGTCGAGGGATTATTATAACATGAGCTTTTTCCAGAGGTGCACTCTGGGATGAGATTTACAGCAGAGATTGCATCTTTTCACTCTACCCGCATGTTATTTTACATCAACATGTTCATGCCTGTTTGCATCCATTGTGTTTCAGCACATATGCTCCACTGACATGAAGAAGGCAGTCCTTCTGCTTCATGTTCCTTCCCGAGCTTCAATGACCTTTGTGACCTTTACCCACTGTAGATAAAACCACGCTTAAAGCATGAGAGCAAAAGCCATTCTGTGTGTTATCTTGTTCATGGTACCATCCTTCACATGCTCATCCTGTTATGCTCAGGATAAATCAAGTCTTAGATTTCAGTAATGGTCTTTATCAAAGACCTTTGAAGTGAAAACTTTATGAGCTCCTTTCACTTCTCACGATCACGTCGATATCTGCAAGGCATGGGTTAACCTTTAACCAGGCTCTCTCCTGCATAGAGATAAGTCATGCAATCCAGGCCAGGTGTGGCCTTGCACCCAGACCGCAGAAATGTGCATATTGTGCCTGAATTTTCCAGAGCTGTTGACCATATTATTGTCTCCATAGTAGTGGTGGTTGGAAAATTAATGATGGATCCAGAGAGCAAAGCAATGTTTAAAAAAAAAAAAGCATTCTGTGGATTTGACTTTACACAAAAGTAAACTATTTTAGTTGACTTGCACAGTTTTTACTACACTGAAGCAAGTGCTTCCAGTTGAATGAATAATGTTTCAAAGGTATGATGTGATGCTGTTAGATTTAGCACATTTAGCCAGTTTTTTTCAATGTGGACGCACTACTGGCCAAGTGTGCAAAATGTTACGCACCTTGAGAAAAAGACTGAGTTAGTATTTACAGCCAGTGTGCCCTCATGCTAGTTTTACTGGAGTTAGAAGAGTCACAATTAATAGGCTCTTGCACCCTATTATTATAAGGGCATGTTTAGGAATTTTATCGCATGTTGATGTTGGTGATATCGCAGTAGAGATAAAGAAAGTGTGTGAAACTTAGTCCTGGCATGTTTCAGAGTGTTCAACATCAGATTTAGATTCAGCATGCCTTCTACACCTCATTAAAGCACCTC
Source organism: Megalobrama amblycephala (assembly GCF_018812025.1). Classification (NCBI taxonomy): domain Eukaryota; kingdom Metazoa; phylum Chordata; class Actinopteri; order Cypriniformes; family Xenocyprididae; genus Megalobrama; species Megalobrama amblycephala. The sequence continues at coordinate 26,725,383 of NC_063059.1, forward strand.
ATTTGCCAGATATGGCAGTTGTTTGCAGTCGTGGAGTGACTCAGTTAAAAAAACAAGTGATTTACTATGTAAGACATGTAGTCAAGGTCTTCCAGACAAAGAAAGGTCTTTATATGTATTCATTCATTGGAAAAAAATGGATGTATGATGTCATTAGAATTTGATTTGTTGTCATAGATATTGAGCACATCCAATTGTTCAGAAATGGTTTTCAGATACCTTCAGATATTTCAAATTCAACTACGTGTTTTAACTTTTAAATCAATACTACCTTTTAAAAGTTTGGGATCGGTGTTAAAGGGATAGTTCACCCAAAAATGAAAATTTGATGTTTATCTGCTTACCCCCAGCGCATCCAAGATGTAGGTGACTTTGTTTCTTCAGTTGAACACAAATGATGATTTTTAACTCCAACCGTTGCGGTCTGTCAGTCAAATAATGGGAGTGAATGGTCACACAAATTATAAGAGTGAATAAACACGCACAGACAAATCCAAATTAAACCCTGCGGCTCGTGACGACACATTGATGTCCTAAGACACGAAACGATCGGTTTGTGCGAGAAACCGAACAGTATTTATATCATTTTTTACCTCTAAAACACCACTATGTCCAACTGGGTTCAGCAATTGCTTGGTGAGGTCTGATCGCGCTCTGACAACGGCAGTGATGTCTCGCGCATATACTTCAATGAGAGCTAGACATCACTGCCGCTGTCAGAGCGCGATCAGACCGCACTAAATGAACCCTGAACGCAGTTGGACATAGTGGTGTTTTAGAGGGAAAAAATTATATAAATACCCTTCGGTTTCTCGCACAAACCGATCGTTTCGTGTCTTAGGACATCAATGTGTCGTCACGAGCCGCAGGGTTTAATTTGGATTTGTCTGTGCGTGTTTATTCACTCTTATAATTTGTGTGACCATTCACTCCCATTATTTGACTGACAGACCGCAACGGTTGGAGTTAAAAATCATCATTTGTGTTCAACTGAAGAAACAAAGTCACCTACATCTTGGATGCCCTGGGGGTAAGCAGATAAACATCAAATTTTCATTTTTGGGTGAACTATCCCTTTAATAAAATTAATACTTTTATTCAATATTTTATTTTTCTGCGATATATATTGCGATATGAAAGAAAATGTACCGGATGACTTGAATAGCTAGAAATAATCATTCTAGAATCAGTGGGGTGATATTGTAGGTGAGTGAATATGCATAGAAAATAATTAACAAAGATACAAATAAAATAAATAGTGCTTTATATTTTCAGGTAAGTCTAACAGTATTCAGGTACAGAAATTGAATAATCCAATGTAAAATAACACTGCATAGTCTTCACTGTATAAATGAAATATAATCTGTGTTAAAACTATAAAAAAGATTTTCAACTTTCTCATTTGATGTTTGATTATCATTCCTGACACAGAAAGCAGCAGTGAATCCAAAATACTGTTTCACATCCAGTTTTCTTTCTCAACTGTTTAGTTCACATGAGCCATAAGCAACTTTGTTTACGAGAATACTCAATGTTTTATGTGCATTTTGACCATTTTTTGCATGTATGTGTCCGTTCAGGCACAAATAGACATGGAAGGGAATGGAATTCGGTGTTCACGTGCATCTGCACGACTGTGTGTGTGTGCGCGTGTGCACAGAAAACAGCTGCGCGTTCAGAATTGAGTTCTCTTTCCTGTCTTTGTGCACTCAAATGGCTTAAAGTCACTTGAATATTTAAACTGACAGCACCTAAAACACGTTCAGAATTCAAATTATAAACTTTCGTTGTATGATGGTCAAATTTTACAATTAATCCGAGATTCATGTGCATTTTGAACTGTGGTGTCTGGTTATGTGACTAGTGCGGATGCACACTTCGTGATATTGATACTATAACGATATATTGTGCAGCCCTTCATTAAATTCATTAAAAGTGAAAGTAAAGACATTTACAAAGGATTTCTATTTACAATAAATGCTGATCTTTTGAACTTTATATTTATTTATAATAATATATTTTTTTTTTCAGGATTATCATGGATTTCTCAAACATATTAAGCTGTACAACTGATTTCATCATTGGTGATAATAATAAGAAATGTTTCTTGCTTCAAATCAGCATGTTAGAATGATTTCTGAAGGATCATGTGATACTGAAGACTGGAGTAATGCTGAAAATTTAGCTTTGCCATCACAGGAATTTATATTTTAAAATATATATAAAAAAACAACAAATAAAATTTCTAAAAATATTTCATAATATTACTGCATTTACTGTATTTTTGATCAAATAAATGATTAGAATATAAGATGTTTTTTGTAGTACTCAAGTTAGACAAAATTACTAAAATGCATATCCCTATTCTGAGTATGTCTACAAACAGTCCCACTGGATCAGCAGTAACACAGTCCTAAGGTTATTTGTTCTTTTGCATTTCCCTAAGGGAACCGCTGGTATCTCATAATTATGGCTGTAATGTGTGGAATGAATGGGTGTGGTGACTCTCTGGTCCCTGGGCATGAAACTGTCATGTTTTTGCAGCAACTGAGTGTCTGGTCAGCAGCTGGCCGTCGTGCCAAATGGTCTGCGCCTAAACAATGCACAGATACATTATGTGTTAACCTCACCCCATGACTTGCATTTGCGCCATCATGCAGGATAATAAAATGATGGTGTCATGCTCAGTCATAGCTGAGATGTTGTAATAGGCCATTTTGTCCTTTCAGTGCAGAAGATTTTCACAATGGAATTGCAAACTTTTTTTCCCTCTAATGTTAGGTTTCAATATAGTATGAAGCCACTATGAAGTTATTTATTTTATGTTGCGTTTGTCTGGTTGTGTCTGGTGGCCTGGTGACCTCCAAGCTTTTGCACTATTCAGAATTGAGTTGAGAATGACTTTTAGATTCAAATTCAATTCTGGAATTTGAATTCAATTTGTATTTGATGTAACAATAACAGGATGCAGATTCGTATTGGAATGTAAGGAAGCTGAATTAAAGATGTATTCATTTTAAAGTTTGGCAAAGTTTGAATGTTGCTTGATGGTCTTTGGCTCCACTAGTGTAAGCAGAGTTGCAGTGCTTGAGAGAACTATTGCATTTAAAATGAATAAATGTTTTAAACGCATTCCTGAGGTGAGGGGGGCAACTGTAGGCCGTCGGACTCTGAAATCTGCAGTCGCTCTTTGTGTTTTGTTAGAAACAGTCTGATTGTTGCCGATCCAAGATGAAACGGAAAGCAACGAAGACAGGAAGGGCCAAATCTGTATTTTCAAGGATTGTTATGCAGTCCATTTCCAGTGGATGTGGTGTTGAAAATTAAATAGAAACATCTCTAATTGACCACTGACAGCTCAACTGCCTTGACTTGTCAATAGAGGAAGAGATCTCAGATCATCACATCATATACTCAACACTAAGAGCACACTACTTGGGATGAACAATATATTGATTTGGTACCATATCAGTTAGCAGTGTTGGGGGTAACGCATTACAAGTTATGTAATCAGATTACTTTTTTCATGTAACTAGTAAAGTAATGCATTACTTTAAAATTTACAACACAATATCCTAGTTACTTTTTCAAATAAGTAACGCAAGTTACTTTGTTTTTTTTTTACTTTGCTTTATCGTATTAGACTGTTGAATATTTAATGCTCATTTCCCTTAGTTTTACATTTAGATTAGATTTTAATCTAGTTCTAAACGCTAATAATTTAATACTAAAATTAAATTTAGAAAATCTCAAAATGAATATCCCTTTTTTATATTGTACATTATAATGTTTTAATGCCTCAATTAACTTGTAGCATCTAAAAGAACTGATTTTAATTTTTCTGTTTATTTTTTATTTATTTAGATAAAAACTAAAGAATTTTAAGTGACTTTTAATAACTTTTCTTACGGCTTTTTATTGGCTGCTGATGCAGGTGCCCTGAAAACAGCTTGCTAGAAGCCAAAGAAAGAAAGACAGAGCGAGGAGGTGGCGTTGTCATCACTGTTACATCCTCCATCTGCTCAGCGTAGGATAGAGACAGGAACCCTTGTGGGAACCCCCTGTCCCACGCTCAGTAGCATAACCTGCCCTTATAAGGCATTGTGGGTATTCTAAGATCTCGGAGGAGGAGACTCAAGGCCACAGCATTGCCAACCCAGCTGCTGTATATGAAAGCAATGGGAGATCCAGCTGGCCCTAAGTAGCGCCGCTGTGCTTTGCTTCCAGACCAGTCCTGGAAAAAGGAGGGCCGCTTGGGGGTTGGGTACAGGGCTTTTGCATGAGTAGGATGTTTGGAGTTCCTCTGACGAGTACAGTCTTGTTAGCTTGTACCTCATTTCAACTTTTTTGGTGAGAAAAATGAAGACTGTGGTGAAGTAATGCTTGTCCTTTCCTCTTCTCCTCCCTCATAACCGGTTGGCTGCTGCAGAATTAGGCGTATTTTTGGTGGTTCCCGCCCCAAATGTGTTGCTCCACCCACTAGTGGAAGTAAGAGAGCTAGAAAAGTGTGATTGATGTTTTTTCACTGGAGATTTCTTCGGTCATAGATCTTTTTTACCTCTTTTGGACAGCATTGATGGATTATTTCATTATGAAAACCTCAAAGAAATGCCAGCTTCTGTTCCCGTACGGCAAAGAATTCAAATGTATGTTAAATATATTTCATATGTATGCCAAATATTTGTTGTAAACAGTCTAGCTTAATGAAATATTTTTTTTCCATTGTAAAACATACCTCTTTTAAACCTTCGAATGACAAAATAAATCATAGGGGGCAAGAAAATACAATTCCAATCTTAAAATAATTTTGGAGTAAATGCAAAATGTTTTAATGATATTTTAGAATATAAATATATTTAGATAATATATATAAATAATATACAAATATAAAATATATAAAAATGGCCCAAAAATATGAAAAAATATAAGCAACTAAAACTTACTGAATATATATATATACAGTATCTCACAAAAGTGAATACACCCTTCACATTTCAGCAACTATTTTATCTTCTCAAGAGATAATACTATAGAAATGAAACTTATATTTTAGAGTAGTCAATGTGCTGCTTTTATAGCAGTATAGATTTACTGTCTTCTGAAAATAACTCAACATAGCCATTATTGTCAAAATAGCTGGCAACAAAAGTGAGAACACCCTAAGTGATAACGTCTTTTAACCATGCAAAGCCACATGTCCTATTCATCATGTTCATGTTTTTGTCTGCTTGATAGGACCATACAAATTTGCATATTTTGTATGAGAGCAGTTAAAATTTGGTGCTTTGAGTACAATCCTCTCATACTGACCACTGGATGTTCAACATGGCACCTCATGGCAAAGAACTCTCTGAGGATTTGAGAATTGTTGTAGAATTGTTGCTTTTGAAGCTGGCTTATTGAGTGCTGCCAGCATTGCTTTAGAGGTTGCAGAAGCAGAAGGTCAGCTTGTCGGTGCTCAGACCATACGCTGCACACTGTAACAAGTCGGTTTGCATGGCCATTGTCCCAGAAGGAAGCCTCTTCTGAAGCTGGCTCACAAGAAAGCCCGCAAACAGTTTGCTGAAGACAACCTGTCCAAGAGCATGAATTACTGGAAACATGTCCTGTGGTCTGATGAGACAAAGATAAACTTGTTTGGCTCAGATGGTGTCCAGCATGTGTGGCGACGCCCTGGTAAGGAGTACCAAGAAAATTGTGTCTTGCCTACAGTCAAGCATGGTGGCGGTAGCATCATGGTCTGGTGCTGCATGATTGCTGCTGGGACTGGGGAGCTACGCTTCATTGAGGGAAACATGAATTCCAACATGTACTGTGACATTCTGAAGCAGAACATGATGCCCTCCTTTTAGAAACTGGGCTGAACGGCATGATAATGACCCCAAACACACCGCCAAGATGACAACTGCTTTGCTGAGGAAGCTGAAGGTGATGGAGTGGCCAAGTATGTCTCCAGACCTGAACCCTATTGAGCACCCGTGGGGCAACCTCAAGCAGAAGGTGGAGAAGCGCCATGTGTCTAACATCCAGCAGCTCCTTGATGTCATTATGGAGAAGTGGAAGAGGATCCCAGTAACAACCTGTGCAGCTCTGGTGAATTCCATGCCCAGGAGGATTAAGGCAGTGCTAACGGTGGAGCTCACACAAAATATTGAAACTTTGGACACAGTTTTGACATGTTAATTTAGGGTGCACTCACTTTTGTTGCCAGTTATTTAGACAATTATGGATGTTATTTTTAGAGGACAGTAAATCTGTACTGCTATACAAGCAGCACACGGACTACTCTAAAATATATACAAGTTTCATTTTTATAGTATTGTCGCTTGAGAAGATATACTAAAATGGTTGCTGAAAAGTGAGGGGTGTACTCACTTTTGTGAAATATGTTTTGAAATATCATTAAAAAATATATCTGAAAAAATACTTTTAAGTTGTATGATTTTAAGTGGAAAAAAGTGCACCCTTTTGTATACTGAATCCATGGGTTTTCCTAATCATCTGAATGATTAATGTGCCATGGACTTCATCCCTGTTGTGTTTTGGAGAGGAACCTTCTTTCTTGTATTCATATTAAAGCCTCCAGGTTGTCTGAAAAATGTGTTAGTCCTGTTCATGCCCTGCATGACTCAAAAAGCCCAGATGAAGAAGGGATGAGAGGAAGTGAAAGAGATAGACGAAGCTGTGAACTTCACCTTCTCAGTCAACATACAACTTCCTGACACACGTTACCACAGTGACCTTGTTTAGTTATATCACAACATTGATTTCCACGTCGTGGTGAGATGCTATGGGTTTCCCCCATCTTTACCTCTCACTCTGTCTTTCTCTTGTTGTCCCCAGTCCTGTGCTGACTGTTTAACACCCACATTACATTCTTCTGTTCTGACATCACACACTATCAGCTTTCCCTCTGTTTTTTCGCCTCCAACATAAACCTCCCTCCCTCCCTCCCTATAGAGCGCATTTCAAATATCATGTTTAATGGGCGTCCCGTAGGTCTCTTCTCGGTTTACTTTCTCTGTATGTGTCTGCTTCCCTCTGCAGGTCTTATAAATGTGAAATTGTTCAAACATTTTTTTGCTCACTCACCGGCCTTCATGTCATTCCCATCCTCCACGTCCCATGATGCTTTGGGCCTTTTCCCAGTGTCAGGCTTTTCTCACCACTCCCATTGCTCAAAGCCCTGACACATTAGTAAACAAAGGACTTTTTTATTGTTGTATTTTTTTCTTCGCAACCATATTCTCAGGGATAGTTCAGCCAAACATTTTGTTTCTTCTGCAGAACACAAAGTGAATTTTTGAAGATCATACTGGTCAATATAAGTGAATGGAAATGGAAATTGAGGCTTGGAAACTCTATCATAAATAAGTATCATATATGGTCCATATGACTTATGTTCTATATTCAAAGTCTTCTGAAGTCATTCAAGTCATTGAAATTATTAATAGATCTTGACATCATCCCCAGCACTTCCTCACAAGTTCGTCAGAGCGAACCAATTTGTGAACAAATCATTCTTTTGAGTCAAATCTTTTCAGTGAATTGATTGATCCATTTCAGAAACCCGGTTTGAATGATTTATTCACAAATTGTATTGATTCAGTTCTCAAGTTTATTTCAATGATTCAACCTCAACAGTCCATTTTAGGGGAACTTTGCAAGTGACTTAAATTAGGTTTGTTCATTACTCAAACTCAAACATTGTGTATATAATATAGCACAATTCATACTTGTATGATGTTTTTTGGAGCTTGAAATTTCTGGTCCCCATTGATTGCTGTTACATGAAAAAGAATGATCAAGACTTTCTCCAAAATGTTTCTTTCTCTGTTCCACTGATGAAAGAATTTTTTGCGCGAACTGTCCCTTTAAGTCATGAACAAATGTAAAAAGTGAAAGCAAGAACACAATAAAACAAATAACAGCCTTCTAGAGTTGAAGAGTTTATTTTAATGGTCAACCAGAACAGAGAGTAAGTGTATTGCAAATTCCAGTTAAACCCAACTAGTGTTTGAAGTTCATTCATTACACTCAGGATCTCATCTCTGTCTTTTCTTAACCTCAGCGCTGGCTAGCAGATTCATTTTGTTGAAGAATAACATGGCAATCAAAGTTTATAGCTTTGATCTTCGGCCCCTTTGTACCATCCTCTACCCGACACAACCATTTCTACAAATAGACCTGTCCTAGTGTGAGAGTATAAATAGGCTTGTAACAGAGTAGGCGGAGAGAAAGAGGGAGAGGCAGAGAGAGAGAGAGTGAGAGAGAAAAGAAGTAAAGGAGGTGGGAATGGATTGAGTAAGTACAAAGACCAAATATTTTCATAAGTCTCATTACACACAATTTGAATTAAAATGCGTCTCGCCCACATCATTAGGTCCTGACCAGGATCCAATTCCAAATAAATGATGTGGACAGATGATTGTGATCAGGGACAAAAGAGATTGAAAATTGTTTTGTTTGTGCATGGGTTAATTGACTTTTCCAGAGAGCTGGTGTGAGATTCAGAGGAGTGACTCTGACTATGACTCATCTCTGAGTGGCCGTCAGCCGTGGGTGGAACATGAACCGGGCTGCATGCACAGACTTCCCCATTTAAAAAAAAAAAGAAGTCATGTATTTTGGGATTTACATTATTAATTGTTGTCCCATTGTTCAAATTCTTAAGATGTTTTTTTAGAATTGGTGCACAATTTATATACCGTTCATTCTAAATAGTATACAAAATTAACATTTTTGGATCCTTGATAACAGTATCATCCTAGATAAGATAGCGGATAATTTAGCCTATTATTTCGGGTAGATTTTTGAAGTGTGCATCCATGCATGTGGATGACAGTTTTGAAATTACTCTTAAGTAATAATCAATGTTGCTAGATGTTCATGTTTACATAAAAATGCAAACAATGTTTGGTATTAATATGCATTTTTCTGCTGTGGTAGAATGTTGCAATACTAGCATGCTTTCTACAGAAGTTTGGGGTCAGTAAATTTTAAATATTTTTAAAAGAAATTATTATTTTTTTATTCAGCAAGGATGTATTAAATTGATCAAAAGTGACAGTAAAGACTTAAAGACAGTAAAATAAAAGAATTGTTAAAATGCTGTTCTTTTAAACTTTTTATTCATAGAAAAAGTGTATCATGTTTTCCACAAATATATCAGAATGATTTCTGAAAGATCACATGACAGTGAAGACTGGAGTAATGGCTGCTGAAAATTCAACTTTGCATCACAGGAATAAATTACAGTTTAAAATATGGTAAAATAGAAAACGGTTATTTTAAATTGCAATTATATTTCGCAAAGTATCAGATCAAATAAATGCAGCTTTGGTGACCCTAAGAGAGTTTTTTTTTTAAAACACTGGAAAAATTATTACCGACCCCAACATTGTGAACAGCAGTGTAAGTGCAAACTAAAAAGTATGTATTTTGCCATCACTAGTAAAGTATATACTTTTTAGAGCATAATAGACTATAAATATGCAAACTTGAATTCCGCGACCGCAAGTGAGAAAATTTTGCATGTGAAGGAATGTGTTTTGTAGATTGAGTGATAAAGAGAGAGGAAGTGAAGGGCAGTGGCCCTAAAAGTGGCCAGTGCTAGTATAAGCAACAGGCATGCAGGGAAAAAAGCCAGAGTTTCCATTGCTAATTTCCCACGGATGTCATTTGACCACTTTAAGGAATAGAACGCCCCACATAACAAACAAAACCTCAGAGTGTTTGTTTCTCCGCCAAAAGGCCATGTGAGGATGTGCGAGTCCTGCTTTTACAGTGACCTGAAGGAAGACTCTGAGTTCAGAGAGTCTGGCACACTCAGTCTGACACACTGCGTAATGCATTATGCCATCTTTTAAAGGAATAGTTCACTCAAAAATTAACTCTTCATTTTATTTCAAACCTGCATGAACAAAACGAACAACTACTAACTACTAAACAGCTATTGCTTTAAGTTCTGTCTATGTTTTCTCTGTCAGGAGAGCTTTGCGCTATCATATTTGGCTCAGTTACTGTACAGTAAGGTGGAGCACTAACGAATTGCCTTATTGCCCGAGATTAAAGGATGACGGTGAGACAGCTTTTGAAAGATCGAACAAAGCGATTCTGATCAGACAATGGTTTGGTTTAGAAACTGCTGTTTATTTATCCTGTTTCTTAGACAACCATTGTAATCCATTGACTGCAGCCACTCGTCATAAATTTATAAAGTTTTTACTAGAGCACACATACTGATAAGCGCGTGCATGATGATAAAATGCCCAGTGACATAATTGTGCCTGCACTTCTTACATGCTGGACCTGTAATGTCAATGTTCCCAAAGAGAAAGAGAGAGCAGCTCACACACCGTCTGGAAAATATTACTCAGATTCCTGCAGGCGGGGTCCCTGATTATGTTGGCATAAGTGAGAAAGGGAGCAAGCGAGAATGAGAGATTGATAGGACCAAAAGAATAGGGGAGGATTTCTATAAATCACAGTGTGCAATGCTTCACTCCTATATTTTGGAACTTATATGAAATCCAGCTTCCCTGTGGACAATTATGTCATTTGGAGTGTCCAGTAGAGGGCGCTGCTCTGTTTATGGTCAATGGAAGTGACCTTGGTTAAGGTTTTACCTGAGTGCTGTCTTTACAAGTGTGTGTGGACTGAACAGGTGGTGTGTTGTGTTCTTACTGGGTGGAGAGATGAAAATGGGGTGTGTCTTCATACATTAACCCTTTGTCCTACACTCTATAAAGCAAAAGTGCTGATGCGTAGACATTTTTTCAGTCTTGTTACAATGATTTTGTAGAGTGCTTTCGAAATACATTGACACAATATATTCTTCTTGGTTTTATCATTCTTTCTATCATTTCTATCTCTTTGTGTTTCTGTTTATCACACAGAAACAATGATCATAAATCAACTGTATGTTAAAGTGGTATGCCTCTGAGTGACATCAGGTTATAAACTAAAAGTACAGTACCATAAGTGAATGTGACATGTTGGCCTGTTTTTCTTTCTCGGGCAACTGAGCCAAATTTGAGCACATTAATCTTACCTCCTTGACGGATCCCTATCTGAAATCTGCCTCAGATTTGCTTCAGCATGCACTTGGGCAGGATGGAAGGAGGAGGAGGAGGAAAATTCACTTGGCATAATCACTAGCTGCTTTTCATCCAATATGCAATGCTAGTAACAGAGTTTTCCAGAGTTCCAAATACCAAATCCCTGAATTCAGCATGAGACTATGCATTTTCCTATATTCTTTCCTATACACATTTTGTCTGTAATATTTTCTTAAAGAGGCACAGGATGGTTTTTAAGGGCAGGCACATGCAGGGCTACTACAGGGGGGGCTGGAAAGTTTTGGCTTTCTCTGTAAATCCCATTGCAGGAGGACAGAGCAAATGAGTCGAGGAAGGCAGAGAGGGGGAGTGTGTCACTTTTCAGAAGGACTAACTCGTGCCTCCGTAGGCTGCGAGGGGGGAGAGAGAGACAGAGAGGGAGGGAGTGAGAGAGAAAGAAACGAAGGGAAGGGAAGGAGAGGAAAGTTAAAGCTGAAGAAATGGCAGCTGCTACGCTCCCACACATGGTGCAGACAAAGTTAAAATAACAAACTCTGCACACTTTCTCAAATGAGAGCCGCTGTTTTGGAAATACTAATAATTCATACACTTACAGCAACAAGCTGGGAAGAACGGGGAGATGAAGTATCGAGGCATGGTAAGAATCACAGCATGCTCTATACTAAACAAAAGCAGCTGGGAGATTTCTGCAATGTCAGCGAGGGTCTTATGAAAGTGAAATATGTGGTTCTGGTCCAAAGTTGTCAATTTATTTTGTGTTTAGATTATGTAATGATTTGCTAGAATGACTGGAATGCAAGTATGACAGGGAATAATGGGTTATCTATCTATCTATCTATCTATCTATCTATCTATCTATCTATCTATCTATCTATCTATCTATCTATCTATCTATCTATCTATCTATCTATCTATCTATCTATCTATCTATCTATCTATCTATCTATCTTTTAATTTATCTGTAAATTTATATATGTGTCTGTGATATAGTTAATAATATATAATGTATTTTATACAACTTAATTTTTTTTACCAATTTGTATAATAATTTATAGCACCTGAGGTGTAGGTATGTGCACTGAAATTCACTATTTTTTACTTAAAAGTTAATATTTGTATGTATTATCCATTGACAAGAGTTACTTCAGCAGCACAGCAAGTATCGGCCAATCACTAGTCACAAATATATTGTTAAATATAATAGTGAAAATCACTTTTCCTCTGAAAAGAAGGATTTAGAGTTTGTTGATCCTATCAGGTGCTTATCCTATCTTGGGACCTTCTTTCATGCTGGACATTCTGACTATCAGTATCTGTGTTCATGCCATAGTGTCATCTCACAGTGAAGCAATCTCTGGCTTTGAACCAGCAGCAGTCACTGTTGAATTCCAGGCTAGAAAGAGAGTGAGAGTTTTCAAGATAATGAAACTGGCGTCTGTCATTGGGCCATTCCACCCTACTACATTTCTTCCTGTCTGTGTCATCCATGACCTTCCCCTGAAAGCCAACAGAAACTTCAAGAACAAGCTCTCCAGATTAAGAACTCAATTGAATTTTGGGTTTCACCTTTCACCCTTCACCCATTCAATGTCGTGATACGCTACGCGTCTCATTTGCAGAGCATCATTTCATATTCAAATAAACACACCTTGCGGTCAGCAGTACTTTAGATGTGATCACGTTTCAGCTTTGGTGCACATTTTGTCGTAGGCAAATAACTGCAGAGGGCTGATGAATGCCTGACATCAGATTTATGGTATCTGGTGCAGTTTCATACGAGATTCCATTGAATTGCTTAACAGCTGCACTGCTGACAGGAAGATCCAAATCTCAGGAAGTGGAAATGAAGTTTACATAGTGACATGCTGCTCTGGATGACTGGAGATGTGAAATAGTTAGTTATTAAGGAAGGCCGTAGCTATACATCTATTTATGATTGTGCAGGAAATGCTGTAAGAATAAAACTAGCCGGAAATACTGCGACGATCCCGTAAGCGGTTTACAGTTCTCCTGACTCATGCTCTTCAAATGCCCTCTAGGCATGAATGCCTTGCATTGTCCAGCAGGCTGAAATGTAGAATAACTGGTCACTTTATATCTTTTGCAAGTCAAAAAGTATGTGTCTCAGGGTGTTTAACATGTGGAGGGGGTGCATATGATGTAAGACTCTTCACCTGTTTAGACGGAGCCAGTCACACCTGTCTGTCAACTTTCCCCCTGGAGTTTGACAGCCACCAGCTGACTTTCCTAACCAACACAGCCCCTTTAACACAAGGACAACCATCGACTCAGCAGACTGGCGTGAATTACAATGCCACCCATGGAATTTCTCGCCTTCTGGGTGGTGGTAATTAAATGAGCATTGTAAGACATCTTCTGTGAAGATTTATTGATGAATATGGCTTGATTGAAGGATGATATAATGATGCACAGAAAGGCCCATGTTGGGGTCTTTGTGCAGCTTTTGATTGTGGCTATGAACAAGCTCTTTATTGTCGACATGCAAAACGGGGGCAAAAAAGTTGCATTACATTTGGAGAAGTGCTAAAAATGTTTTTCCACTCTGACCAGCTGCGTGAATCTAAGCTGAAGAAGATCTTTTTCCACTTCTCTTCAAAAAAAAAAGAAAAAAGAAACCCCACACTCCTCCTCACATGTATCATCATTGGTTTTAATGTTATGGGAAGCCTATTTGAATTATGAGTGTTTCTTCAAATATGGGAACATTTGGCCCAATGCACATTTTAGTAAATTAACTCTTTCATACACTGACCAGTTTATTACTGACCAGCATCTATCAATTTTGTTCTTTTTTTATCTGAAGTAACATAAAAATTTCCACTACAGTGTCATTTCCTTGACAGTGCAAATTATGTATTATGTTTGACAGCATTGGGAGTGGAAATAACATTTTAACATTTTTTAAAACACCTTCTGACTTAGCATTTTCACATAATATATGTTGAATTAAATATTTATATTGAAAAAACACAAAAAAATGACTTTTTTTAAGTTTTAATAATTTGTTGGGACAATAATAGTAGCATTACTTGAAAAAAAATCATAATTTTAATGTAGCTGTGCCTCTCCTCAAAAATCTGTGTGTCTCCACCCCTTGTTCTTTCCTGCTACCGAACAGGAGAGGAAAGAAGAGCGAGGTAACAAGTGAGCCAGATGACTCAATCCGGATGGAAACAGTTGGTAACCTCAAAAGCTTGAAATCATAAGCAAGCAGACAAGATTTACTTTTCTTCTCCACCATTCTTCACCATTCCTGGTGAGAAGGGGAGGCGCACATGACTTTGCTCAGGATATCTAGGAATGTGCCCTTTATCCACTGCCTTCATTAATTATGAAAAAAATGCACAACAAATTCTCCTCCTGTTCATCAACCGGGAGTTGTTAACTGTACAAAATCACTGACTTGCCCTTAGAGAAATTAAATATTGGAGTGTTTGACTTGCTAGTTCACTTTTTCAGAAAATCAATCTTTGTAATCATAGCTCTGGTCCCTATCCGTCTGTTTCCGAAGACTTCTAATGTCTTCTTGCAATGTGAGAAGTGCTGACGAAGGTAGCTGGACTCGGCAGATCTCCCTGACACAGCTCTGCTCGCAAGAACCGAGCAAATCGGTAGGATGTTGGAAGGTCAAGTAAAAGGCAATTATTGTTCAATTCTTCCCAGTGCCTTTTGTATGCACAAATCTCTCCCTCCTTGATCTTTATTTTTCAAAGAAGGCTAGAGTGAAATGGAGAATGAATAATTTGCCCACGGTCGTATCTACAGCCTTCAGTCTTTTGTTTTCAGAGCAGCAGCATTTGGAAAAAATGAGCACATGGCAAAGGCGCTTAGCTTGCCCTGTAGACCAGCAAGCATGGGGAAGGGGACCAGGGGTGGGAGCAGGAAAGCAAATCCATAAAGAACAATGGTGTAATGAAGCCTGTTTCTTGAGAAAGTTGCTTAGGAAGGAGACTTGGGGGAGGGACAAGGATCTGCTTTCAGGTTATGGCATATTTATTGGTCTAAATGAATTGTTGGATTCATTTATGTTGTCTTTTGGCAGCTCAAAGGGATTTTACGTCTGATGCCCTGATAACATTTGCTAACGTGCACACAGAACCCTTAGTCAACTCTGAATCTAAAGATCCTTGTATGACCTGGGAAATCCAATTAAATTTAATGGATATTTAATTGCACCTGTTATATGATATTTGGATATATGGATATTTAAATGCATGCATTTCCACTATTTTTGCCATCATCTAAGGCTCATTTAAAGTTTTAAATCTAATCTTTTAGCATGTCAGAATAAATATTCAGTTATCACACTGTACATTATAATGTTGTGATGTCTGAATTATTAATTGTTTATTTAGAAAATTCTAATATGGCATATTTTATCGTTTATCGCCCATAACATGAAAATACTGATCTCTTTAAAGGGATAGTTCACCCAAAAATGAAAATTCTGTCATCATTTACTCACCCTTAAGTTGTTTCAAACCTGTATAAATGTCTTTGTTCGGTTAAACACAAAGGAAGAAAGTTTGTTTGGGGCACCATTGACTTCCATAGTAGAAAAAAAATACTATGGAAGTCAATAGTGCCCCAGAACTGTTCAGTTTCCAACATTCTTCAAAATATCTTCCTTTGTGTTCAACAGAACAAAGTAATTTATACAGATTTGGAACAAATATTTAATCAAAGTAAAAGCTGATCGGTATTATATAAGTGTCTCAGTACTCAGTAGGGCTGTGGCATGGCAGTTTTTACCACTGTGGTAGTAATGGACCAGCTACCGGTGGTGCAGTGGTTGGGGAAGGGAGTGTTGACCTAAATTAAATACATTTTAAAATATGAAAAATAAATAAATAAATGAGGCTCAAACATCCATTTTGTAACAAACATGCATCTTTATTTTAGTGCTTCCGTCAGTGAAACAATACACTACAGGCTGTAAAACATTGAAATGAATATCACTAAATAATGGTAACCTAAATAATATAAGAAAGTTAAATATTAAATGAAAAAAATAAAAAATAAAATTGATTTGTATTTCCCCACAAAGATAAATATAACGTCATTTATACCGCTCTGCTCTTTGAGAGGGATGTGGGACACAAGCAGGACAGAGACCATCTCGTCTACACAGTAGTTAAATCAGCTCTGCTTGGAGTACATATGGTCCCTCTCTAAATTGTGTTAAAGTAACACTGAAGCAGAGTTAAAGTTAATAGATAATTAAACAATTAATAAGGCTGTGACTGAAGTCAGTTGTAGTTCTTGTGTTTCTCTTTTCTTCAGTGATTCTGCTTGTTAACAGCAGGTGTTCATCACTAATGTACAATTATCACTAAATTAATTGTATAATTATCTCATTAATTTTAACTCTGCTTCAGTGTTATTTTAACACTATTTAGAGAGGGACCATATGTACTCTGAGCAGAGTTGATTTAACTCTGGAGATTTTGCTGTGTAATATCCAAAGCAACTGACACTTGTTGTAAACGATCTGAAGAGAAAATTTTATCTTCCGCAGGTACAAGACTTTTAGGCTATATTTGATATTGCACTGCCAGAGAAAGAGTGAAGACTTGAAGTGCCTTACCAAGTCTAACAAGCACAAACTGTGTTAAATAGAATTTAACGTGCAAAAAAAAGGGATCTGTCCTACAGTGCTTTTCTATTTTACCACAGTAAAGGATGTGAATTTAATAATTAAAAGTGAACGAACGGATGAAACGTTTATAATCCCCTGCAGAAATGGGTAAGACATGAGTGAATATTTGGATTTCATGTCCAGTGGAATAACTCATGGAAACATTTGGATTTGTGCCGAATGAGAGCGGTATATGAGCTCGAAAATTTATTTGTTTTTTTGTGTTCTGTTTCGTGACACGATTTTCCACAAATTTAACTATAATTTGTGGAAAATCAGGTGACAAGATTGCAAAACAGAATACAAAGCCAATAAATGGCTTAAATTTTTGGGCTCATACCGCTCTCATTCGGCTTGAATCCAAATGTTTCCATGGCTGCGATGTAACATTTAATTGCTAACTTATTTCCTTTGTGAACAAAGCTTTCTGCTTCACTCGTGTCATAATATTCACGTAAAACTGCATGCACATACAAAAAATGTGTTTTGGTGTACCGCCACAGGTGGGGTGGTTGTCGAGTTGACCGGCACAGTCCTATGTCTCAGAGTAAGTACAGTAGTCAATGGGCTGGACATATTATGCTTGAGTTGGCCAGCAAATGATGTCATGTCTGTCTAGCCAGTATATTTAGTTTTGATTATGACTCCACCACCGATTATTAACTGTCAGTTCTGCAGTAGAATATGCAGACAAATAACAGACAAACAAGTAAATGCGATTAAGGCAAGATTAAGTAAAGTGTGTCATGTTTACTGCACAGTATTTTAATTTGTTTTTCAAATATGATCTTTGGGAATGAGTGTCGGCAGACTCCGCACACTTATTTGTGTGTGATTTGTGAAAGCTGGATTCCATGTGGGTGTTTGCAGATTGAATGAAACCAGTTTTTAACTGGAAAGTCAAAACCGGCCTAATGGGGAAGAAGAGTGAGAGTTTGCAAAGACGTGTTAGACTTTCAGAGATGATGCAGCTCTGTTGGGGCATTCAGCAGGCTGACGGATTGGGAATGAAGTCACTTCCTGGCACTACACTTGTCGACTGTTCTTGCTCGGCTGTTATGTTTTTCTTACTGCTTGTTTTTTTCCCACCGTTAGCCTCCCTCTCACTCGGTTCTGTTGTAGTTGTTGTACATCACCTTAATTAAAGTGCTTGCTCAGGTGTGCTCTATCTGTCTCTCTCTGTCTCTCCCTCCAGGGGACGGCCGCTGCTGTGTCAATAGCAAAACAACAGCCGTGGCAGCTGGTGCATTCACACAATGTGACTGTGTGTATTTCAATGCATAATCACGCATTTGTTCATCTGAGTGTGTTTGTGTGTGTGAGTGGGTGTAAGTGCGCTTTTCTGTTTCAAGCTAGGAAGTGTCACCCATAGTCCTCTTTGATCAGGATTACAGACATCAGATGACAAGTGACCTGCTTGAAAATTTTTGTGTCCTACTAGTTTATGCCTATGCTAAAGACCATCTCTGGACAAGGCTCGACGGTTAATGTTTAATCGACACCATGGATTTGTCAAATATTGGCGATCTAATGCGGAAAACCCAGGCCTCCATTGTGGAGAAGGGTTTTCTCTTTAAAAATACAGATGCGGTAATAGATGTGAGTATGACTGTGTTTCTGTTTTGACTTTGGGTGGAGTTTACACTGATGTGGTTTAAGTGTGAAAATTGATGGTTTACAGCTTCTTGTTTCTTGTAAGGGTAATGTAATCATGGTAATGATAGAGAAAACAGCCTTGTACCCTTATAAATAGTACTGTGGTGGTGCCATGGAGCAATGATGGGATCAGATGGTAATATTATGGTATTTAAATACAGGTGTACCATGATACTTATAATGATTGCCATATTCATATACAACAGTGTTTATATGGTACTTCAAATAATACCTTGTAGGGATGTGCAGTGTTAATAGTTTGGCCAATACGATTAATGGCTGATATTAAAATTCAGTGCTATTTTGTTTACATAAATTTAAAATAAAACGCCAAAAAATTATAATATAGAGTATAAAAAACATATTCATTTTGAGTTTTGTTGAAGATTACATTTAACTGTGTTATTTATTAGAGTTATTAAATATAAAGGTAAAAATTAGGTGAATGATCATGTATACTTAATTATCTTATATCGACCTATTTAAAATTATATCCAATATCAACCAATACTGATAAATGTAAAAATCTTTAATATCAGCTAATAACTGATATGGCACCAGTTTACACTATTGTTCAGTTTTTTTCATAAGTCTCTTATGCTGACAAAGGCTGCATATATTTAATCAAAAATACAGTAAAAACACATTGCAAAACAATAACTGTTTTCTATTTTAATGTATTTTAAAATGCAATTTATTCCTGTGACCAAAGCTGAATTTTCAGCATCATTACTCCAGTCTTCAGTGTCACATGATCCTTCAGAAATCATTCTAATATGCTGATTTGCTGCTCAAGAAACATTTCTTATTATTATCAATGTTGAAAACAGTTGTGCAGCTTAATGTTTTTGTGGAAACCATGATAAATTTTCTTCAGGATTCTTAATTGTCACTTTTTTATCAATTTACGTGTCCTTGCTGAATAAAAACATTGTTCTTTAAAAAAAAATCTCACAGACAACAAACTTTTAAACAGTAGTGTATCTTGCATTCCTAATGGTATTGCAGTTCTAAGCCTAAAAACCAAGGTATTGTGGTTTTAGAGTATTAACTTTAACTTGATATTGTGCTTGACACAAATCCATTATTCACATGGTGACATCTTGTTCACGAAGGTAAATGTGGTTCAGTGAGAAATTCCTTCCACAATCGCTTTAAATTAAAAGCTTTATTTAGCTGTATTTCAAATGAGCCGAAGTGTGTATGATATGATATGATATGGGAGGGGTTATGATGGAGTGCTTGAGTTCATTCTCAAGGCTCTCAGAGGGCCTTGACATACTGTGTGTGTTGCAGTGTTTATATATCACCTCTCGTTGCTCTGCGTCTCAAGGGTGTAAGTGTGAATCTGTATCTCAGTTCTGCTCTTTCTCTCTCAGGCAGTGGGCAGTGACGGAATCCGGGTGAATATGGAGAGCGCCCTGACAGCCAGGGACCGGGTGGGTGTGCAGGACTTTGTCCTGCTGGAGAACCACACCAGCGAGGTGGCGTTCATCGAGAACCTCCGCAAGCGCTTCAAGGAGAACCTCATTTATGTAAGAGCTGTTGTTCCTGTTCTATTCACACATAATGCTCAGAGTATTGATGTGACCACTGTGTGTTTATCTTTCTCCCACAGACGTACATCGGCTCAGTGCTGGTGTCCATGAACCCCTACAAAGATCTGGAGATTTACACTAAACAGCATATGGAACGATACAGGGGCGTCAATTTCTATGAAGTCTCACCTCACATGTAAGGCATCAGCAGGAAGTCATTATTACCCACTATTCTGCTCTCTTCTGTTGTGTAGAGTAGGATAATGAGAGGGCTAATAATGTTTTTTAGTTGCTTAATAAGGACTACAACAGTTGTCCGATTTGAACTCACATCCATGTGGTAGTTGTGGTTCTTGTTTAACAACCTATGTTTTAAAAACAAAAATATATAGTCCCTTCAAATTAATATTTAAGGTATTACTGTGTTAATAAAACAAAGAAAAATTCCAATAGGGAACCCATGTTTTGAAAATGCTAATTTTCTTCCAGATTTTAGGCCTACAAAATAAACATTTCTGTAGACTACTTATTATTGAGTATGTATTAGTATTACTATTAAATATGTGAAATGCCTAATCTACATTTTTATGGACTTGGTGGGTCTTGGTAATCTTTCTTGTTGCCTTCTGTTAGTGAGGAAGAATTTCCCTTGGAATATATGTAAGGAATGTTGAGTACTATAAACTAAAGTTATCCTACAATCTCATCTGTTTATGTGTGTTTTGGAGATTTCAGTTAGCCGGAGAAATATAGTGATGTATAAAGTTATAGCGGATATACTATGGTTCTCATCTCACACTGATAGCAGATGTGTAAAAGTGATGAAAACGTTATCTCAGCTCTCATGCATGTTGAAAAAACACAGACCCTCTGTGGTGTCTCCCTGCTCTTTCCTCATGAAAGTGATTTGTAACTTCATCCATCACTAAGCTTTTCCACTGTTTACACAGTGTTACTGACACCTGAATGTCCATTTAAGCTCTAACAGAAAAGGAATCTGAAGCCACATTGCACATACATTATAACATCAAGGGAGATGATTATTAAAAAAATTAAGGCATGCATTTTAATTAAGATATTTAATAATTATTATTGCTATTATTATTATTATTACTTTAAGTACTATACATATTTTAATTCATATTTTAATTGTGATGTTGTTTTTTATTATTGTATTTAAATTTTTGCTTTTGCTTGTTAATTTAATTATTGCATTTTAATTAAGATATTTAATAATTATTATTGCTATTATTATTATTATTATTACTTTAAGTGCTATACATATTTTAATTAATATTTTAATTGTGATGTTGTTTTTTATTATTGTATTTAAATTTTTGCTTTTGCTTGTTAATTTAATTATTGCATTTTAATTAAGATATTTAATAATTATTATTGTTGTTATTATTATTATTATTATTACTTTAAGTGCTATACATATTTTAATTAATATTTTAATTGTGATGTTGTTTTTTATTATTGTATTTAAATTTTTGCTTTTGCTTGTTAATTTAATTTTTGCTTACTTATTTTTTATATGCAATTTTTAATCTGTAAAGATTTGTATTTATCTACTTAAGCAACTTATGTTTTTAATGTTTAGTATTATTATTAATTTATTGTTGTTATTATGTATATTGAGTATATTATTATTACTCTGTGTGTAAAATGTAAATTAAATCAAAAACAAGCAAAAATAAAATACAATAATAAATAAGCAATAATATACATTATTGTCTATTTAATGTACTTTAATTTTTGCTTATAATTAATGTGATTTTATTGTATTTTAATTCTTTGAATTTAAGCAAATTGAATTAATGAAATTAAAAGGCTGAAAATTCATTAAAATCTTAATTTCAAATATAAATTTTAATCTATATAAATATTTAATTTAGATTTGTTATTATTATTATTATTATTATTGCGGTTATCATTATTATTGTATTATTGTAATATTTTTTTAATAAAATAATTTACTTTGTGAAATCTACTCATTTTATAACATTTATGGTCTTGACATGTTCCCTATACAGTTATGCCGTGGCTGATAATGCGTACCGCTCCATGCGGACTGAGAGACGGGACCAGTGCATCCTCATCTCAGGTGAGAGTGGTGCTGGCAAGACAGAAGCCTCCAAGAAGGTTCTGCAGTACTACGCCGTCACCTGCCCTGCCAGTGATCACGTGCAGACCGTCAAAGATCGCCTGCTACAGTCCAACCCTGTGCTGGAGGTAAACATGTACACAGCACATTTTGCTAATCTACAAATGCCAGCATATAGTGGTGAGATCAGTATGCTCTGTAATTTTTGCTCTGGACTGCTGTGGATAGTGGAAAGTGCTCTGAACGACTCTCAGCGATGCCAAGGAAAAGAGCAGAGTTTATTCTGAGCAGTTTGTTGTCCTGGTTTCAGTATAAACCTCTTCGGTAATTATACGCCACTGCTATTATCCGTGCGATAAGACTGGGACATACTTGAAGGACATCTAAAAATGGGAAGGCCAACGGAAGCAGTGCAGACTGCCGTTCTGCCAGATGTTTTGCAGATGTGGTGCTTCCCTGTAAACTAGCAGTGTGTGTGGATCTAGTGTATGTAGAGTGTGTGTATAATCGTATTTGTGTACATTATAAAGATTGTTTTTCTGTATGCCATACTGTATTGTTATATTAATTATTTTTCCTTCACATATTGTTTGTTTTCCTTTGAATAACTCTTCTCTCAGGCTTTTGGAAATGCGAAAACTTTACGAAATGACAATTCCAGCCGCTTTGGGAAATACATGGACATTCAGTTTGACTTCAAGGTGAGTTTGACAATTTAACAATATTAATGTTGTTACATGATCATCAAGCAAAGCTCACGTCTCAATCGCTGTGATCCACCTTCTGTTGATGCACCTTTACCCCTACAATTTTCTCCTTGGGTTGGGGATTTGGCTGCATCCACCTGCGTGTTTACGTGCTTGTGTGTTTGTGTGAAATTATGCGTGCTTGCATGCGTGTCAGAAACCCGGTATTATCCCCTCTGCTTCTCCCTTTGGGTGTCCCCGTTGGCAGGGTGCTCCGGTAGGGGGTCATATCATAAATTACCTGCTGGAGAAATCACGCGTCGTACACCAGAGCCACGGCGAGAGGAACTTCCACATCTTCTATCAGCTCATTGAAGGAGGAGAGGATGATCTGCTGAGGAGGCTGGGCCTGGAGAAGAACGCACAACAGTACCAGTATCTGGTGAAGGTGAGACAGACCTCACACACTTGTTATGATTACCACAGATGTCTGAGGAAAGCTGTACGTTTAAGAAAAAGCTGTGGCTTAGTAGTTAGCACACATGCTTCAGACACAGTGGGTCATGCTGGTCAAGTAAAAGATGCTGGGTAAAATCTGACCCTTCTTATGTCTGTCTCTGTTTGTCATCCCTTCATTAATTATGAAAGCTTGTTTCCACCTCAGTAAAAAAAAAAGGTAATTGAAATTTAGTTTTACAATATATTTTGCAATGTGACTTTACATCTCACAATGTGATTTTATATTTCACAGTTGTGACTATATCTCGAAATGTGATTTTTAGACTATATCTCGCAGTGTGACAACATTTCTTCATTTTTGGTTATATAGTGCAACAGTCGGGTCCCAGAAGTAAAAACTCCATTCAGTTTCTCCATAGGGAAATTGATTTTTAACGATAACATGTGAACCTTTAAAAACAGCCTTACTGTCAACTACGAGGTTTTGAATTGATTGTATTTGCTTCTGTTGAAGCTGCATTATTTCTTAAAAATAACTTAAAAAAAAAAATCTTGTAAATTTTAAAATAGTCATGTTTAACAGCAGAATTCATGGTGAAAAACTACATTACCCAGTCGAAACAAGCAAAACAACCAAAAGATCTCATTAGCTCCACCCACTCCCATGAAGCACTGCAAATGACATAATGGAGTTGGTCAAAATGCTTAACTATTTGAATGTATATGCATATTTTGCAACAAACTTAAAATATATTTTTTATATATACAATATATAATCAACATATTTAACCCTTAAACGCATGACTGTTTCACCAATCATTCTTACATATTCGGGTCTTTATCGACCCGGATCTATATATAACACAGAAGGATCTCTACCTGTCGCGATAATATAAAACTCCTCTGATAGTAGAGTAACAATTACAGAAGAATAAAATAAATCATATTTCGTTACCTTTTGGAGCTTGAAAGGGCTCAGTTTGAGCAGATGTTTTATGCCATCACCACTGTCCTCGTCAGAGCTCATTTCCCAGTAAATTCAGCAAATAATAGGCTAGTTTTATGTTTGAGGTCACGAATATGAGCCCATTCGCGATCTCAAACGTATTCTCAAAACTATATAATTTTCAACATCTTCAAAATCAATATTTTGATCGCTAACAGCTTCACCAGATCCATCCTGTAATAGTTACAGTCATATTTGATTGCGTTCAGTACTTCGCTGAGCCATTTCATGTTTTTCTTATTATTCTGTTTTCTGTCTGAGTCGTCACTTCAGCATTGTGTATCAGACATTGCCACCTTGTGGAATAAAGGTGAATTGCACTTATTCCGTCATCTAAGATTCAATTATTGTTGTGCAGAAAAAATACACTCATACATACCTCGGGGCGTTTGCGACCCTATACAATTTTTACAAAAAATTAATACAAAAATAGGCATTCTTTTATCATTTTATGATTTTTTTCTTGTTATATTCTTTATAATGAATTGATTGAGGAATACCAAGAAGGTTGATGTCTAATTTTAAAAAATGAACGAGGAGGAAGGTAGTGAATGACGTCCCGGGTCACTAAAGACCCGAGGTATGCATTTAAGGGTTAAAGGTGCAATGTGTACATTTTAGGAGGATCTATTGACAGAAATTCAATATAATATATATATAACTTCAGTTTTATGTTTTCAGTGGTGTATAAAGATCTTACATAATAAACTGTTATGTTTTTATTATCTTAGAATGATCTATTTCTACACCGTGGGTCCCCTTACATATTAAGTCACCATTTTGTGCTGACATGTGTCTACAGTAGCCCTAAATGGACAAACTGCTCTACAGAGCGCATTTCGTCACTTTGTTGTTCTTCTTCTAAATCGTTTGTGTTTTTAGAGGCAGCTTGCATCATCACTAGCTACACTGAAAATGCAAGAAATAGTAGTAGTAGTAGTAGTATTCTGGTTTATTAGAAGCAGAGACGGTTCTTTGTTAAAAGTAAGCAGAAACCTCATTGCTTGACTGACTACTCTCTTCTGTCTCAGGCAATGACATCTTTGTCCTGTGTCGGCCACCGTAGCTTCTCTATGTGCTTCGAAAGGGAGGGGTGAGCGGTGGACTGAGCAATTCGCAACCTCACCGCTAGATGCCGCTAAAACTTACACACTACACCTTTAAATGGGTAGTTTTATATTTCTCCATTGTTTTTAATTTAATTATGCTGTTCGTAATGCTTCATGGGATTGTAGTTCTTTCTATCACTAAATCCATTAAGTACACAGTCTTGTACCTTGGTATTTTTTTCTGGTTTTCGAACGCTTCGAATCAAAGTGTTGTGATTCACCTTTTTTCTCTTTATTTCTCATTATTGCGACTTTATATCTCACAATTGTGACTTAATATTTTATGTTTTTAATATCTGTTGTTATTATGACTTGATTAATGTCAACTTTGTTTCTCATTATTGATTTTAAAACTCACAAATGTGACTTTATTTGTCATTATTGCCGCTATATCTCTTATATATATATATATACTTTATTTCCCACAATTGCGATGATTTCAAAAAATGTGACTTCATGTTTCACATTGTGACTTTGTCTTATTTCAAACTTTTTCTCAGAATTAGCTTTTTATTTTTTTACTGTGAGGTGGAAACAGGCTTTCATTATTAATAAAAATGTCAAAAAAGCCCCCCTAAAAATTTCAGTTCACTTTACCACATGCGTTTATGTTGGACCTGTGTATGATTATTCATCATAAATGGCATCATAAATTTTCCCACAAGTATGCAGGAATGTCCCTTCCTCTCGCTCCCCTGGTGTTTAATAGAGGAAGTCAAGAGGAGCCCCTCCTCCCTTGGTTTCCTCTGTTGTGCTGAGTGAGTTTGTGTGTGTGTGTGTGTGTGTGTGTTTTCAGGGTAACTGTCCCAAAGTGAGCTCCATAAACGACCGAAATGACTGGAAGATAGTGAGGAAAGCCCTGAGCGTCATTGGCTTCACTGATGATGAAGTGGAGGTATGACCGACCAATCACAACACACACATTACATACACACGCGCACACACACACATACACACACACACACACACACTGTGAAGTATAAATAAATGTTCTTCTCTTAGAAACAGAAAGTTCTTCCTCTTTATTTTGATCTTTTGTCTCATTCACATGTCTCTTTCCCCACAGGAGCTTTTGAACATTATTGCCAGCGTACTACACTTGGGGAATGTCCAGTACGGAGGCGAGGACAGTGGCAGTGCCTATATCACTACAGACACACAGATTAAATACTTAGCCAGGGTAATAGGACAGTTTATTTATATCACTGGGCTATGACCACATGTGCATGACCTTTCTGTTTGTGTTAAAACCTCTACCAATGTTTCCTTTCTTAAAATTGCATGGAAAGGGGTTGTTTTTGACTGTGTTTGTGTGTATTTGTGATATTGCAGTTGTTAGGTGTTGACGGCACTGTTCTTAAAGAGGCTCTAACGCATAAAAAGATCATTGCCAAAGGAGAAGAGGTATGTTCCCAATTATTTACAGTTTAAATATTAATCATGTTGATAAGGTAAACATCACTATTACTATTGCTCATACTTGAACATGGGATTTTTCAAAACTAGTTTGTTAAGGAGAGGTGTACTGTTACTCTTGATCATATGCATGATTTTTGACTGATGATAAAAAGGGTGAAAAAAATCCCATAGATTCACATCAAATGAGGGATAAAGAACAGAATATCATAGAATATCACTTTCAGGTGGGCGACAGGTGTTACATGTAAAAACACCACTAACATTTTCTTCAAAAAACATGAAAATGTTGAAACGTGATAGAATGTGAAATCCCATTTTATTCAAAGCTTGCATTCAAACCATCTGTAATAAAATAGTGGTGTTTAGCTTTAAACTTTTTTCACATTTCACACTTGGTGTGTAAAATGTTGTATGTGTGTACAATATGTAATAATTGTTTATGAATATTTCCCATAATTCCACTGTCTGTGTTTGGGTTGTAGCTGATGAGTCCTTTAAATCAAGAGCAGGCCGCTTCAGCACGGGATGCCTTATCTAAAGCCATATACGGTCGTACTTTTACTTGGCTGGTCAACAAAATTAATGACTCTCTGGCCTTCAAGGTATGGACTTATTCTGCTGTTAAATACACTATCAGCTTCATGTCTTTTCAAATTCTCTGACGGAGTCTAGTTACCTAATGTGAATATTTAGCGCCCCCACATGGAGAATGCAAAGAAATGACACAGGATATGACTACTCCAGTTTTCCGATGGGAGTTATTGGAACGCATTCTCACCATATGATGTTACAGTCTGTGTATGTTTAGTCTGAATGTTGTGCCACAGCTGTTGTTGAATATTTCTGTGCTCTTAATGTCTCGCAGGATGATTCATTCAACAGTAAAAACGCCTCTGTCATTGGTCTGCTCGACATCTATGGCTTTGAGGTCTTTCAGAACAACAGGTAGAGTAAATAAATAAAATGGAATATATTATTAGTATGATATACATTTATATATATATATATATATATATATATATATATATATATATATATATATATATATATATATATATATATATATGTATATATATATATATATATATATATATATATATATGTGTATATGTGTATATATTATATATATAATATATATAATATAAGGTATGTATACATACACACACACACACGCACACACACACACAAATATATATATATATATATATATATATAAAATCCTTTATTATTTTGGTTATGTTTGAAATCTGGTTAACATATTTTTACAAGTATATAACAAGACTGATTTTCAATGATATCTCACTCTGCCTCTTTTTGTCTAGTTTTGAGCAGTTTTGTATCAACTATTGTAATGAGAAGCTGCAGCAGCTCTTCATTGAACTGACTCTGAAGTCGGAGCAGGAGGAATATGAAGCTGAGGGAATCACGGTGAGAATCCCCCGATACACGTACACATACACAGCTCAGCATATGTGACTCATGTGCGCGATGATAAAAAGGGGTCTTACGCACAGCTCAATGGGCACATTATGGGCAAACGTGTCGTGGGCTTCATTTCATGCTGTTATTATGGTAATGCTGACCTCTCACACTGCCGATAAAACATTTTGACGCATACACTGTTAAAGAAAGCCCATTTGTGGCAATGATCCGTGGGTGGGCTAGGAATGTTCTTGATTTTGCATTCTTTGGATTTTAAAGGAAAAACAACATCACAAATCTTGAATATTTTCCACTTATTCCAAATGCAGTAATGCTCATGTTTTTTTATTCTCCAGTGGGAGCCTGTGCAATATTTTAACAACAAGATCATTTGTGATCTTGTGGAGGAGAAGTTTAAAGGGATCATTTCCATCTTGGTGAGAATGTTTACTTCCATTAACAATGTATTAAACATTGTTTTAAGCTGCTTAAACCTAAAATTATTCACCTCTCTTTTCTACAGGATGAAGAGTGTCTCCGACCTGGAGATGCCAGTGACATCACCTTCCTGGAGAAGCTTGAGGACACTGTCGGTGGCCACGCCCACTTCGTAACGTCAGTCACGCCACCTTCCCTTTGTCATTCTATCTAATATCATGTTCAAAATCATATCCTGAGCATCTGAAGACCAATATATATACATTATTTATATATCTGCATTTTCACTGAATTACAGTCACAAGCTGGCTGATGGAAAAACCCGTAAAGTGATGGGTCGTGAGGAGTTCAGACTGATCCACTACGCAGGAGAAGTCAACTATAATGTGAACGGTCAGTTATTGAACGGAGGGCAGGGAAAAAAAATGAAGAAACAGAAACAGAGTGTGCCGTTGAACAAGAGCGGGCTCTTATGCCCACAGATCTTTCCCAGGCTGAGCGTTGACTGACGTCATTGTGTATTTTCCAACTTCTAGGCTTCCTGGACAAGAACAATGATCTCCTTTTCAGAAACCTGAAGGAGGTGAGGGAACAGGCCCAGAAAAAAATATAAAAAATTATGAGAAAATACACTATCTATTCTGAGTTTTCAATTATTCAACGTGTAAATGTGTCTTTATGTTCAGGTCATGTGTATGTCCGAGAATAAAATCCTCACTCAGTGTTTCGACCGAGAAGAGCTCACAGACAAGAAACGGCCAGAGACGGTATCTATCTATCTATCTATCTATCTATCTATCTATCTATCTATCTATCTATCTATCTGTCTGTCTGTCGTTCTATCTATCTATCTATCTATCTATCTATCTATCTATCTATCTATCTATCTATCTATCTATCTATCTATCTATCTATCTGTCTGTCTGTCATTCTATCTATCTATCTATCTATCTATCTATCTATCTATCTGTCTGTCTGTCATTCTATCTATCTATCTATCTATCTATCTATCTGTCTGTCCTTCTATCTGTCTATCTATCTGTCTGTCTGTCTGTCTGTCGTTCTATCTATCTATCTATCTATCTATCTATCTATCTATCTATCTATCTATCTGTCTGTCATTCTGTCTATCTATCTGTCTATCTGTCTGTCATTCTGTCTGTCATTCTATCTGTCTGTCATTCTATCTATCTATCTATCTGTCTATCTGTCTGTCATTCTATCTATCTATCTATCTATCTATCTATCTATCTGTCTGTCTGTCGTTCTATCTATCTATCTATCTATCTATCTATCTATCTGTCTGTCTGTCATTCTATCTATCTATCTATCTATCTATCTATCTATCTATCTATCTATCTATCTATCTATCTATCTATCTATCTATCTATCTATCTATCTATCTATCTATCTGTCTGTCCTTCTATCTGTCTATCTATCTGTCTGTCTGTCTGTCTGTCGTTCTATCTATCTATCTATCTATCTATCTATCTATCTATCTATCTGTCTGTCATTCTGTCTATCTATCTGTCTATCTGTCTGTCATTCTGTCTGTCATTCTATCTGTCTGTCGTTCTATCTATCTATCTATCTGTCTATCTGTCTGTCATTCTATCTATCTATCTATCTATCTATCTGTCTGTCATTCTGTCTGTCATTCTATCTGTCTGTCATTCTATCTATCTATCTATCTGTCTGTCTGTCTGTCTGTCGTTATATCTATCTATCTATCTATCTATCTATCTCTATCTGTCTGTCTGTCATTCTATCTATCTATCTATCTATCTATCTATCTATCTATCTGTCTGTCTGTCGTTCTATCTATCTGTCTGTCTGTCTGTCTGTCGTTATATCTATCTGTCTGTCTGTCTGTCTGTCTGTCGTTCTATCTATCTGTCTGTCTGTCTGTCTGTCTGTCTGTCTGTCTGTCGTTATATCTATCTATCTATCTGTCTGTCTATCTGTCTGTCTGTCTGTCTGTCTGTCTGTCTGTCATTCTATCTATCTATCTATCTATCTATCTATCTCTATCTGTCTGTCTGTCATTCTATCTATCTATCTATCTATCTATCTGTCTGTCTGTCGTTCTATCTATCTGTCTGTCTGTCTGTCGTTATATCTATCTATCTGTCTGTCTGTCTGTCTGTCTGTCGTTCTATCTATCTATCTATCTGTCTGTCTGTCTGTCTGTCTGTCATTCTATATATCTATCTATCTATCTGTCTGTCTGTCGTTCTATCTATCTATCTGTCTGTCGTTATATCTATCTATCTATCTATCTATCTATCTATCTATCTGTCTATCTGTCTGTCATTCTATCTATCTATCTATCTATCTATCTATCTATCTATCTGTCTGTCTGTCTGTCTGTCGTTCTATCTATATCTATCTATCTATCTATCTATCTATCTATCTATCTATCTATCTATCTATCTGTCTGTCTGTCGTTCTATCTATCAATCTATCTATCTATCTGTCTGTCTGTCTGTCGTTCTATCTATCTATCTGTCTGTCATTCTGTCTATCTATCTATCTATCTATCTATCTATCTATCTATCTATCTATCTATCTGTCATTCTGTCTGTCATTCTATCTATCTATCTATCTATCTATCTATCTATCTATCTATCTTTCTTTCTGTCTGTCATTCTATCTGTCTGTCATTCTATCTATCTATCTATCTATCTATCTATCTATCTATCTATCTATCTATCTATCTATCTATCTATCTATCTGTCATTCTATCTATCTATCTATCTATCTATCTATCTGTCTGTCGTTCTATCTGTCTGTCATTCTGTCTGTTGTTCTATCTATCTATCTGTCTGTCTGTCGTTCTATCTGTCTGTCATTCTGTCTGTTGTTCTATCTATCTATCTGTCTGTCTGTCATTCTATCTGTCTGTCATTCTATCTGTCTGTCATTCTATCTATCTATCTATATATCTTATCTGTCTGTCTGTCGTTCTATCTATCTATCTGTCTATAGTTCTATCTATCTGTCTGTCTATCTGCCATTTTGTCTGTCTGTCATTCTACCTGTCTGTCATTCTATCTATCTATCTATCTATCTATCTTATCTGTCTGTCTGTCATTCTATCTGTCTATCTGTCTATAGTTCTATCTATCTGTCTGTCTATCTGCCATTTTGTCTGTCTGTCATTCTATCTGTCTGTCATTCTATCTATCTATCTATCTATCTATCTATCTATCTATCTATCTATCTATATATCTTATCTGTCTGTCTGTCATTCTATCTGTCTATAGTTCTATCTATCTGTCTGTCTATCTGCCATTTTGTCTGTCTGCCGTTCTGACTGTCTGTCTGTCTGTCTGTCTATCGATCTATCTATCTATCCAATCTTTCCATCCATCTATCCATCCATCCCTCTTTTTGCTAGTATGTTACATATTTTGTGTCAGTTGTTGTTTTTTATGCTTACACAGAACCGTAAACAAGAAAAAATTTGTTTGTGAATCAGTTCCACATTCACAGTAGCATTTATACATAAACCTCAGCAGCTTGGCCTCAGTCCACGAGATTGCAAATCTCTGCTTGCTACCTACACTGTGAGGAATGCCCTGACACTGTTGTACCCCCTTCACTTTATGTGACTGTGTGCAACCCTGAACCCCCACCCGATCCCAGTGCCCACTCCGCGGAGCTCCATTGGCTGAGTGTGGGTGGGCTGCTGTTTAGTTGTTTGCTTGCATTGTTGACCACTGGCTTCTCCCACATTGTCACTGCCTGGCTGGACTTGCACACTGTCGCTTGTGTTCTTGCTTGTTTCTCACTGTCCTCTTTTTCTTGTTCCCTCGCTCCGTTGGCTCGCTGCAACCAGGCAGCAACCCAGTTCAAGAACAGCCTGGCGAAGTTGATGGAAATACTGATGTCTAAGGAACCGTCTTACGTGCGCTGCATCAAGCCGAATGATGCCAAGCAAGCAGGTTTGTGAGAAATGTTCTATACTCTTGAGTTTTAGTGCAGTTTATCTCTTAGAAATCATTATACTTCACTTGTGCTCATTCCTTGCGTGGGACAGCATTAGTATGGCATTGTATGGCAATATCATGGTCCTTTTATGTGTTCCATTGTTACATATCATGGTATTTGTATGGTACTCCAAGATTTGTAGAACATTTTGTATTGCTATAGGACATGAGAATTATTAGTAATCTAGTTTATTGAACGGAATATGGTAATACCTATATATTTTTGGTACTTTTTTCATGTCAAGCCATCAAACATTTAGTCATTTTTTAAACATAAAAAAAAAAAAAACAGAACATGGCCCAAAGTACTATACAAGTCTAGGAAAAAAAATAGCTAAATTGGCTAAATTAAAATGAATAATGAGCTAAATTAAACTCTGGAACTTAAATTTAAATATATGTGAAATTTTATTTCTTTTTTTATGACTGTTAAAGTTCTAAAAACATTTAATATTTAATGTCTTAGGGTTAAGTCTTGAGTTTGTGCAGTTTTTTCTTCTCCAACTCTTCAAATTGCTGTCATTCGTTCCCTCAATCTGATTCTCTCTTACTTCATCAGCTCCTTTGTTTTGCCCTTGTCATTTGTTGGCGTCTTTTGTTCATAAGCTCTTATCCTCAAAAATAGTGGCAAATCTATGGTGTTATACACACACTACATGCATGATTTTACAATTTATTAAACTGAAATATCTCTCTACAGGGCGCTTTGATGAAGTCCTCATCAGGCACCAAGTAAAATATCTTGGTCTGATGGAAAACCTTCGGGTGAGGAGAGCTGGGTTTGCATATCGCCGTCGCTACGAGAACTTCCTACAGAGGTTAGCATCTACATGCCTGAAAAAAAACAACTTAGACCTGTTTGAACCATTTTTTTAATGCTGGTCTTTTATTGGCACAACCTGGATATTGCTCCAAGTGTAGCCTTGCTTGGTGACCAAACATACCTCATAATGGTAACCCGCAATACGCTTTTAACTTGTTGTTCATGCTAGCATTAACCAACTGAACCAATTTAGCTGATTTAGGCTTTTTTTTCCAGCAAGGCGCTCACAAAAAAAGCTTATATTTGTAAACTTCATACTTTCTAATCCTCTTTTTAAAGCTCAGCACTTCCTGTGGACTTCAGTGATAATGCAGGTCAAAGGGAACAAGCAATGTGTCGCAAACAGTGATTCCTGTTTCTACTTAAAATGTGGTCAAGTTTTGTGGGTTATGCTGGTGTTTTCTGCTTCAGGTATAAATCCCTGTGTCCAGACACATGGCCAAACTGGAATGGCCGCCTGGTCGATGGAGTGTCCTCACTCGTCAAACACCTTGGCTACAAACCCGAGGAGTACAAGCTGGGCAGGTTGGTTACACAAATACAGTGTTCTAAAATGCCATATTAGTATTAATAAATCAGTATTATTTCTTTGGAACCAGAAAAGGTGAAGGCAACTTTCCTTTTTTTTTCTTTTCTTACAGGACCAAAATCTTCATCCGTTTCCCCAAAACCTTGTTCGCAACCGAAGATGCACTAGAAGTGAGAAAGCACAGCCTTGGTATGAGCCATATTCAAAAACATACAATATCTTGTGTAACTGTTCACTGGATGGTCTGCCGTGCTCCTCCAAATGTTAACTTCCACAATCTGTTCTTCATGCACAGCTACCAAACTGCAGTCATCCTGGAAAGGCTACAGTCAAAAAACCAAATATCGTAAAATGCGAAAATCAGCAATCCGGATCCAAGCCTGGTGGAGAGGTATTCTGGCCCGCAGGGAAGCAAAGCGCAGAAGAGAGGCTGCCAACACCATCCGCAGGTCTGTGTGCATGACTTGACTATTACAATAGTCAATACATGTGATCTGATTCTGCCCAGTGAGAGAGGCTATGCTCACTTTTGTTTTGTTTTTTTGCCTGTGGTCACATTACAGGTTCATAAAAGGCTTCATCTACCGCCACCAGCCACGTTGCCCAGAGAACGAGTACTTCCTGGATTATGTTCGCTACTCGTTCCTAATGAAGTTGCACAGGAGCCTACCCAAAACAGTTTTGGATAAGAGTTGGCCAACGCCACCTCCTGCCCTCATCGAGGTGAGATATCAGTCATCTGTACAATCATGGACTGCTCTAGACCTGAGCTGAGAGATTATGCCTTCCTTTTGTTCACAGGCTTCAGAACAGCTCCGCAAACTCTGCATGCAGAACATGGTGTGGAAGTACTGCAAGAATATCAACCCCGAATGGAAGCACCAGGTGTCACATTTTACATAGTATAATAGTATAATAATTTATTACTAGTCCATTTTCTATATCGTAAAATTTATTCATTCACTTGATTGTTGGGCTACTGCCTGGAAATTAAGCTTCACCCTGGAATGGAAACACATTTTGCATAGTTACATTTTTATTTTATTTTATTTTATTTATTTATTTTTTAGTCTGTTTTTTTATTTTATTAGTCTATTTTTTTATTCTTTATTTTTTATCATAATATTTATTCATTCACTTGATTGTTGGGATACTCCCTGGAAATTAATCTTCACCCTGGAATGGAAGCACTCTGCCTCACATTTTGCATAGTTACATTTTATTTTATTTTATTTTTGTTCTTTATTTTATATTATAATATTTATTCATTCACACTTGATTGGGCTATTGTAAATTATTCTTCAACTTAGAATGGACTTTGGTTTTACATAGATAAATGTTTATTTTATTTATAATTTATAATTATAATGTGTTACTAGCTCATTTTTTATTTTATATAAATTATTTATTAATACACTTTTTTTTTTGGGGTGTTTTCTGGAAACTAAGCTTTATTATCTGTTATTGCAGTTGGAGCAAAAGGTGGTAGCAAGTGAAATCTTCAAGGACAAGAAGGACAACTACCCACAAAGTGTCCCGAAACTTTTTGTGGGCACAAGGCTCAGTGAGTTTTCATCTTCTTTTTTAGCCTTAGTTTGAAAACTCATTTTCTCTGCTGTATATTCTAATTGTTTTCTGTGTGTTTTTGTTCAAAAGATGGGGAGGAAATAAATCCTAAAGTGCTACAGGCTCTGGGAAATGACAAGATGAAGGTGGGTTGAATTCTGGCCCTTTTTTTTTTTCTTTCTTTCTTTCTTTTTTTTTTTTGTGAAATCTCTTTAATATGGTTTAGACTGTGGTTTTGTATAAAAATTCTTTTTGTATAAATCCTTTCATCATTCTCTCCAAAGAAGCCAGAAATCTGTCATTTTACATAACTGAACATGTGATAAACTGTACATTTACATTATTTTATTTTTTTAGCGTTTGTAGATGTTTCCTCAGGCAACATACCAAACAATTTGTGAAACATCTGTGATAATAGATGGAATGTAAAGATCGTCTCTGCTAATGTAATCTAAACGTCATCCGTCTTTCCCCACAGTACGCTGTTCCTGTGACTAAGTATGACAGAAAAGGATACAAAGCTCGCAACCGACAGCTCCTGCTCATGGCGAACAGCGCCATTATTGTGGAGGAAGCCAAAATGAAACAGCGGATCGACTACAGCTCACTGAAAGGTGAGAAGGAAGAGAGATGGAGAATAAGTCTTAAACTGTTTTTACACTTAGTTTCACTGCTTGATTAGAACCAGAGTTTATTTCCTTTTTTCATATTACGTTTACGTTATTAATGTGAGTACCACCATGAGTACTAGCTTTTATCTATTCGGTTATACGCTGTTGATAATGGTTCACTTCTGCTAGTTAGAACGGATTGCAGTCAAATGAATTATAAAGCATTCACATGAACTGAATCCGAGAATGCATTTTCAAGCAGGCTTAAATGATTACTGACAGCCAAGGTAAAAACTAAAAAAAAGAGAAAGAATCAAAACAAATGAATCAACAAATCAAAAAGTGACACTGACCACTTCTGTTTTTATCTGTAGGGATTTCTGTCAGCTCTCTAAGTGATGGCATGTTCGTTCTCCATGTTGCTTCTGAAGACAATAAGCAGAAAGTAAGTCTAAAGATCAGTTATTTTCTTTTAATTTCCTTAAGTGCTAAACTGCCTGCTTTCAGAGTGAAAATGTGAACCGTATTGATGTCACAGGGTGATGTGGTGCTTCAGAATGAGCATGTGATCGAGACGTTAACCAAAGTGGCTATCTGTGCTGACAAGATCAACAGCATTAACATTAACCAGGGAAGGTGAGTTGCAGATGCAAAATGATCACTTTGAGTTTCAAGACAGACTTGTGTAAATCTCAGAATTCAGTATTATACTTTTATTAATAAAATCTTTTGCTTTCCCTCTCATGGACAGTATAAAGTTCAATGTGGCTCAAGGAAAAGAAGGGATCATAGATTTTACATCTGGCTCAGAGTTGCTGATAGCCAAGGCTAAGAATGGACACCT
Source organism: Megalobrama amblycephala (assembly GCF_018812025.1). Classification (NCBI taxonomy): domain Eukaryota; kingdom Metazoa; phylum Chordata; class Actinopteri; order Cypriniformes; family Xenocyprididae; genus Megalobrama; species Megalobrama amblycephala. Next base: position 26,762,328 of record NC_063059.1, read on the forward strand.
TTCTGTGGTGAGCATTGCTGATGAAATGATGTAAATTATTTCAGTGAGGGGAGGAAAAAAAAATAACATTATTTATTTTTTGATTTCTCAGACTGCCCCTCGCCTCAACTCCAGATGATGGACGAGAAATGACCAAGCACTTCCTGCGTTCTCACATGATCTTCCAGATATGCTCTTTAGTTCATCAATCACATGACTACAGGTGGAGCTTATCTCTGCCAATGAGACGCCAGCCAGCTGCACCAAAGGCCTCTGCTTTCAGTTGTGAAAATCCAGCAACTTATTTATGTTTTGGGGTTTAATACGGTTATATGAATATTATGATTTTATACGTCGAAGCCAAGAAATAACAATATATATATGTGCATTTTTCCTGCACTCTGTCTAGCTTTTTTTTAGGGGATGTTGATTTGTTAGAGAAGGCGACCTCAGCGATGTTAACGAGGAAAATCAGGGTTCATAATGAGTAGTTATTCGCTTGGTTTCTATTTATGTTCACACGTGATTACTTTTCCATGCATTCTGCAATCCAAACCTACTCGGACCCAGTACACTTTTTCTTCTAGTGAATTTCTGTCATTGTAATGCGAGTTATAATTACTTGGTAACTCAATTAAAACGTTCATAGGAAAGGTATTAATTACTTTTTGCATATAGAAGATGACTTGGAGATGTTAATATGGACGGATAAACCTGTTCTATTTGTGCGACATAATTTTGCTCACAAGCCTAGTAAGTTATTAATATTAGTTGAGGTGCTCAAGAGAAATGAGGACGAACTTTTAAAGGACGTATGCCAAGTGCATTGAAGGTGCGTGTCATGTATGAAAAGGCTCCTGAAATCTTAATGTTGATGGAAAGAATGCGCACATTATAACCGGTGATAGTATCTATGCTAGAGAACCAGCCGCATTTTTTTTTTTTTTACATGATTCGTCATTCATTACATGATTCGTCATCATTCTTTTGACAAATCAAAAGATTAGTCTTTTCTCAGTCCCAAATCTGTGCCCCAAAAGGTTAGGATTACAGAGTATCTTTGATAAGATAAGTGTTCCTGTAGAAATGGGATGAAATCCGGTAATGGACAAAAGATTGATTTTTAAGAGAGGCTTTTCCTTACACTCTCCAGTGGTGAATCGCTCAGGCTTTGTGCTCCTAATACACTGGACACAATAATCTCTCTTATTAATGCCATTTCCCCCACATTAGCATTGCTATAAGCTTGTGAGAGATGTTGTTAGCCTTAATAGTTGGGGAAGTTGGGTTATCTACAAAAAAAAAAAAAAAAAAAAAAAAATGGCTTGTTAATTTTTCTGAGGCAGGTTTGTGTATATGTAGATAAAAAGTAACAAAGCACTACTAAATGTTTGCAAACCAAATTTAAACTAAAAGTGGGAAATTGGCATACCCAGTGACCTGTAGGATTTCAGGCACCGAAAACTGTTAATAGCACAATTATTTGATATTGCCTTGATATCGTGACCGTTAAAGGAGAATGTTCAGAGAAACATTGAGCATGTGCCTATCAGAGCTAGGGTCAAAGTTGAGGATGTTTAAAAGAAAACACTGTATGAATACACAGTGCCGCATGTAATGTATTTAGAACAAATATCTATTTTTGACATTTATAAAAATACCCCAATACTGTCTACACAAACTTGGCCCACCAGTTGAGATGTAATTCACACTTTGTGATTTTGTTTTATACTACTTGTGTAAAATACCTGGAAATCTGTCAATTTGAAGCAAACTGACAATGTATCTGAGCATATTAAAGCTGATTAAAAACATTTAGGTGTCAGCTCTGTTTTTTTTCATGGGAATGGGTATTTGTGAACTCATTTAAGGTATAAGTCACAATTTTTATCATCTGCTGGAAATTTTTGTAAATATTACTATTTGAAAGACAGCAAATTAATTATGTTCAAGTTTTGGTAACATGATCCAGGAAATGACATGAAACTATTAAGTTTATGAAAGTCCCAAAAGTACAAAGCACACCAAAACAAAAGCATTTTGAATAGAGTCTGTATGTTAAACTGTTGGAGTTGAATTAATTATAAATGTATGAGTTATTTCTTTTCTTCGGTGTACTGTACAGAAACAAAAATCAGTCACGTACAATTAAGAAGACAGTTCTGAGAAGTAACTCTGCCAGTGGGCGGAGATCCCTCAACTTCTTGTATTTTTCTATTGCCCAATTTATCAGGTGACTTGGAGAAGAATACATGCAGAGTATTTCAGTCATATTTTTTAGACACCTAAGCTCTTTCTGTTTTACTATTACGATAAATATATACGAAATAGAAAATGTAATCGATACGAGTTTCTGATTTGTCAAGATTATTATGCTTATAATACGTTTATTACGTCGCAAAAAGTGCAGTTTCACTTTCAATCGCTACTGAATCAATGAGAGTCTACGGAAGTGGGGGAATAATGCGTGTGACCCTGTAAGTTAATTAATTAATTTATTTTTTATCAAGTAATTTAGCTGTGCTTATTTGGAACTGTTAATATATTCATTTGGATGTATTTCTGTGTCTGTCATTTCCCGGGCGTGAAGTAGCTATTCGTTTGATTCCTTTGTTGTTTCTTGACATAACCATAGCCAACTATCATCTTAAACACAGTTTAAATAAAACATTATTTTTTCTATTTCTGTTTGTTACTGTGGTTATATTTAGATACATACATTTTCAATTAAAGGGTTAGTTCACCCAAAAATGAAAATAATGTAATTTATTACTCACCCTCATGACGTTTCACACCCGTAAGACCTTCGCTAATCTTCAGAACACAAATTAAGATATTTTAGTTGAAATGGCTCAGTGAGGCCTGCATAGTCAGCAATGACATTTCCTTTCTCAAGATCCATAAAGGTACTAAAAACATATTTAAATCAGTTCATGTGAGTACAGTGGTTCAATATTAATATTATAAAGCGACGAGAATATTTTTGGTCCGCCAAAAAAACAAAATAACGACTTATATAGTGATGGCCGATTTCAAAACACTACTTCAGGAAGCTTCGGAGCATAAATGAATCAGTGTATCGAATCATGATTCGGATCGCGTGTCAAACTACCAACAGCTGAAATCATGTGACTTTGGCGCTCCGAACAGCTGATTCGACACGCTCTGAAGCTTCCTGATCATTGTTTTGAAATCGGCCATCACTATATAAGTCGTTATTTTGTTTTTTTGGCGCACCAAAAATATTCTCGTCGCTTTATAATATTAATATTGAACCACTGTACTCACATGAACTGATTTAAATATGTTTTTAGTACCTTTATGGATCTTGAGAGAGGAAATGTCTTTGCTCCCTATGGAGGCCTCACGGAGCCATCGGATTTCAACAAAAATATCTTAATTTGCGTTCCGAAGATTAACGAAGGTCTTACAGGTGTGAAACGGCGTGAGGGTGAGTAATAAATATCAGAATTTTCATTTTTGGGTGAACTAACCCTTTAAGTAATAATGACAGTATTTTGTCGATTTACCGTCCGATACCAATCTAAACAGAAAATGGTTGATTATCGCATTGTTGATAATTGTCTCAAAAGCGACTTTTTTGTCAGCTTGTGTGGTTGCTGAAAGGTTGTTTGAAAACATTACTGAAATACTTATATGTAAAAAGAATGAATAATTTTCATATAGGCCTAAACATTTTCTTTTAACTTCCTTTAGGGGGGGATGGTCAAGCCTTAATTAGGGGGCCACAAACTCCCCTATAATCAGTAGCATATTAAAGTGATGGCTGTTGGAGCCTGTTGCACAGAGATTCAACAGACTCGCGTGGAGCTGGTGGAGAACTACAGCAAACACCTGACACACCTTCTGGACGTACTGTTTAACGTAGGGGCGTTGACCGAGGAGGACCTCAGTCTCATTAGAGGTTCAGCTGTTAAAGGTGAGCGAGAATGTATGAGAGCTCTGTTGGATGTGCTGAATGGGAGAGGTGAAGAATCATGCAGGGCGTTCCTCTACGTACTGCAAAGTGTTCGAGATGACACCACAAAACCAGGACAGGCCAACAGGCAAAAGCATCTCAAAAAGCACAAGGACATCTTGGCCAGACAGCACAGCCTGGTGGACTATCTCAGCATCAGAGGACACAATTTAGGGCAGGATGAAATCTGGTACTTGACTGATATCACCTTCTCAAGACAAGCTGGTTATGCATCCCCTACTCAATGCCGACATGAGTCAGCAGCAGTTGGGGATGCTTTCAGGACACAAAAGGATGAGATCTGCGTTTTCAGGGATGTGTATGAGAATTTGCTGTCCAACCTATCGAGTGGTGTGAATATGCTGTCAGGAGTTGCTGGAAGTGGGAAAACCACGGTTGTGAGACGGTTGGTGCGAGAGTGGGCTGCAGAAACCACCTCGTCCAAGATTGTCCTATCTCTGTCCTTTCGTGAGCTAAACCTCATAACTCAAGAGCAGAGCTTGCAGGATCTGCTCTCGGATCACTACATCCACCTGAAGCCTTACCTCCAAGAGTTACTGAGCTCAAACCCAACCCAGTTTTTACTCATCTTAGATGGTCTGGATGAGTTCTGCTACCCTCTTAATTTCGAACACACACCCAAGTGCTCAAATCCTGAGCGGGCGCAGCCTATACAATCCATTGTGGTCAACTTAATCAAAGGAAATCTGCTTCCAGGCGTGTCCATTTTCCTCACCTCACGACCTCATGCGGTCTCCAAAGTTCCTCCAGTGCTGGTCAGCCAGTTTTACAGTCTGCTAGGTTTCTCTTCAGCTCAGCAGAAGCAGTACTTTGAGCAGAACTGCAGTTCTCCGGAGGCTGCCGCTGCAGTGTGGGCCTCTGTGTCATCCCATAAGCCCCTTCTCCTCATGTGCCACATTCCCGCATTCTGTTGGATCGTGTCTACTGCCTTGCACGATGGTGGCTCCTGCCTTTGTCCTGATTCTGTAAGAGCCATGCCAGGAGAAAAAGGAGTCATTGAGGAAGCCAACCAACTGAACTCTTCATTGGAATCTTCTGAGGAGAGCTCCAAACCAGTCACAATCACTGAGATCTACTGCTGCTTCGTTAAATCCATCTTGCTATTCCATGTGCAAGGGCGTAGCGAGGGCTCCCATCACACCAGGCTTCAGCACGCCCCTCATGTCCTTGGCGAAATGCAGCCTATACTCAAAAACCTGGGAGCTATGGCCTTCAAAGGCCTCCTGGAGAGACGGTTCATCTTCGAAAGCTCTGATTTGAGCTCTTTTAATCTGGATAGCACCAAACTCTCACAGGTGTTCCTCTTTGAGATACTTAAAGAGGATCGAGCATCCCTCACCTTTGAAAAGGGCTTCCATTTTATCCACACCAGTGTACAGGAGTTCCTGGCTGCCCTGTACTATGTTTTTCAGTCACTCTCAGGATCAGATCCATTTTTAGGCCTCAAACTAAGCACAGGCTGGTATCTTCAGTCTGCATTTAAGCAGATGGCATCAGCCTTTAACAAACTCTGCAGACCGCGGCGTCTCTTCCGCAGACGCATTAAGAAGGCTCTTTGCTATGGTGAACGACATCAATCTGGACACATGGATCTTTTCTGCAGGTACCTTTTAAAAGTGTTGTCATATTAAATGCATTTTCATTAACATTTTATTTTTGTTCATCTTTTTATTTAAAAAAAAATGATTAAAGCAATTCACACATACAGTAACTTGAATGCATGCAGATCTTTTCATTTTGATATTTTTTATATTGCTATTTTTTCGGGTTTTTTTTAAATTGGAAAAAATATTTTAACAAAACTTCTTATTAATATCTGAAAAACTGTTGTCTGCTAAATTAAATAAAAAAACAAAACTGTAAAAAATATTTTCATGATTTGTAATCACTTTTTTTGTCAAATCAACTTAGATAATTAATGTTGTTCAGAGTTTCCGTTGAGTTTCTGTTGATTAAGGCAATCTCCACTGTAGTAACTCAAATTTTTAATTTCACTGAACTCAAAATTTTAAGGCAACCAGGTTACTTTTTTAAGTTAAACCAACAATGTTTTACTGTATTTGTAAGAGAGGAAAATTTTAGCTTTTTATGATACAAAAAGGTTAGTACAGGTTGTAAAATGTGCATGTGGCGCAACTTGCCAACAATTCATAATACTTGAATAATAATAATTCATATTTGTAAAAATACTTATATACACTGTAAAAAAATATTGTCATGATTTGTTATAAACTTTTTTTCTTTTTCCAATGAATGTGGTTCAGATAACAATACTTTGAGTTTCTGTTGATTAAACCAATCGCCTTCATTGTATTAACTCAAATTTTTTATTTAAATGAACTCAAAATTTTAAGACAGCCAGGTTACATATATATATATATATATATATATATATATATATATATATATATATATATATATATATATATATATATATATGTTTATTATGATGACTACATTTTATAACTGACCAGTCATTTCCGCTTATCCAGGTTTGTATGCGGCCTGCTGGTTCCTAGAACACGTCTCATCCTAAATGGATTTTTCCCTGATGGGCCCAAGATGCATCTGCTCCATTGCCAGTCCTCTCCAGACCCGACTCCTCCTTTCCTCCTCCATCTGTTACACTCCCAACTCCAGAGCTCTACCCTCAGCTCGGAGAGGCAGGTCAATGTTTGTCACTGTCTATATGAGGCCCAGGACAATGGTTTGTCACAGCGGCTACAGGGTTGGATGAAAGTTATTTCACAGCAAGCCTCAGGTCAGTCCAGTTCAGTAAACAGGGACTGGAGCGAACTGGCTTTCCTGTTACAGCTCAGCCCAGATCTGCAGGTTTTAAATTTGGACGCTCAAGGACTTGATGCTGACGGATTACGCCGACTCCTGCCAGTCCTTCATCTCTTCTCAACACTCAGGTAAATAGTGTAGGAAGGTAAAAACTGTAGGCATAATTATTCAGAGGCAGACATGATGCACTCAATGTTAAATATTATTATTTATTGTACTGTGTGATAATTATTTTATGTTCTTTACATAAAGCCTTGGCCAGAATCCTCTTGGTTCAGAGGGAGCATCTGTGTTATCCCTCGTTTTGAGAAACCCAGATTGTCGCATTCAGAATCTGTGGTAAGGGAAATAAAAATTAAAATATAAATATAAATTATATATAAAATAAATATATGATGTAAAATAAAAATTATGTATAATAAATAATAAATTATTATAAATTAATACATTATAATTTATAAATTATTATAAATTAAATAATAAAATAAAATAGCGAAAAGTAAGAATTAATTATGACTTTGTATGTTCATTATAGGGTGGTTGCGACAGGACTTGGCTGTGAAGGTCTGAAAATCCTTGTGGAAGCTCTGAAAGAAAACCATACTGTGACTGATCTCAGGTGAACAGTGGAAAAAACAATTTTTTAGTTACAAATACGCATATGTTGCATCTTACTCAATGTTTACTATATCATTCCTTCATTAGAATGGCCATCAATAAAATTGGAGATGATGGAGCTGGTTATCTTGCAGAATTGTTGAGGACGAACTGCACACTGACAGATATCAGGTGATTGAGACTAATCTTTGCCATTTGCAGTTTGTCTAATCAATTATTTATCTTCAGTGTTCACAGTGTTTAAACATTTTGCCTTTAACAGACTTCGTGACAACCTAGTGACAGACAAAGGAGCAGAAGTCCTCATGGCTGCGCTCAAAGAGAACACTACATTAGAGTACCTGTGGTACGAACCATTTAGAGCTGATTTGTTTCAGTATTTGATATCCTCATGGTATTTTTTGATATCCTCATGGTATTTTTTGATATCCTCAGAACCATGAGGAAATCATATTTGATTTCCTCATGGTTCTGTTTCACAAGTGGCATTTATGTATTTCTTTTTTTATCCATTACAGGATGTTTGACAACAAGTTTACCAAAGACGGCGTCAAGAAGCTGAAAGAATTCGCAAAGACCAGACCAAACCTTGACATTAAAGTTTGCGTCTGACACAAAACACAGACAAACCAGTGGAATATCTCTTTAAAACAGCATTTGTTTTGCTGAATTGGTTAATTTAACAAGTTCATTCATACATTATTTTAATATTAGTACAACAGATTAGTACAACTGATACTGTATATTACTTCTTTGCTGCCTTCACATGCTATCAGAAATTTGATAATTCCCTCTTGTGAAGTCGTGATTACAAGCTCATCGCATTCAATTTTCGAAATTGGAGGGCGTTCATGTGAAATTTTTTACCTAGGAAACTCGTATTTACGATAATTCCGAGAGCACGTGAAGGCAGCATCAATACACATTAGACTTTTAAAGGGTTAGTTCACCCAAAAATGAAAATAATGTCATTTATTTCTCACCCTCATGCCGTTCCACACCCGTAAGACCTTCGTTAATCTTCGGAACACAAATTAAGACATTTTAGTTGAAATCCGATGGCTCAGTGAGGCCTGCATAGCCAGCAATGACATTTCCTCTTTCAAGATCCATTAATGTACTAAAAACATATTTAAATCAGTTCATGTGAGTACAGTGGTTCAATATTAATATTATAAAGTGACGAGAATATTTTTGGTGCGCCAAAAAAACAAAAAAATGACTTATAGAGTGATGGCCGATTTCAAAACACTGCTTCAGGAAGCTTCAGAGCGTTATGAATCTTTTGTGTCGAATCATGATTCGGATCGCGTGTCAAACTGCCAACGGCTGAAATCACGTGACTTTGGCGCTCCGAACAGCAGATTCGACACACTGATTCATCTGTGCTCCGATGCTTCCTGAAGCAGTGTTTTGAAATCGGCTATTTTGTTTTTTTTGGTCGCGCCAAAAATATTCTCGTCGCTTTATAATATTAATATTGAACCACTGTACTCACATGAACTGATTTAAATATGTTTTAGTACATTCATGGATCTTGAGAGAGGAAATGTCATTGCTCCCTATGCAGGCCTCACGGAGCCATCGGATTTCAACAAAATTATCTTAATTTGTGTTCCGAAGATTAACGAAGGTCTTACGGGAAGGTCTACGTATTGGTATGGTACATTTGTTATATATATTTAATCGGCAGTGATATACTCAGAACTGTCAATGATTCATAGACAGTTATTTCTAAAGACACTGAATTGCATTTATTTATTTTATGAAATGGGGACCCTAAAATGGCTTTTTAACACATGTCAGTTCTTCTTGTCTTGTACTTTCTCTTTTCTGCTATAATGTATCAGTCTAGTTTGACAATAATACTGCCACAGTTGTGGTTTATTGCCCTTTTTTTCTGGGTGCTTGTACAGTCAGAGCTCAGGGCTCTTCTTAGATGCTTCATAAACCGAAGTAAAAATGTATGTGTAAAATACACAAAGGCATAGTATTGTTTGGTCAGTCGATGCAGTGTACTATCAAGTCAATGACTGACATGTGAAACTAACTATTGACTTCCTTTATCTACTTTACATCAAGCCAGTTGTATTATATCTGTGTCAGATAATAGTGTTTGAAACATTGCACGCCTGTCTTCTTTCTGAAAGTTGCATAATACAGGTTCATGCATTGTTACTAATTGTCAGAAATATGAATTGTTATAACAAGTATTATTGCTTAGCAATTCTTACAATGCGAAGTGGCTACAAAGTGCTGTTATGCAATCATTAAAACAAGATGTATAAATAGCTGTTCAATAAACACATTATATGGGTTCTCCAGATTCCAGTTTGCTTTGGTAATGGAGTCTGTGGTTTGTCATCACAAAGTTCAAACCGCATTGCTTCAGATGTATTTATTCCATATATTGACGACTGCTGTGTTGAATGCAAAGACTTACAATACATGCACATTCTCACGTCTGTTATAGTCAAGTCTCAAACGTTGCATATGTTTATTGATGTGCAGAATAGAGGATGGACAGCAAAAAATAGGAGTTTTACAGGTTAATATTAGTAATCCCTAATAAAGTAGCTTATCTCTATTTGAATGTAGTTGCCCATTTCAACCACCAGATGCCGACGTGATGTTTTGTGACTCGTTTCACTCCTTTGTTCAGTTTAGAGCTTAGAAAGTGTATAAGCAACAACAGAAACTTGATAAGAGCCTACACCGTAAAAAGTGCTTAAACGTACACGGACACTCTTTTTATATTTGCTATTCAATTAGCCTATTTATGCGATGTTAATCATATTTGATAAACAGTCCACAGATGCGACTTCAGAAGTATGAGAAGAGCTCAAATATGATACCCAAAGAGCAACTGTTTCTTTTTCACGGGAGACCATAATTTGGCAAATTCAGTTACAATATGTTATGTTTATTTCATCTGCCAGTCTTCTAGTGGTTTTGCAATAATGTCGTCATTGGTGAACATCAGTTTGGCTAATATTATGAGAGATATTGAAATCAGACGGCTTCCTTTGTTTGGTTTTGTTGTTTTAATGAATGTTAAAAAGCCATAAAAGGTCATCTAATTCGGTAAAATTGTGGCAGGGACCACAACAATCCGGTTCTGTGAATGTTCTTTGCGCTTGAGCAAAATATAAGGTGAAATTATTTATATATTTTCGCGAGTGGCGCTCTGATTGGCTGGACTCATCTCTAGCTCAGGAACCAGCCAATGGGGAACTTGGCTTGTTTGTGTGAAGCAAGCGGTGCAAATATAAAATCGGGAATAAGAGATGTTGGGAAATAAATGTATGTATGAACATAACCCCAAGAGTGAGACTGGTGTCACAGGGTTGTTTATGCCTTTTCTACTCTGAAGAGTGCCGAAGCGAGGATTTGGTGAAGGAGAAATAGGTATGACTTATTATAAGGATGCTCTGTTGTAAGTTTACCTGCTAAGACTGTTGATATTGTAATTTTTATATATATTTTACACAATTTATATAGGCATTGATAGAGAAGTAAATCATTTATTTTTGTTTTAAAATTACTAAAAAAATGTTAGATTATTTTTGCACAATTCTACGAAACGAACTGTATCATCACCTCATTGCACGTTTTGACGATATGAACTGTAACAGAACTGTGAGGTGTTGTTTGAATTCTATAAAACGCGGTTTATGAGTTTTATACCGCAACTTTGTTCAATGTGAAACAGCTGTATGACATTCAACTTGCATTGAATAGCTTCGACAGTTGTTTATTTCCGGGAAATGCTTAATAATTGTCATGTAAATGACGTTTAATTTGATTTATATTGTTTTATATCTTTTACAATTGCCGTCAGAAACCGTGTTTTGCAGTATCATATGGTGAAGGCGAAACAGAACTGCTTGTACATCATATTTTAGGTAGGCTATATATTATAATGTGGGCATTTTGCAGCGAGTGTTTATTTACCCTAGTACAGAACAATAGTGTGAAGCGCTAACCAGGAAGTGCATATATCTTCCTGTGCACATATCGAGTCTGTTATTGAGTGCAGAATGTGTATACACTGAACAGCTGAGCTCTGTATGCATGAGGAAGGAGGAGACGCACACAGGCGGAGGCACTGATGATGATGCCTGTCCAGTTTAGACCAGTTTTAGGGCTGCTCGTTTTCCGCAGGATACTGCTTAAAACGTTCACACATAGACATCGCGCGCAAAGCAGGAAAGACAATTCAAGCAGTAAAATGAACAAGTTTCAGTGCTTAAAATGCATTTATGAAGCGTGAGCTTATATAAAACAATATGTGTATTGCATCCCACAAACTACATCGTTTATGCAAAGCAAACCGAATCGTATATTTTTATGTCGCAATGTCATTTCGCCTGTGGATAGATTAGGATACATTTTGCACAAAGCGATCGAATCGCGCCGCACTGGTTCGAACCGGCTGGATCTAAGTCTCACGTGGAGCTGTCCTCTGAATCTGTTTATCTCGTAGCCAACGAGGGGAGAAGCGAATGTTCGAACAGCCAATCGGAGGCCAGCAGGGAGGGACTAGAGGCGGGAAAATGGGCGGAGATTCGATCAACAACATTCTCTTTTGGAACTCAGCTGTTTTTTGTTTATGAGCTGTTTTGAGGCTAAGCGAGACAAAGGGACTGCATTTAAATGATGTTCGACAGCAGTTGTGGTTAAACATGCTGTAAACAAAAGAACATAAAAAAAAAAAAAATCTTAAAAAAGTAATTTTTATCATTACACATGCATTAAATATGTAATTTAATAATACTATTTAGTATTCAACATTAAATGACTAAAATCCACCTCTATGGCCACTTTCACAGGATTGCCCAAAGTTTAGGGGGATTTCCTCTGTATTACCAGCCCTCTCCTTCAGTCATGGCTCCCTCACTGGCCACAGCCTTCTCCAGGCGCTGGTGGATGGCGATTACTGCGGTGATCGAAAGCCTGTTGTTCTCTGCTGTCCTGCTTGGATGGGGCTCACTGCTCATTATGCTGAAATCAGAGGGCTTTTACTCCTACCTCTGCAGAGAACCAGGTAAGGAGGGGGACAAATGAGTGGACTCAGTGTTACAGATTCAAACTCATAAAGACATGCACTATGCACTATGGATGGCAAATAATTACATGAACATCAAAGAGAAGTCTAATATATATATGTATACAAAGCATCTTAACTGCTTTGTTTTCACTCTTTCCCCACTCAGATTTTAACAATAAATGTTTGGCAGATTGACTCAAACCATATTGGAATGCCTTAAATCTTGACCTACAAATCCTGTACTATTTGGCAGCAAAGGCTGCAGCAGTTGATAGATGTTATAATCGCTTCATTGCATAAGTGAATGTGATGCAGCATTATGAAAAACAAAAATCTCTGTTGTCTGGCGCCCATCGCAGGGCTTGTGGAGGAATCCAAACCTGAATATCAATCGATCACTGAGAGTCAGTGCACCTTATTTGGAAGCCCTCTTGCTTTGTGTTGCCATTAGGAATTACAAACAGCATCTTCAAGCTTGTTTGGCGTCAGAATGTTGGCAAAGGGGGTCTAGATAATTTGAGCTCTGTCACAGTGTTGATTTCAGGGTAAACAGACCAGAGAACATCAATCTGCTTAGCTTTTATAACACAGTAGAGATACATCCATGTACAGCTGTGTCATCTTAAGTATGAAAGAAAGGTTTAATCAAACATTAAATATCAAGAACGCTTCAAAAGGACGGTATGCTAGCCTAACTATTGATTTTCTGAATAGCTAAAGTAGTGTAGACCACTTAACAAAGATGAAAGACACCAACTATTCCATTGACTGATATGTGGGTCAACTTATAATTACTTGTATGTTGTGCTTTAAAAGCACAGCCTTTGATAAAAATGAACACTGCAAAAAAGAATTTTCTAAGTCAGTACTGTTGTCTTGTTTTCCAGTACAAATATATATTTACATGAGAAACAAAAGCACTTAAATATTAAGTGCTTGTTTTCTGAAAAATGTATCAAAATTAATAGAGTTTATACTAAATACAAAAAATTATTAATTCAAAGTGAAAACAAGTTTATTTTTCTGACCTCATTAGCAGATATATTTTCTTTTAAGCATCAAGTCACCTTTTTTTTTATAGAAAACAAGGTCTATAATCTTATATCATGTTGCCTCTCAAGTAAATGTATCTTGATTTAAGAATGTTTATATATTAGTACTGTAAAACAAGACAAAATACTGAGTAAGAAATTATTTTTGCTATGTAATTAATCCAGATGAATATAGAATCTTAACTGGAGTAGGACTGTTCAGGTCTACTTACAACTCTTGGCAAAAATGTGTGTCTAGGTCATGATGTACATCTGTGAAGAACAGCGTGTTCCTACTGACCTACTGAGATTAACTTTATTTATTAATACATCATGTACTGATACACATAAAATCATACTTATACATTAAGAATGCTAATGGAGTTCATGTAAATGTATGTGTGCCTGTGAGCCATATTTTGAATAACCTTTGGGGTGTTCAGAACGAAGATATCCAACACACACACACACACTCACACACAGACACACACACACACACATATATATATATATATATATATATATATATATATATATATATATTTATTTTTTTTTTTTTTCCAGGGCTTGACATTAACACCCGCCAAATGCGGGTGGATTTCAGCAGTGTTGTGTAATGCAGTCTGTAACAGTATAATGGATCTGTGTGTCAGGCCTTAAAGTGACAGCAGCCTAATATACCTGCTGCCAAATTATGAGATAATATTAAAATTATCTATATGGCAGTTTTTCCTGTATTGTATCGATGTCAGATTGTGGCCAGTGAAAATGCTGAGTGGCTAGTAACTTTGGGTGTGTGTGTGTGTGTGTGTATATATATATATATATATATATGTATTTGGGGGGGAGTGTGCAATGATAAATAAGGGCTCAACAGTTAGATTTTTTTTGACCTTCTGTCTGTTCATATTGTACTGTCATGTGGCTTCTAGTAATTCGATATTATTGCTAATGGTATCAAAATATCTGCTTGTTGACACTAGTGTGAAGTTTCTTTTGGCGTGTAACGTTCTTCAAAAAGTGCTGCTCTGATTGCGACTTTTTTCAGTGAATGGGGTCAGGAGACTCATCCAGTCTGCTCTGAACTGGCCATGGTTCATTTTTCCACTATGAAATCTGTCTCTTAAACGATTTAACATGCCTTTGTGAAAACACATTTCTGAAATCACGAAGAAACAGCTGGACCACTTTGGTATCTTATGACTCATTAGCACAGTAGCTACAAGTAAACATCATCACCATGATATAGAGGCCACTTCTGTCCTCCGTTCTTCACTTATCTTGTGTTTGAGACTTTGTGGTGCATGCAGCAAAGTGAGGTTCCAACCACAAGAACATGGATTTTCTCATCTTCAGACATCCTCATTGTAAGCTAACATTAAGTAATACTCTGGTACAGCTCTTATTTTGAACCTTTTCGAGACTTTTATTGATAGAATAATGGGAGAGGTCAAAAATATAAATGCACTGCAATCTTGTACATTCACACTTCTCTTCTCTCTTTCATTTCAGCTGTTGTCAGCATCTAGTTCAGAGATTCTAGACACTAGGCCTCACATGTCTGATGATACAAGGAAGTAAATGTGTCTCAAAAGTTTGCTCAATGTAAATAAGAGATTATCTTGCTGTTTCCTCACCTACTTGTTTCCCTTGGACTCAGCTTTCTATCTCACATTATCAGCTGGATGGTTCTCTTTAATCAGCAGGCGTGAGGAAACACTGACAGGAAAATGCTTGTCTGGCTAAAAGTCTGTGTTCATGACGTTCATGACGTTCTTCTCTCACTTCTCCATATCAAAGCAGATGGAAAATCAGACCTGGCTGTCTCTGGTTTTTGCTGTCGCTGATTAGATCTAGTGGAACAGTGGGTTCAGAAACATCTGAAATAGAGCTACTCGTTCATCTGAAGAGTGAATCCTAAAATGTGAATCCAACAAAACCTGTCAAGAACATCTGCAAGTCATATTTCAACCCAAAAGCAAAGACAAAATATTTTGCATACAGAAAATGGAGGCTGTTTTTAGGTCCGTAACATTTTATTTATATGTTTTAATTGATATTTTATTTATAAATAAGTATACACCATTATTCATTAGTTTGCGGTCTATAAGATTGTTTTTGCATTTATTTGATCGAAAATACAGTATAACTTTAACATTTTGAAATATTATTACAATTAAAGTAATCCTTTTCTATTTTAATATATTTTAAAATGTAATTTATTACTGTGATGTAAAGCTGAATTTTCATTCTAATTCGCTGTTTTGGTGCTCAAGTAACATTATTTTTATTAAAGGTGCCCTAGAATTAAAAATTGAATTTATCTTGGCATAGTTAAATAACAAGAGTTCAGTACATGGAAAAGACATACAGTGAGTCTCAAACACCATTGTTTCCTCCTTCTTATATAAATTTCATTTGTTTAAAAGACCTCCGACGAACAGGCAAATCTCAACATAACACCGACTGTTACGCAACAGTCGGTGTGTACGCCCCCGATATTTGCATATGCCAGCCCATGTTCAAGCATTAGACAAGGGCAGGCAGTATTAACCTCTGGATCTGTGCACAGCTGAATCATCAGACTAGGTAAGCAAGCAAGGACAACAGCGAAAAATGGCAGATAGAGCAATAATAACTGACATGATCCATGATATCATGATATTTTTAGTGATATTTGTAAATTGTCTTTCTAAATATTTCGTTAGCATTTTGCTAATGTACTGTTAAATGTGGTTAAAGTTACCATCGTTTCTTACTGTATTCAAGGAGACAAGACTGTCGTTATTTTCATTATTAAACACTTGCAGTCTGTATAATTCATAAACACAACTTCATTCTTTATAAATCTCTCCAACAGTGTGTAATGTTAGCTTTAGCCACAGAGCATAGCCTCAAACTCATTCAGAATCAAATGTAAACATCCAAATAAATACTATACTCGATATATGATCCGACGCATGCATGCAGCATGCATGACGAACATTTTGTAAAGATGCATTTGAGGGTTATATTAGCTGTGTGAACTTTGTTTTTATAGTAGCGAGCTCGGGGGCGGGGAGCGTGAGTATTTAAAGGGGCCGCAGCCTGAATCGGCTCATATTTAATGATGCCCCAAAATAGGCAGTTAAAAAAATTAATTAAAAAAAATCTATGGGGTATTTTGAGCTGAAACTTCACAGAATTCAGGGGACACCTTAGACTTAATTATTAATTGCTCTCAAAGAAAAAATCTTACTGACCCCAATTTTGAAAGACAATTTTAGTAATGTAATATAAATAAAATGTTATTTATGCTTTAGTTAGTGATTTAATAATGTAACAATGCAAAAAAAATCTTAATGGTCTTAAAATAATCACATTTCTGATTTTTAAATTTGATTTTTGGGTGAAATATGACTTGTAGACTATAAATTGTGCACTGAATAGAAATCTACCTTTTTTATTCATTTCATGAAAAAGAGTAAAAACATATACTACTTCTTGTGTCAGTCAGTAACTGCTATCAGGAGCAGCTATTGGAATGGGTGTCTATTGACTCAAGACAGCCCCTCCTTTGTTACTCAGTAAAACATCTCAAGCTTAGCAGATATCTGTCCTCTAATAATCAATCAGTGATCTCTAACCCATTTCTTTTCATCTTCAATCACCTGCTCAGGTCACCTGTGCTCCACAAACACAGCTCATTTGTTTGTTTACTGATCACATTCGAACAAAAATCCCTCACACAAAGACGCTCTGTCTTTTGCCCACCCTGTTACATTCATAACAGCTTCTCCATATGCTGCAAACAGCACCATCCCCCATCAGAACAAGTTATTCCAGAACATTTTCAAGGCCATTGACAATTCAAAAGAACGCTGGATAAACAACTTTGAAGAACCAAGTAAGAGACTTGTTACACAGCCAAAGCATGATTATCCATAGTCAAAACAACAGGGGAGCACTGGGTGAAAAAACAGGGTTAAATGTTAGTCAAGCTGCTCATGCCTTGGCAGTTGTAGGAAGGTGTTGAGGCTGTGGGTTCAAATAGACTCCCGTGCTATTTCTGCTGTAGTTGTTTACTGTGTATAGCTGCCTGTTTATTTGACCTTTTGCCCAGCATCCTGGCTGCTTTAGGAGGGGGACATGATGGTGGCCACTATATCTCATAAAGGCATTTCCTGTTTTACTTCCCAGAGTGCCATAACTGTTTTCCTAGAAGTCAGAGTCACAATTAGTCCATAGAGTTTTACATGTGAGCGTGTGACTGCTGAGTCTGACTACACAGCTAAAAAGACCAGCTTAGGCCGGCATGACTTCCCACGCTGGTCCACACTGGTTAGTGCTAGTTTGGTGATTAGATTGCTCAATTTGAGTTAATTCTGTCTTACGCTTTCCAATCCTCCAGGTAACAGTACAGGGCAGAATGCATCTGAGAATGAAAATGAGACGACAACAGGCCCGAGAGATGAGGAGGAGGAAAATCTTAAGATGAATGGCTGGACCATCTGTAAAGAGCAAGATGAGATGCTGAACTTGGCCTTCACCATCGGCTCCTTCCTCCTCAGCGCCATCACACTGCCCCTCGGCATCATCATGGACAAATACGGCCCACGCAAATTAAGGCTGCTTGGCAGGTATAGGAGGAAAACTGGCTTCTGAATACATTAAATAAAAATGTACTCTATTTATATGGTAAAAAAATATTATTAATATTATATTATACTATTGTTATTAACATTATAAATTTGTGTAAAATATTATTAAATTACTTCATATTATATTGTTTTATTTTGATATTTTGAATAGTGCTTTCCAATCGATTAATCGCAATTAATCACATTGAACATAAAAGTATATATATATGTGTGTGTGTGTATACAATATATCATATTTACAAACTTTTATGTCAATTTGACAGCACTAATTTTGAACAAATATTTGATAACATATATAATTTTTATGTTTTTTATATATATTATATTTTATTATGTTATAATTTTTCCATGCCCCCCAGTTTGAAAACCCCTGTGCTAAAATATAAGCATTATATGTGAAATACATGATGTGTTATAAGAATAACATGAAATTATCTCTTTGTAGCGCTTCGTTTGCCCTTTCCTGCATCCTAATTGCATATGGAGCCAGTGACCCTAGAAGTATGTTTGGAAATCCAGCTGTGACAACCATTGCTGTTAATACCCACCTAACCATGCTCTCTTTGACATCCTTGTATTTTTCTTTCACAGATCTCTCCATCTTAATCTTCTTTGCCCTTGCGCTGAATGGGTTTGGAGGCATGTGCATGACCTTCACCTCCCTCACAGTAAGTGCTCATGTCGTACTAGTGGGTCTCCATGGGTGTCCTCTCCAGTCTTTTGCTCAAAGACCATGGCACATTTCTGTCATACAAAGATATTGGAGAAATAGTAAGAGTAGAATGGTACTATGCAATTTCGAATTCATCCGGTCAGTTTCTGAATGAATCAGTGTTTTGAAAGAATCAGTTGAATTAATGATGTGGAGACTCACTCATAAAGCTGCATTTACTGGTGTAACAATGTAACTCACAGAAACAGTGTCTGAATAATGTCCACCGTTAATACACAGAAGACAGTCTGTCTGGAACGTGTAAACAGAGACAAGTTGCTGCCTATAGTCACTTATGCTGTTCTATTTAGTATGTTGCCTTAGAAGGCAGCTGTCTATGTAGGGAGTAGACAGCAAGGCAGCTCAGAGCTATTATGTCTTTCCACACGCTATTAGAGTTCCAGTGATAAAGGCATCAAAACATCTAGCTTTGTGTTCAGTGTAACATCTGCAGTTCATTGGGTTCATATTGAGAAATATCAGTAAAGAGAGCAGACTGGGTTGAAGTAAACAGGAAGTTTTGCTCATTGCCAGCTGAAGGGTGGTTGTCTCTTGTTTCTGCCTGCTGCTCTGAGGTCATAGAAAACTTTGGGGTCTAATGAGTTCATAGCTGATGGCACAGTTGTTCCCGCAACCAGTTCATCTGCTTGTTTTGTTGATTTTCTGTCCCCGGGTTCTTGCGCTACCTTACATGCCTGAGCCTGTCTGTTCATACGCACAGAGAAAAACACAGACTGAAAGAGTGAGTGAACTGGCATGCATGAGTGGGTAGAGGAACAGAACAGACTGTTATCTCAGCTGTTGAACTCTTAGAACCTTTTCCCAGCTGTTCTGTGTAACTGTGTGTTTTACACTGCTGGTTGTTGTGGCAAGAGGTTAAAACCTGGGGTTCATGGTACAGTTCATACAGTCTGACATCTGTTGTTTGGGTGCATCTCTCAATAGCTTCATTACTGTTACTGTTATTAGACTAAAGGGGCCATATGATGTTTTATTAACAAAGTTCAGGAGGAGCACGTTCAAATGATTTATCCAATCAGCGCAAGGCCTATACAGTTCAGTGGCGTGCACAAGGAGTGGGGGGTGGGGGTGGGGGGAGTGATTGCGAAAGTGATCTCCACCCCTGGAACGCGATTTCTACTGGGTGAGACCCCCCCGGAATGCCATTTCGCACCTGCCCCTTGCACGGTCTGTGCACGCCACTGATACAGTTCCATGAAAAATCTGTAAAAATGTGAATAATTTTAACAAAATAAGAGATGTCATACAAAATGCATGTTATTTTTTTATTTAATACTGTCCTGAGTAAGATATTTTAAATAAAAGATGTTTACATATCATCCACAAGACAAAAACAATAGCTGAATTTATTAAAATAACCCCTTTTAGAAGTTTGTGAAGCATTGGTTTTTAATAGACCAATTTGGTGTTTGCAAACAGCGATGACGTTTTTTATGGGCGGAGCCTACCTGGTTGCAGAAAATGACAGTTGAGCAGTAGCAGTCTATGGAAGCCACGAAATAAAAGAATAAAAAAAAGTTAATTTCTCACAATTCTGACTTTTATTTCTCGCAAACCTGAGTTTATATCTCACATTTCTTACAAAGAAAAACAGAATTGTGAGATATGCTCGTTATCCTGTAACTCGTTATACTCGTTTTCTGAATTGCAATTCATCCCGCAATTCTGACTTTTTTCCCCTCAGAATTGTGAAATAAACTCACAATTGCGAGTTATAATGGCCGAACTGGGAGTCATAAACACGCAAATGCAAGAAAAAAAGTCAGAATTGTGAAATAAAAATTTTATAGACTATGTTTAAAAGTTATCTAAGTAAAATGTTATAGGTTTAAATATTATTTCATGCTGTAACTGCTATGTATGTATGTCCTCTGAACTGCATATGTGAATATTGTAATAATATGTAGACTTACTGTTTACATCAAATTCCTGCTTTAATAGTAGACTAATCCTTGCAGGTGTCATCAGTGCAGTCTGTGAAACGTCTCCGTTTAGCTTCAAAGGACGTTTTCAACAATGGTTTTCTTTAAAAATGAAGACTATATTTTTTTGCATTCCGATTCCAACATCCAGAGGCACAACAAAACGTTTTTCTCTTATTCTGTGGATTTTGCACATTTTCCTCCAATTGCTACCGCTATTTTTCTGCAACCACTATGCGCGCGCAGCTGCAAGTGACGTAATTGTGACGTCTGCTCTAAAGAGGTCTATACGGTGTGTGGTTACCTGGATGATCCACGACTGTTTTTTTGTGTTGTGATGGTTGGTCATGAGTCCCTTGTTCTGTCTTAGCAATCCACCGGCAACCACCCTGAACCACTGAGCAACCACATAGCATTGCCGTAGCAACACCCTAGTAACCACCCAAAACAACCTAGCAACCATCTAGCAATGGCCTAACAACCACCTAGCAATGCTCTAGCAACCACCTAGAACACACTAGCATTAGCAATTCCCTAGCAATCAACCAGAAAACCCTGGCAACCACTCAGGAAATTAAACAGCTTAGCAACCACAGCATTGCTCTGACAACCACCCAGAACACCCTAGCAACTACATAGCAATGCCCTGGCAATCACCTAGAACACCATTGTAACCACCTAGCAACATTCTAGCAGTCACTTAGCGAGCGATCATTCAGAAAACCCTGGTAACCACTTAACAATACCTTAGCAATCACTTAAAACACCCATGCAACATTTCCCTGACATCCATGCTCTAGCATCGTAGTGAGTTTTGCACAGGTAAGTGCAGCTCACATTTACTTCAGCAAATATAAAAATGTAGTCTGCAAACTTGGGATGAACTTTACTGGAACTGCAGAAGAGAAAACTTTTCTGAACATTGTATTCTATGAATAAGTCTCAGTCTCACATTCTGATGACAAACCCTAAGAGGTTAGGTGAAGCTGGCAATTTACCCTTCTTTCTCATTCTTTTCCTCCCTTTTTTATCGGTCTCTCTGTGTCTGCACACTCAGCAGTTTATAGCACAGCTGCAGTAAGAGTGCCTGAGAGCTTGTGTTTCCTCCCAGCACACCTCTGATGTTTTCCCAGTACACTGACTCAGCTCTCTGTCTAATGGCTGGACTGTCCCCTTCCAGCCACCTGATTCACTGTCTGACCTCAATCCTTCATCTGTCCGTTTCTGCAGCTCTTTTCTTCTCCGGTTTTAGCTCTCTGTCTGTCTCTATCTGTCATCCAACTGGCTGTATGGCAAGCAACCATCATTTTAAGTCTTTTGCAATACTGCCCTAACAAAATCCAAATTTGTATCACTTTCTACTGGACCAATGTTTTTTATGAAGCATTAAACTTAGCATATAGATCAATACACACTAAGCCACCTATTGCACCATCAGCCCATTTCATGGCACGGTTTCTCGGCCGCCACAGTGTTAAATTCATTAAAACGGACGTATGGCCTTGAAATTTGACGTACTGCCTTAACGAAATCCAAATTTTGAGCACTTTTTACTGTATCAGTGTTTTTTATGGACCCTTGAATATGAAAGTTAAATTTTGAGCAAATAGATCTTTATTAATTCATACACATCCATACTCGTTTAATTCATAGTAAAATGGCAGTGACGCACAAATGAAATAGGTTATAGTAGGTTATACATAAACATTTTTATTTTTGCAAATATCCCTTTATGGGCTCCATAAAAGAGCAACCTCTGAACCATAAAATTTCATTGGGGATTATGCTGTTCCTCTGTTTTCCAGGCTCTGTCTCTCACTCTCGGATTCACTAATGCTGTTTTTTGTCATTTGTGCCTTTAATCCATTTATAACCCACTTATTTAGGATACTGAGTCATGTGAGGAAGCAAACAGAAAAAAGATGGCTTATAGTGGTGGAGTAGGTGAATTTAGGCTCCAGATTAAAAACACTCAATAAGTGGGCATGGCAACGATGCCATTATTATCAGTCTTTATTCCTGTCGTTCACACCGATATTTTTCTGTATGTCCATTGGTCCATTGGATACTGTTTATAATTAGTTCATCTGAATGCACCATGTTAGCATCAGGAAGGGCATCCGATGTAAAACCTGTGCCAAATCCAGTGTGTGTGTGCAGATAATTCCGATGGTGAGGACCCTGCAAAAGAGCGGGGTCATCTATATGCACCAGGGCCATACAGTCAAATGTGGAACAAATAATGATCAAGTACATGTTAAATATAATGTAAACATTACTGATAGTCAGACTATATATGACACTCTAGCAGCCATATTTGGACTTTGCAATGTCAGGATCTGGCTAGCCTTTACTTGCTTTCACCAGTTCACCTTCAAGAGTTTTTCTTTCACTTCTCTATCCCTATGTTGACTACATCCCTATGTTTTCTCTCACTTATTGTCGTTCTCTTGTGGTGGCAAGCATGATTTAGCCACTTCAGGCCCCTCCCCCAACCCATTTACAATGACTCACCGTCCTTCCTCTCAGGGGGAGCTGGAAAAAGGATTTGACAGATTTCTGTGGTCATATGTTGCACAAATAGGGATGGGTAAGCCAAATTCATAACGACGATCAGTGTGATTTCTCATGAAAACGTTCATTGATTTGTTTTCCTACAAAACCCCCACACATAAATCAATTTTGACAGGTGCTTTTGGGAGAGTGGGACACAGTAACTCAACTCAGGCATTTCAGAATTTCCTTTTTATTTCAACAAATCAATCAGGTACCACACCGATTGACTTTAGTGCACATCGATCCCGAATTAAATCAGCTTCTGGGAAGCTCAAGGCTAAAAATAGCACTGAGTTTAAACAATGTATTGTGCAACCTTCAGATAACTCCATGCCTGCAGTTGAAACACCCTGAGATTAAAATAACTAATTATTATTATTATTTTAATATATACTAATAAGATAGTAAGAAAGTCATTTTTTGAAATATTATTACAATTTAAAATAACTATTTTTCTATTTCAATGTGTTTTAAAATGTAATTTATTTCTGTGATGGCAAAGCTGAATTTTCAGCATCATTACTCTTTTTATTAATTTTACATCATTACTGATTTGCTGTTTAAGAAACATTTCTTATTATTATCAATGTTGAAACAGTTGTGCTGCTTAAAAGGTTAGTTCACCCCCAAAAAAAACCCAAACAAAACATAATTTACCACTTAACTTAGGGAAATATTGATCTGCGATGCACGTTCACAACGCATGCTTTTTGTGTTCACGCGAGAGCTGAAATTGTTGCGTGAACATGCGCTGGATAATATTATTTTGTAAATAAAGTGGTAAATTATGTTTTTTTTTGCACAAACAAAGCACTTGTGTCACTTCATAAAATTGACTTTAAGCCACTGGAGTCACATGGAGTACTTTAATGATGTCATTCCTACCTTTCTGGACCTTAAAAGTGGTATTTGTGTTGGATCTCTATGGAGGGACAGAAACCTCTCTGACTTAATCAAAAATATATTCATTTGTGATCCGAAGATGAACAAAAGCATTACGGGTGTGGAACGACACAAGGGTGAGTAATAAATGACAGAATTTTCATTTTTGGGTGAACTAACCCTTTAAAAAAATTTGTAGAAACCTACAATACATTTTTTAGGATAAACAAATCTGTTCTTTAGCATTGATTTTTAATGAAAAAGATTTGTTAACATTATAAATGCCTTTAATGTCCCTTTTGATTAATGCGTGTCCTTGCTGAATAAAAGTATTGATTTCTGACTGAACTTTTGAACGGTAGAGTATCCTGTGTACTTGCCTCACAAGTGCCATCATATTAGTATCAGATGTAATATTTAATATTTTAAAGCGATGTAGCGATAATAATTTTAATGATAGTTTCAAAATAAAATTATTTCAGATAAACCATTATTGCAAATCTTTGGTTGTTTTACACTACAGTGACTGACTACAGTGTTTTCTCAGTTCCAATGGCCATGATGTTGTTTTGACTCAGTAGATTCTTCTGGACTTATTGACTCATATATCATCCAGACAGTATCGCTTTACTTGGAAACTATCAGTGTTTGTCAACTTTCAACGTTTTGTTTTATTCCCTAGCCAGTTTCATTGCTGCACAAGCAAGACAGAGCGACACTCGCGTTATAATACAAGATAAGTTTGATAAAAGGGCCTTTGTTGCAGTGTCTCTTTGTGTCTGACTTCACATGACCAGACGTGGCTGGTGACTGTCTGAGAAAGCAGAAGAACATAGCGTTATTGAAACAGTCTCTTGGTACTTCACATGTTACTCAACTCCATGAACAGGCCATTACTCTCCGTCCTGTCAATCCTGTTCCACAGTCATTAGCCAAAGCTGTTCTTACACAAGTCTCTCCAGCCACAGGCACAATGCCGCCTAGGGCCGCCGGGTGTGTGAGCGTTATTGTAAGTGTCATCTGGGATGTTTTGGCTCTGGTATGACCTTTACTCTAATTAGAGGCAGTGAATGACGTCTATGTTGGGGTCCAAGGGAGAGCTTTCATTCATTCTTGTCTTTAACAAGCTTTTTGGACTGTGAAGTACGCGGGAAGTAGAAGATGTCCAGAGAGTTCTTGGAAAATCTGTGTTGATGTTTGAACTGCAAGTTGTGGAGGAAATTTGATATAAGACGCTGTCAGCTGTCGAGGGGTGTGTGAAATAGATGTGGTTTTTTTTATTCAGAGAAATGGAAAATACCTAGAAATGAAAGAAACATGTACCAAAACAACTCTACGGAGCCCCGCACATGACATGCAGGAAAAAAATAGTAGGCTAAATGATTTACTAATTCGTTCCCTCGATTTGCTAAATCATACACACAATTTATAAATCGAGTGAATGAATTAGTAAATCGTGCTCACAATTTACTTTTTCTTCCTGCATGTCATGTCCGGGGCTCCGTACAATTTGACACCCTACAATGAAATATCAAGAAATGAAAAATAAAATGGTGTGACTTACAATACTCCATTTACAAATTTTTAAACAGCATTTTGCTAATTATTTTGCATTTATTATGCATCCAGGTTGACCACAGTGAGAAAATACATGGATCATTTGTACTTTTAAAAATGTTAAAATATAACAAATTAAAAATATATATTTTATATAATTGTATATATTAAAATGATATAGTTTTTTTTTTTTTTTTTCATTTTTATTCATTCATTTTATACATTCATTCATTTTATAATCTGAGTCTTTTTTTTTTTTGTGTGTACAGGAATCTCCTGTCACAAAGACAAATTCATTGTGTGTTTAAGCATACTAATAATAAACCTCATTATGATTCTAAATAAAATAAAATAATGAAATTAATAATAATTAATTAATTAATTATAAAAAAATTAAACAGTACATTAATTATCTTAAGAATGTTCTCTTAGAGAATACTATTAAACGTTAAGAATACACTTTTGCTCTCTCTTCCTTGTTTCCTTTTCAGATTCTCTGTGGTTCTCTATCTTAGGCTCCCTTCCTTCCTCCGTATATTCTCTGTGGCGTCTGACAGTTGTTTACCCTGACAGTGCAGTTTAGAACAGCCAGTGCTGTACTCCTCCACCCAGCTCAAAGGCAACAGCATTATGCAAGCTTCTCCAGTGTCCCTCATACACTTTCTCTCGCTGCTAAAAATATTCGTGGCATGCAGTTGCCTTTTCAAACGATGTCCCCCCACCTACATGCTGCTCCCACCAGAGAATATCACTGTTACCCTGATGTAATGTTTACTTTCATACCCTGACATGTTTATCATTTAAAACAGATCCTGTTACAAGATATCTGTTTTGCTTATGGCCCATACATTATGTCCACAAAGTAGATAAATATATTTGCTTTTCATAGTATTGCCTCTCTTTTATGCATCTGAAGAGTTTTTGATATCCCCTGTTTGACCCTTTTGTAGCTTCCCAATATGTTTGGTGATCTCCGCTCCACTTTCATCGCACTCATGATTGGCTCGTACGCCTCATCCGCCGTCACCTTCCCAGGAATAAAGGTAAATCTGAGTGTTCAGTTTGGATTTACTTAATACGCTGAGCTTAAACCAGTTATAATGATGAAGATTGTTACTCTATCAGGTGATCTATGATGTCGGTGTTGCCTTCATCACCATCCTTCTGGTGTGGGCTGGCTGTGCCGGCCTGGTCTTCATCAACTGCTTTTTCAACTGGCCGCTTGAGCCCTTCCCAGGACCCGAGGACATGGATTACACGTATGTAGTCCAGTGTTTCTGACAGTTCGAACGTTTGTGGTCGGTATGATTTTTTTTTAAAGGAATTAGTACTTTTGTGTTACAAGTATTTCTATTATTTTGAACTTTCTGTTCATTAAAGAATCCTGATAAAAATGTATGTCACATAAAAATGTCACAAACAGTTTCTGACAATCTAATGTTAATCTTGAGTACCTATAGAGTAGTAGTGCATCCTTCATATCTCCGAACAGTCTTTAGTTTTATCATATTTATAAAAGATACATGCGGTGTACCGAGTCTTTCTGAAAACAGCCGAGCGCCTGGAGGCGTGCCGTGGGCGAAGCTAAAGAGTGACAAGCACATGCAGCTTTTGCATAGCGATCATCTGCATCTCTTCCAGTAGAAGTGCCCATGCAGGGAATTCTGCCCCTTTATTACATAATAAAGGGCCATACTCGAAAAAGTGTGAAGTTTGTGAGGAATCAGAAGAGTGTTTTTGGCACAGTTATACATCCAACTTGTGTTTTGAAACTTTGGCCATGTTGAATTCAACTCTTTAACAGTGTAAATAAGTCAGAATGCATGAAATACCATTAGATCCCCCAGAATTGCATGCGTCTTGCGGAAGAACATTGTAGCCGGAGCTGCTTCTCTCTGTTTATGTCTGTGGCGAGTCATGCAGGTACTGTGCTACTCCGCGGCATTGCCGACCAGACCGGTCTAAAATAGTCCGAATATAAACACTTATTATAAGTGTACCATAGTGATTCAGGATAAGACAAAAACACGGTTTGGAAAATGGATTCATGTTGTACATTCTCATTATATAATTTTTGTAAATTTTGAACACAAAAAAAGTTACGGACAGCATCTTTAATATAATTTAATATATTATATTCATTAATTTAATATGAGAATTATATTATAGTAAAATACAACATTTTAGAAATTGTAATAATATTTCACAATATTACTGTTTTTATTTTAGTTTTAATCAAATAAATGCAGCCTTGGTGAGAATAAGAGACTTCTTTCAAAAAATCTTACAGACCCCAAAGCATTATTTTGTTTTCTGTATCCATTTATTGAAGGTTCTGATGGAACATAATTCACTTATTGTCTGTCTCACGCTCCACCTTGTCAGTGTGAAGATCAAGTTCAGCTGGCTGGGCTTTGACCACAAGATCACAGGGAAACAGTTCTACAGGCAGGTGACCACCGTTGGTCGGAGATTGAGCGTGGGCAACTCCATGAAGAACAATCCAAAACAGCTGGCCACCCAAGAAGGCAACAAACTCTGCCTGTCCACCCTCGATCTGGAGGTCCAGTGCAAGTCTGTGGAGGAATGTGAGTATTGTCCTTATTGACATGTTTTCTGTTGACCAGTCTTGCTTCTGATGATCTGAAACATGTAAAACCACACCGAAAATCTGGGATTTTTTTTTTTACTTTAGTATCTTGAAACATATAAAACAAAGAAAAATTATAATTTAAAATAAATTAATAATGAATTATAAAATAATTTAAAGGGGTCATAAACTGCATTTTTTTACTACATTATTTTATGTTTCCTGAAGGTGCACTTATAATGTTGCATGCAGAAATTGCGACTGATTTACCAAAGAATCCCCAGTGAAATGTACCAAACAAACAAATAATGCTCTACTGAGACATTCACATAGTTGAAAATAAATAACCACTTTCCTAGCATTATGGTCCTTTGGAAGGTAATGTTATTTTTAATCCAGTGATCCTGTATCTCTTATCTCCTTCTCATCTCATGATGTGATGATGTAGAAGTAGGCGTAGATCTGATTCTGCAGAGGCGGTCCTTCGTTGCACTATTATGACAAAATCTGAAACGAGTCGTTTTCTGAGCTTGGTTTCAATAAAAGCTGTTTTAGTAGCACTGTTACTCTACTGAATGACACATGATGTAATCCAGTAACGTTGTCTCTGGTCGTCTCACTTCTGGTCTGTGTGCATTCATGTGTTTTGGAGGAGGTGTGGTTTGGACGGCGATTTGCTTTCAATGCTAGCAGGCTAAAGTTAGCATTTCCCAGACCACCTATTGCACCTTTAAAGGATGCACAGTACAGTGACATCTTACATGTCAAAAGATCATGGAAATGTTTGATTTCTCAATACATGACCACTTTAATGCATTTTTTAAATAAAATTTTGTCCAAAAATTGTATTACATTTTCATTAGTGGTCTCAGACATTTGTACCTCACTGTGTGTGTTGTTCAGTTTCCATTTTAATGAGCAGCTGATGTGAGCGCTAAATAATTTAAAGTTATCTGTAATGCAAGTTGATTGTTAATTATGAAGGCAGAATAGTGGTTATTGGATTACCAAAACTCATTTATTTCCACTGTTTTAATGTGTTGAACAAAGTCCTTGTTCATCAAATTCAAGTGATTTATGTAATCCTGCAATCATGCGTATTTCAGAAAGAATTGGACAGAACACAGAGAGCCTTGGCTCTTGTCGGTTTGCAGCGTCTTCTCCCTCACTGCGCACGCCTTGGCATCCAGACATGCAGGGAATATGCAAGCAGACAGGGGGCGATGTTAATGAATGCTTCTCAGTAAATCCCTTTTATTGTGCATGGGGATTCCTTCATTAGCCTTATGCCTGGTTTTTGACAGCTGGAGTTTGCCGAACCACTTGATGCTTCAGGCACATGCTGTTTGCACTTTGCTTCTACTAACCTAAATCTGTGCCATGCAATTATTCCAAATTCACCTCAAACTTGTCAGAATAATGCAAAAGGGCCCTCGCTCCCCACCGGCTCCTTTTTTTAGGGTTCTGCAACTCTCGACGGGGCTCCCGGTTGGGCTCTTTTGTAGTAAACGGAGCGTGCAATCGATTCAGACCGCGTTCTTGGAGGACCCATGGCGTTGGGCTAAAATTGGCAGGGGTCGAGAAGGTGGCAAGGGAGAGGGCAGATAGCACCGAAGGGCTGTTTTAGAGACACAGCTGGAGATGTTGTGGGAGAGAGAGAATGATGCTGATCCCTTCTAACTGTCATCCATAGTGCGCTAATGCCTTCACCACCCTGTGTTTCCATTACTGCAGTCAATTACTGTCAGACTCAATGCTGGCGGCTTGAAAGTGTGAGTCTTAGTGTTTGTGTACTTAGGGGAATAATGAGGTAGTTTGTTTGTGTGTGTGTGTGTGTTCCGGAGCATATCGGGTGCGTTGAGGTCAGATTCCCAATGTCCCAGGTAACAGCAGCATAAAGGTCTCTTCATTGGTTGTCGGTGAACAGCAGCATGCATTTATTGCGCTAGATTTAGTGGATCATTAACAAACCCAGACCCTCCGGCCTCTGTGTTACTGTGCCAGACATTGAAGTGTTGCCTGGCTGTCCAAGCACCTGTAGAGTTATTTTCCATGTGAGCATGATCTGGCCATTTTTAAAGGCATTAGAGCATCCTACTTAGGGCCATTTAACACTGGCCGTTTTCACAACACTGTTTTCATCTAAAAATGGAAAACTTCTTGTGTGTTTTGGTTGTTCATTTACCCGATGACAGCGTTTTGGGGGCCTGAAAATGCAAACTTTTGAAAACGGGTTTCAAAGTGCAAGTTTTTGAAAACAATGCCGATATTGTTTCCTTGTAAACTACATTAACACCAATTTGTGAAAATGGTGACGTCATATATATTATGTGTTCAGTCTATAGGCATGTAGCATAGAATGTAAAAAAAAGATGGACAGCATGTCTCTGCTTCCTTCCACTGGAGAAAAATGAAGCCAAAATATCCCAGCGATGGTTGTTGCCAATTACGTAGTTCGGAGCCCGAGTAGTGATCCTGAGGTGGAGCCGCAGATTTACACTGCAAAAAATGCTGTTCTTACTTAGAGTTTTTGTCTTGTTTCTAGTCAAAATATCTTAAAGATCTTAAATCAAGAAGCATTTTCTTGACAAGTAAAAATTATTTTCTTGTTTTCAGGAAAAATAAGTCAAAATTAAGTAAGTTTTTCCTTAAAACAAGCGAAATAATCTTATTTCAAACCAAGAATAAGATATATAATCTTGTTTTCAGTTTGGACTAAGATTATTTTGCTTACCCCATTGGCAGATTATTTTGCTTGTTTTAAGGAAAAACGTGCTTAATTTTGATTTATTTTTCCTGAAAACAAGAAAATAATTTGTACTTGTCAAGAAAATGCTTCTTGATTTAAGAACTTTAAGATATTTTGACTAAAAACAAGACAAAAATTCTAAGTAAGAACAGCATTTTTTGCAGTGTATTCACAATGTTACACCCCATTTTTATAGCATCAAATAACTAATTAAAACCAAACGTATTGGGAAAACAAACACTTGAACATACGTCTCAGTGATGAGAACCACCTAAAATGACAGAAAAAAAATATTTGAAATGTAGTTTTAGACCTATACTGCAGCCAGCCAACAGGGGGCGATCAAAATGCTTTGGCTTCACTTTTCAGGACTTGTGCGGCACGCTGAGAATGGGGTCTCTTCGGAACAAAAGTGGGCGTTTCTGAATTTATGGGTGTTTTCAAACTGGTGGGTGTTTATAAATCACGAAATGAAAATGATCCCCTTCACCTGACCCCACCCCTAAACCCTACCCTCACTGTGAGATGGGCAAATCAGGTAACGCTGTTGAAAATGCCCCTCTGTTTATGGCCTCGCCCACTGATCCTGCAGAGATCTATACTTGGGCACGCTTGGCGTGTAGTGTTTTCTTTACAAAGTGACATCGCCAACTACTGGCCTGGCAGCATAATACAGAGTTTTGAGTCGTTTTCGCGGATCCGTGTGATTGTTTTGACAGCGTAGTCATCTCTAAGTGAAAAACAACAAAGGAAAAACATTTCTGTTTTTTGGTATATGATTGTCATGTAAACAAACCCTAAGAAGCCAATAAAGTTAGGCTATTTTAATAATAATACTTTTAATAATAAAAATGATTATTGACATTAGTTTTTAATAAATGTGTTTTTCAGCCCAGTCCTTCATGCGGAGCATCTTTAGCCCCATATTCATGCTCAGCCTCATCACAATGTGTGTGACTCAGCTCCGACTCATCTTCTACATGGGGGCCATGAACAATATTCTGGAGTCCCTTGCTGATGGAGACTTAAACAAAGGTATGTGTGTCAATCAAAGTTGTCTGATGCTACCGGCTATTATCCGTTTCTGTTGCTCCAACACTTAATGTCACCTATGGAACAGAACGCAACAGTCAGATTCATTTTCTCCAAAGAGAAATTTTTTTACAATAAGCTTGTAGCTATATGGTTTGGTTTATGGCTTAAAGGCTATATATTTAAGATTTATTTGAAATGCCTATGGAGAAAATTAATGAAAAATTGTATATAATCAATGCTGCTGCTGCTGCTAAAAAACCACAGTTGTGCTCTATTCCTCTTACAGCTTCCTTCTTAAAAGTTTTCTGATGTCACACAGTGTTTGGCTGCCTAACAACTCTTAATCATGCGTTTAATATGTACTCGGATGGCCGCAGCAGGTTCACATTGCTAATTCCTTGCTGTCTGTCTCTTGTCCTCTGTTTGCACTCTCTTCTATCGTGCTGCTTGGTGTGTTTTTTCAGTGGAGAGGATGGAAATGGGTAAGACTGCAGGCAAAATGAAATGCATTCTCGATTCACCCCTCTCACCCCACCCCCCACCATGTTCCTTCCTCCTTCCTCCTCCACCTCCTCTTCCACCTTCATTTGACATTGATTCATGTTGTCATGTAAAAGCATTAACCCAGCCCTTGGTGCTTAGAGATTGACATGATGCGTCAAAGTCCGTGCGCAGTATAATATCCATCCAATCGTTCATCTGTCCACCTAAACTTCACAGGAACAAGTCATGGGTTATTCTATGAAATGGGTGTTTTTTCCATTTTTAAAGGCTGTAAATGTTGTTTAGTTTTAAGTGTTAATAAATTGCATTGTTCCATCTCATGCTAAATTAATACATTTTAATATTTACATATGTATGTTTTCATATAATATATATTTAATATATAAATACATTAATATTTTGTCAGTCTCTTTGACATTAGGTGTCAATTTTCCACACATATTTTATAAATCAAACTGGCTAAAAAAGAAACACTTAAAATAGAATAGAAAGTTCTTTCTATGGTAACTTTATAAATGTCCTTACTCTCACTTTTGATCAATTTCATGTGTCCTTGCTGAATAAAAGTATTATTTTAAAAATGTTACTGATCCCAAACTTTTGAATGGTAGTGTATTTTATGTTTATTTTTATGTATATTTCATCAGCTTCAGCTTCATTGTTAAAGTCATTTTTTACACATGATAAACAATGTTAAAACTCAACTTTATTTCTCTCCCAGTGAGCACATACACATCTATCTTCGGGGTGCTACAGTTGCTGTGTCTCCTGACGGCCCCTGTGATCGGTTACATCATGGATTGGAGGCTCAAAGAATGTGAGGATGAAAATGAGAAACAAGTCACAAAGTGAGTGCAACAATGAGCGTCCTGCTGCCTAATGCATCATTTTGACACTTGCCGCCAACCAGTTCAACCTGTTTATTGTTAATTTAAAACCTGTTAATTATTATTTGATTACAAGCTTAATGTTGCATTGCGTCTGCACTCTTGTCTTTTCCCTCAGGGATCCCTCTCAGCCAAAGAAACGTGACAGACAGATCCAGAAGATCAACAATGCTACCCGCGCGTTCATCTTCACTAATTTGCTGCTGGTCGGCTTTGGGATGACCTGCCTGGTGCCCAATCTTCATCTACAGGTAACTGAGAGCAAAACATCAGTCTCCCTGCCTGCAGAGCAATATTGTACCCAATAGGAGAGGAAGTGGTGCAGAGCCCCTCACATGTTACTGCAGCGGATGCTCTGGGATGTAGTAGCACAACAGCGCCCCCCAGTGGCAGCACTGACTACGGCTTTCTTTCAAAGCTATCTAGTCATTATTTACGCATTAGACAAAGTAAAAAAAATAATAAAAAAAGTAGAGCTATTTTTGCCTTGGGGAAGCACTGAGTAACTCTATTTTCTTGTTTCCCTTCTAGATTTTGTCCTTTGTGTTGCACACCATCGTGAGAGGCTTCATCCACTCTGCCGTTGGTGGCTTGTATGCTGCTGTGTGAGTATGTTTTTGTGATTTGGGTGTTTATTGATGTTGCTTTTAATCATGATTAAAGAACAATGGTTTTCTTTATGGGTGCAGGTATCCTTCCTCTCAGTTTGGCAGTCTGACAGGAATGCAGTCCCTCATTAGCGCACTTTTTGCATTGCTGCAACAACCTCTCTTCATGGCCATGATGGGCCCGCTGGATGGAGATCCACTTTGGGTGAGCAAACAGTCTCTTACTAATATTTAATCCAGAATTTATTCACCTTAATGTTGATCCAAACCCATATGACTTACTTTATTCTGTGTAATAAAGGTGTGGTCACATTGGTGAAATTTTGTAGGCAGAAAAGATCCATTGTCTATCGTCTGTAGTGTAGCTATTAGGGGTGTAACTGTCACAGAAAGTCACGGTTCGGTACGTATCTCGGTTTTGGTTCATTGGTCATGGTTCAATACGAGTTTGGTACAACAGGAAAAGGCAATAAATCCCCAGAGCCCACTGACAGTAGTGCAAATTACAGTTTGTTTCACCTAGCGGCATTTAGTCCCCCCTGAGGTTGTTGGTACAGTACAGTCTCCTTTAGTGTATTAAGCACTTAACAGAATGCATTCTTGCATAGGTCATTTTTTTGGCCACAATCAGCTACAAAACTGAAAAGCATCTCTTGTGTTACAAAAGTACAAAATAATGTCCACGACACAAATCGGCACAATGCCAAATGATGTTGTCTCATTATAACAGCGGAAACAACTTAAAATAAGTAAGACATCATTCGAAACTGGTCTATTCATTCGAAATAAAGGGTCTATTTTTATTTGTGTACACTCACATTAAAGGTACCATCGAATGTTTTTTTACAAGATGTAATATAAGTCTAAGGTGTCCCCTGAATGTGTCTGTGAAGTTGCAGCTCAAAATACCCCATAGATTTTTTTTAATTAATTTTTTTAACTGCCTATTTTGAGGCATAATTAGAAATGCGCCGATTCAGGCTGCGGCCCCTTTAATTGCTCGCGCTCTCCGCCCCCCTCCCGAGCTCTTGACTCTATCATTGCATAAACAAAGTTCACACAGCTAATATAACCCTCAAAATGGATCTTTATGTCAAATGCAGCATGTCTAATCGCGTAAGTACGGTATTTATTTTGATGTTTACATTTGATTCTGAATGAGTTTGAGGTTTTGCTCCGTGGCTAACGGCTAATGCTACACTGTTGGAGAGATTTATAAAGAATGAAGTTGTGTTTATGCATTATACAGACTGCAAGTGTTTAATAATGAAAATAGCGACGGCTCTTGTCTCCGTGAATACAGTAATAAACGATGGTAACTTTAACCACATTTAACAGTACATTAGCAACATGCTAATGAAACATTTAGAAAGACAATTTACAAATATCACTAAAAATATCATGCTATCATGGATCATGTCAGTTATTATTGCTCTATCTGCCATTTTTCGCTGTTGTTCTTGCTTGCTTACCTAGTCTGATGATTCAGCTGTGCACAGATCCAGATGTTAATACCGGCTGCCCTTGTGTAATGCCTCGATCATGGGCTGGCATATGCAAATATTGGGGGCGTACATATTAATGATCCCGACTGTTACGTAACAGTCGGTGTTATGTTGAGATTCGCCTGTTCTTCGGAGGTCTTTTAATCAAATGAGATTTATATAAGAAGGAGGAAACAATGGAGTTTGAGACTCACTATATGTCATTTCCATGAACTGAACACTTGTTATTCAACTATGCCGAGGTAAATTCAATTTTCAATTTGATGGCACCTTTAAAAACAAAGCATTGTGCTTTTGTAAAATAAAGTAAACAAACATGATGCCACTTTCTGCTGTCCCGGTTTCCTTTCCGTGAAGTTTGTGTAGTGCTCACAAAAATGAATCAAATCAGCGCATAAGCAGTTAGCAAACAGCGTTGCATTACCACATGCGCCCCCTTCTGGATTGGAGTGTGTATTGCCTGTGACTGACTGTATTGGTCGTCTGACTGTATTCACCGAACTCTGACGGTTCACGATGCATACATGTTCCGTTACACCCTTAGTAGCTATGTATGAAGCACTGCTCACACAGACATCAAACTAAGCAGCATTCTGTTGGTCAACACGGTGAATTCATACGACCAACTTGAACCCGTTGCAAAATCGCCACAGGGGAATCTTTTGCCCTCACACAAAATTCCTGGATACAATATGGAAAAAAAGATCTGTCACTACTTCGGTTACATAGTGACTTGAAAAGTAGTCCATACCCTGACAGCAACATAATGCGGCCCAGATCCGGCCCACATCTGATACATGTGGATTACACACGGACCAGATGTGGGCCGGATCTGGGCCGACAATATGTTGCTGTCGGGGTACAAACTCTTAAACCCAATTTATATCTCTGCTCCGCACACAAACCACAATTTAAGAATAAATCACCTTTAAATTTAAATTGTGCTTGCTCAAATTCAAGCTTTTGTCTTTCTGTGCAGGTAAACGTGGGGTTACTGGTCCTGAGCTTGCTGGGATTCTGCCTGCCCAGTTATCTTCTGTGCTACGGCAGACAGCTGCTCAGAGAGAAGCAGGAGCGCGAGGAAGACCCCAAGATCTATGTCCAAATCAACAACGGCACCAACCCCGAGGCCTTTGTCTAACTGCAAACGCACAGATGATAGTAGCCGGCAGAGAGAGCAGGAGGGTGGGGGAAAAAGGGGGGGAAGAGAACTGCAGGTCACAAAAAGAGTGATAAACACCTCCCTGATCCCTCCTTCTGTCTGACACACACATATTCTCAATAGGCACACAAACACAAAATACAGCCAAAGCAACCGAGAGTCTCACAACGTGCCACACAAACACAC
This sequence comes from Megalobrama amblycephala, assembly GCF_018812025.1. Lineage (NCBI taxonomy): Eukaryota > Metazoa > Chordata > Actinopteri > Cypriniformes > Xenocyprididae > Megalobrama > Megalobrama amblycephala. Next base: position 26,799,309 of record NC_063059.1, read on the forward strand.
GTTTACATGCAATGGACTGAATGGACACTGTGAAAGGCAAGTGTAGAAAAAAATGATGGCCTTGTCCTTGAAACAGACAAGGACATCAAGTGTTTATGTACTGCCTGACAAGAAAGATGAGAATGGCCCTCTTTTCTTGCAATTCTAGCTTGAGTCTTGAATTTCACACCATGACAATACAAAAGACAAAGCAAATTCAGTGAAATCCTCTCAGGTTTGAGGAGGCTTGACGACGCTTCCTGAACAGAGTATTACACACATCACTAGTATTCAGCTTCGTGGCTAAGCTTGTTTCAGATATTTTCTGCATTGTTACCTCACTTACTTTGTTTCTTTCAGCTCACAAAGCTGCTGAAATGCGATATGCTGAAATATGATTCAAAACTGAAAAACTACCTTAAAGCAGAACGAATCTGCTTGTTATTCTGTCCCATATGGCTCTTCATTGGAAGTGGACAGATTTTAGATTTTAATCTCATATATACAAGCATGCTTTGGACAGCATGAGCATGAAACTGCAGCCTTTTCTGAACTGGGCTGATTTTAAAGGACATTCGGACCACGGCACCCGAGGCTAATGTAAACTAAGCAAATTTTAATATGACGATTGTGCTATTATTTGCTTTGGGCTGCAGATTCAGTACATCTATGGGTGAGATGATGGTTTTTGTACATATCTGTCCATTCAGAAGGTTGTAGAAGCCATGTGGGTCTAAAAGGTTTCTCTTAAAGTGGTATGTCGGGGATTAGCCTCACATTTCGATCAAGATTGACTGATCTTCACCAGCAATACTATTCCACACTGATCTTGTACCTTATACCACTTTCCCATGCAGTACTACTGGTTGAGCTTCACTTGTTAGCACAAAATGTTTTCCTTGTATTGGCTCAATTATTCAGGGTGTTTCACTTTTAGAGTAATAATTCATATCAGATGTATTCACCTTCAGTATGATTCACCTGCAAGCTTTGCTTTGTCACGTATGTGCGATTAGGGGTAAAAAACAAACAAAAACGCGACACAGTAAGCTCTCGGTAAAGAGATTAGAGGCCATTATCATATATATCTTGCACTACAGGGTTCATGATTACAGAGGTGCTTACGTTAGCCATTACAGAGTATATGCGTTCAACCTCATACGTACACGAAAACCATGTTAGCCATACAAGATACACGATTTTTGTGTATGTTCTCAAGATTTCTGGTCTGGTTACCATTTAACTACGGTGCTTACTAGAATAGAAAAAACAAGGTTTCTGTGTTGGTCTACATGAATGATACAGAAACCAAATACAGAATTTAGTTGGCTACTCAACGTAGACACACCTTGTAGTGGTAAGAACTTGAATTTAATTCATAGCGATTAAAAAAGGGAGATTTTTGAGACATGCTTGATGACAATCCCTTTTGAGAACCCATGTTCTTGTAGCTTGTAATGGGTTCCAGGCCAGTATTGTGAACGACAAAACGTGATAAATACATACAATTGAGCGAAATCGGGTCTACAAGTCCTGTGATGGATTTGGCTCAACTATGCTCAGAAAACAGTGTGAAAATTCATGTAAAATCAGTCATAAAGCTTTTAAACATGAATTACAGTGTTGATGTAGATACTGTGTTTTGTGCAGATCACTGAACATTTCTCATCAAAAGATTGATTTGAAGATGTTTAAGTCACAACCTCACTCACTTTAACAGTATTTTCTACAGTAAACCTACCTGAAAAGAAAAGTATTTGTCTCTCCATAACTGAGAGACACACACAAACATTTGTACGAGATCCTGGATGAGTAAACAGGACTTCTCAACAGACCTTATTTTATGACCCCTTAGAAGAGGAACAGGTCAGATCCACCCAGCAACATCCACTTGTTGTGAATATTTCATCAGAGCTGAGGCTAGACGTGAGTCTGTGAACATTTGCTGGCTTGAACATTGCAAGTGAATTCCAATCTAATGCAGTACTGTACTAAGCGCAATGAATGTGAGAGTGAAACTTTTGCTCTCAGAACGAAAGAAGTAGCACTTTTCCTCACTGCCATACCTTAAATTTTCATTTTTATCTCAGTTGTCACAATCACATTTTTTGGGTTTTAAATGTTGGTACCCCCATTGTACGTGTATGAGCGTGAAAAATGCCCATACACAGAGATGTAAGAGGGAAGAAAAGTGAGAAAGATCAGCTTTAACATCGTTTTCTCTCTGTACTGTATTGTATTTGTTGTGTCATTTGTTGATTATTTTGTTGATTTATCTACTTTGTAGGTTGTGTTTTTAGTTATGTGTACGTGTACATATTTTCTTTTCTTTTTTTTTTTTTTTTGTGGGTGGTTTACTGTACTATGCTTTAGGGTTACTTCATTCTATTACTATATAGCACCTTTTTGAATAAATGTCCCAGCAAATATCAGATATGTGACAAATAAATAAAAACATTAATTTGTATGAAATATTTGTTTGTGCATGTTTGGGTTATGTTAGTAAACTGTACGGTAGATGGCAGTGTGGCGTCATCTACAGATGTTGTAATTCAAGTTTGCTCAACCTTTTGAGCTCTGTTATTCTAGACTTGGATATGCTAGACTTATATATTATATATACACTACCAGTCAAAAGTTTGGAAACATTACTATTTTTAATGTTTTTGAACGAAGTCTCTTATGCTCATTAAGGATGCATTTATTTCATAATAAATACAGAAAAAACAATAATATTGTGAAATATTATTACAACTTAAAATGATGGTTTTCTATTTTAATATACTTTAAAATATAATTTATTTCTGTGATGCAAAGCTGAATTTTCAGCATCATTACTCCAGTCTTCAGTGTCACATGATCCTTCAGAAATCATTCTAATATGCTGATTTGATACTCAGTTATTATCAGTGTTGGAAACAGTTGTGCTGCTTAATATTTTTTGGAACCTGTGATACTTTTTTCAGGATTCGTTGATGAATAAAAGGTTAAAAAGAACAGCATTTATTCAAAGTATAAATCTTTACTATCACTTTTTAAACTTTTGAACGGTAGTGTATATTGTTACAAAAGATTTCTATTTTAAATAAATGCAGATTTTTTTTTTTTTTTTTTAACTTTTTATTAATCAGTGAATCCTGAAAAAGTATCACAGGTTATAAAATAATATTAAGCAGCACAACTGTTTCCATCATTGATAATAAATCAGCATATTACAATGATTTCTGAAGGATCATGTGACACTAATGATGCTGACAATTCAGCTTTGCATCACAGAAATAATATTTTAAAGTATATTAAAATAAAAACCATAATTTTAAATTGTAATAATATTTCACAATATTATTGTTTTTTCTGTATTTATTATGAAATAAATGCAGCCTTAATGAGTATAAGAGTTCATTCAAAAACATTAAAAATAGTAATAGTAATGTTTCCAAACTTTTGACTGGTAGTGTATATAGAAGAGGAGCAGTAGGCCTACAACATTTTCTTGATAAACATTACTGTGCTATAGCACAAGTCCTGAACATAAATTAACGTGGAATGGAGAAAGGCTAGTTATCTGTTACTGTCAGGCTGACTGGAAAGTCAGGTCTGGGACAGAACAGGCTTAAGATACAAAACAACTTCACACCCAAATCCTTTCTGCTGAGGTCTCATCCTAAATTAAAACCAGCGGAACGAGTACATCTGCCTGACATCCATGTGGACACACAGTCACAGTTTCTGTAAGCCCGTGTGGTGTTTGTGCGAGAGCAGGGTGTGGCGCGAGGTTCTATATGCGGCTCTTGACCAATCAGATTCGCTCACAGCCCGGTTTCCCTTCTAGTGGGTGTGGTTGCCGTGACGACGCGGCGATCCTGTCGACATCTTTCAGGAAATGAATTTAAAGAAATGAGAAATCCAGGAACTTGAACTGAAAACGAGTCGCGGCGGGGAGGACCGAAGAGTCGAAGAATAAACTCTCTTTAAACTAGTTTGAATGTTGAGCACGCGGAGCCGAAGGCGATAACATGTTAATAAAGGAATTGTAAGTACTTTTGTATGATTTAACTGAGCTGAAGTTTTGATCTCGCGCTGAACTTGAGTTTGGGGCGCGTGTTTGCTAACTTTCGCCGGCAGCTGCCAAATAAAGTAGATTTATGTTGATATTATTTTGACTAATTAATTATGAATTGGGTTTTTTTCGGAGTGTTAACTTAATTAAGTGAAATCAAATAGTCTAAAGTTTGACCTATTGTCCTATTATTTATATTCCAGTCAATTCGAATTCGCTTTGATCAGTCATCAGTTTATTTGCTTTACAAAGTGAAAAAAAAAGCGTAACTTTTTTTTTTTTTTTTTTTTTTTTTTTGAGGTTACAAACTAAAAACTGCAGGTAGTATGAATGTGATTGTCACATGCTACCGTTCTGCCGGTCACGCGTCATAATGCACCGGTGTGCAAGTCACGTCAAAGTCCACTTTGAGACTTAAAAGTATGTGCTGTTAGTATATACATATTCAGGAATTGGTCCTCTAACAATATTATGACAATAATATTTACATGACTAGAAAATGAAGTGCTGCCTGAATTTTATAACAACTGAAATATTACATTAGACGTCACTACGTCGTTGTTATGATGTCATTACAGCCATAATGGCTTTTATAATACTTGATGTGAATCTGGTGATTAAGAACTTTTAATTCGACACGTCATGGAAAACCTGGGAATTATCAGGGGATTTTAAAATGTGGGAAGTAATCCTGGTTTTAAAAGATTAGTATGCATTTTTTCATCAGTTTATTTTGTTGCTCTTGGTTGTAATACAATTCTCTTGCAGCTATAATTGTACGCAGATATCTACCTTTTTTGTTAACTTTGGTTTATGTCACATATCTCACCTGTATCTTATTCTAATTTGAGACGACTCTATGAAGTACACTCATTATGAAACAGTATTATCAGAACATGACTGTTTCATGATTGCAAAGAGACTTGGGACAGGTGAGGTTAATGAATAAAGCAACTTCAGTTCTTAATAACTAAAGTTCTAACTGTTATTTATAAGATGTTATTAAAGGGATAGTTCACCCAAAAATGAAAATTTGATGTTTATCTGCTTACCCCCAGCGCATCCAAGATGTAGGTGACTTTGTTTCTTCAGCAGAACACAAATGATGATTTTTAACTCCAACCGTTGCCGTCTGTCAGTCAAATAATGCGAGTGAATGGGAACTCTATCAATAAGAGTCGAAAAAAACACAACAGACAAATCCAAATTAAACCCTGCGGTTCGTGACGACACATTGATGTCTTAAGACAAGAAACGTTCAGTTTGTGTGAGAAACCGAACAGTACTATTTATATCATTTTTTACCTCTAAAACACCACGTCCAACTCGGTTAGTGAGGTCTGATTGCGGACCTCACTAACCGAGTGCTGAACGCAGTTGGACATAGTGGTGTTTTAGAGGTAAAAAATGATATAAATACTGTTTGTTTTCTCGGACAAACCGATCGTTTCGTGTCTTCGGACATCAATGTGTTGTCACGAACCGCAAGGTTTAATTTGGATTTGTCTAAGCAAGCTTTATTTACTCTTATAGATAGAAGTTCCCATCTACTCGCATTATATGACTGACAGACCGCAACGGTTGGAGTTAAAAATCATCATTTGTGTTCTACTGAAGAAACAAAGTCACCTACATCTTGGATGCGCTGGGGGTAAGCAGATAAACATCAAATTTTCATTTTTGGGTGAACTATCCCTTTAATGCCATTGTCTACAGATGGTAAAAACAGGGCTTGTGGGTACAAAAAGTTGTCCAAATAAATAAATGTAGTTGAATGAATGAAGAGTTCAAAGGTCACAATGGCATTTTTGCTGACTTCATTTCCTTTCTATGTTGTCTTTCAGTCGAGTCGTCTTGCCCATTTCTGTTGAAGAGGTATGTACTGTAATTTTCCCTTTTCTTGAGATCTTACAGGTGCTATCATAATCTATTATAATTTGAAAAGGCTCATGGATGGATTTTGGCATAATGACAGTTTTTCTGTTACTCCAGTTTTCCAGGCTCCACCTATCTGTTTGTCATGATAGGCAGGAGTTTAGACATTCAAAACGATGAATTGAAACAGTCCGAGGTTTGTGGGAAAGTGGCCTAGTTTAGTGGCATGCCTGTATACAGTAGACTAGGACAGCTTATAATTAATTGTAACCCGAGACCAGGCTTATCGGACTTTATCAAGTGTACCATCAGCTCCAGCTTAACAAGCAAAGGTTGAATTTGTTTATCCCTGTCATTTCTTGCCCTCCCTGTTGTAGTATTTGTTTGTTTTAGATTGGTGTGTCTTTACCCTGGATATCTGAGCGCCTTGATGCCATCATTCTGTATCTGTAGTGTTTGAATAAGAAATCATTGTTGAAGAAGTCAATTGTTCTTGTCTAAATGGCAGTAAAAACAAACACAGGTTTGGCATGTGCAGTTGCATTCCTTTCTCTCTTAACCTGTGCAAAAGGCCACATAATACAGACTAGTGGAGAATTAAACTACCCGACCAGCTGAAACGGGAAGCACCTAGAGGATATTACATTGTGGAAGCTGGTTTTGTAGACATGCCCAGTGTAGGTGCAGGGGCTGCTGGGAGCTGCATGACTCATTTGTGTCTGGATCTCAGTGGGTTATGTGTAATCTTAACACACCTCAGAATAAATGTCAATTTTTCATAGTGAGCATTATATTGTTGTTATGCCTAAAATTCACCATGTTATATGGCTTATTGGCTTATAGGTGTCAACCAGAACTTTAATATCAGTGCAAGCGGTTTTTAATACTGTACATTTATAATTTGGATACCTTAAAGGGATCGTTGACCCAAAAATGAAAATTCTGTCATTAATTACTCACTCTCATGTCATTCCAAACTCGTGAGACATTCATTCATCTTTGGAACACAAATGAAGATCTTTTTGATGAAATCTGAGAGCTTCCTGTCCCTCCATAGACAGCTACACGACTACCACTTTACCACTTCAAAAAGTTCATAAAGAGATTGTAAAAATAATCCAAATGAATCAAGCTGTTTAGTCCAAATTTTCTGAAGAGACACGATTGCTTTATATGAAAAACATATTGAATTTAGGCTTTTATTCACATATAAACATTGATCAGTGAACATAAACAGAAGCTCAACAGAACCTGCTTGAACAAACCTTTTGCGGAAGCTCAAATGTGCTGCGTAACACACGAGAATGAAGCTCATTGGTTCTCGCACGTCAAGAGAACATGCTTGAGCTTCTGTTTATCTGATGTGTGAGTTGATCAATGTTTACATGTGAATAAAAGCCTAAATTAAATCTGTTCATCATATAGGGCGATCATGTCTCTTCAGAATATTTGGACTAAATCTCTCAATTCATATGGGTTAGTTTTAGGATCTCTTTATGAACTTTTTGAAGCGTCAAAGTGGTAGCTGCGTAGCTGTATATGGAGGGACAGAAGTCATTCAGATTTCATCAAAAATATCTTAATTTGCGTTCCGAAGAGGAACGAAAGTTTTACGGCTGTGGAATGACATAAGGGTGAGTAATTAATGACAGAAATTTCGTTTTTGGGTGAACTAACCCTTTAATTCACTTTTTACAGTTTTATTTGTCATTTTTGTAGAAAAAAATAGTATGGGTTTTTAATATCGACAATTTATCGGTTATGTGTTATCATAACATTAAAATAATTATTAGTTTATTGTCGCAGCCAGAATTTATTTTGATAAAATGGTTTGGATTTGTTTCCAAAGTGTCTAAAACTTGCTATAAAAAATTTTATGCTTCTACTGAATATAGTCTTGGGCAGAAGCTTGTCTAAGTTGGAGAACTAGAGGTGCACTTGTATTTGCTAGAAGCATTAGACACCAGTTTCCCTCTTTTCCATCATCGGGCTATATAGTTTGAACACTTCCTCTAGAAGTGTGTCCGTTTGTTTATGGCACAACTGTCTGTATATGGCTATTTATTTATGTAGATGTTGAATCCTCTCCCAGCACTGTACGCAGCCATGACATGACAGAATACATTCACTTTTAATGTGTTTAATTGTTTGTCATTATCAGTGTTGGAGGTAACGCATTACAAGTTACTTGAGTTATGTAATCGGATTACTTTTTCAAGTAACTTTTAAAGTAATGCATTACTTTTTCAATTTACAACAAAATATCTAAGTTACTTTTTCAAATAAGTAACGCAAGTTATGTTATGTGTGCGCTGTGTGAACATGCAGTTCTAGACTAAACGTAAACATGTTTTTACTCATCTCACTTGCACGAAAACATTCAGTATTCCTCAAAATGAATAAAAACAGTAAAATGCAATCTCAGAATTTTAAACAAACCTGTAATAATTAACTATATTAAATTACACAAATATACTTTATGTATTTAATCTCACTTTATTAAGCAGTGTCTTTGCTGCTGACCTTCAATGATCTAATTCAACCATACTAATAAGGAAAAATTACTTTAGATTAGATTTAGAAATAAGTGTTGATTTTCCTCCTCCTGTATCCTATTCTTCTTTAATCCAGAACGGCAGCACAGCTTAGTCTCAGCCTCAGACGTCATGCCCACAGACCGTTAGCTGAACGTCTGATACATATGGCACACTTTCGAAGGAGTTTCGAAGTCGTCATCTGGTTGGTTTAAGTAAACAGGACGTCCGGGAGATGCGTGTGCCGCGTTCTTTAAGGGTCCACCTGGAAGCACATGCCATGACCTTTTTTTTTTTTTTTTTTTTTTTTTTTTTTTTACAGTCTATGGCCGTGACACTAAACCCCTTGAAAGAAAGAAAGCCGTCGTGTTTATAAACGCTTACCAGGATCAACTAAATGCTGGATTTCCAAAAGTATATGAAGTTCGTGGGTCCATTGTTGCAGTAAACTTGCACAACGCTCTTGAATTAATAATTTATAGATGCAAGCCGGTCTGTTATTGCAGGGACATCAACTTTACATTTTCACGCCCTTAACATGACACGGAACAATTGATTGGTTGCGTTACATGTCATTCAAACGTCTTCTTGGGTGGTCCTTGGCCAATGAGAGCAGCGATATAGTCCAGACCTTCTGCCATCAGTCTGAAGGTCTGGCTTCGCGAGATTTGTCGGAACTGCGCCCTCTACTGTACAGGTGTAAAGGCTTAAAATAGGCTTATTCATGTCACTTTTGGTGTGAAAGGGCCTTAACATTTGCCAAAAATATAACTTCTGTTGTTATTAAAAAAACAAACAAGCAATCCCAGCCCAGGTAAGAAAAAGTAATGCAAAAGTAATGTAACGCATTACTTTTGATAAAAAGTAACTAACGCAATTAGTTACTTTTTTTTATGGAGTAACACAGTATTGTAATGCGTTACTTTTAAAAGTAATTTTCCCCAACACTGGGCATTATACTGTAATTTGCATATGAACAAGTCAAGTTAACATAATTCTCTCATATACAGTACCAGGTTGGTCAGCTGTTCTCAGTAGCAGAGGCTAGTAAGAATGAGACGGGAGGTGGAGACGGGGTGGAGGTCCTGAAAAACGAGCCCTACGAGAAGGAGGATGGAGAGAAAGGACAGTACACGCACAAGATCTACCGCTTGCAAAGGTAATTTTATTCAGTACTATGGTCTATATTCAAGTGCCATGGTATTATCATGTTCTTTTGTAAGGGTCATCACATGTCATCAAGCAGTAAAACTGGTCATAGTCTGTATCTCAGTTTTTCTCTGGGAATCTCAATCTCTCTGTCTTATTCAGTAAAGTGCCAACTTTTGTACGATTACTGGCCCCTTCATCTGCCCTGAATATCCACGAGAAGGCCTGGAATGCTTACCCTTACTGTCGCACAGGTACCGCACACAGTACACTAAATGTACACGTTAACACAAACATGATGCATGATTGACCTATTAAACACAGAACTCACTTCACTTCAAAACTGTTTTTCTTCTTTTTCATGCGCTCCCTACATCATCATTCATCACTCCAGTTCTTACGGTGAGTGTATGAGACACCTGTGTGTGGCTAAATTAAACATTTTCTATTAATAATAATATTAATAATCAGCATTAACAATTTCTTTTAACAAGTAAACAGGTTTTGTTCTTATATTTATGCTACACTTTAAAAGTTTGGGGTCGGTAAGATTTGGAAAAAAATGTTTTTGAAAGAAATTTATTGATCCAAATACAGTAAAAACAGTAATATTGTAAAATATAATTACAATTTAAAATAACTGTTTTCTATTTTAATATATTTAAAAATGTAATTTATTCCTCTGATGCAAAGCTGAATTGTCAGCACCACTATTCCAGTCTTCAGTGTCACATGATCCTTCAGAAATCTTTCTGATTTGGTGCTCAAGAAACATTTTTTATTTTATGTTGAAAACATTTGTGCTGCTTAATGTCTTTGTGGAAACATTGATGCACTTTTTCAGGATTCTTTGATAATTAGAAAGTATATTATTTTCTATAGAAAGTATATTATTAACGCTAAAAGTCTTTACTGTCACTTTTGAGCAATTCTTACTAAATAAAAATATTCATTCATTTTTAAAAAAAGAAATCTTACTGACTCCAGACTGAACAGTAGTGTGTCTGTATATCAAATCTATTGTGTGTATTTTTATAGAATGAGTACATGAAGGACAATTTTCTAGTCATGATTGAGACGTGGCACAAGCCTGACCTCGGTGAACAGGACAACGTGAGTAGGCATTCGGCATTATGCATATTAATGCGCAAAATAGTATAATTGCACATCACCACAATGAGCAAAATATCGATTTTAAATTACAAGTATTTGTAAGAATCTTGTAAACTAACCATGTCTTTTTTATTTTTTTGAAGGTCCATAAGCTTGACCCAGAACAGTGGAAGAAGGTTGAGGTGGTACACATTGACATTGCAGACAGGTCTCAGGTGGACACTAAGGTAAGGAAAACTGAGTATTTACTTTCAATGCATGATCAAACTTTAAGACTTGCTGACAGATTAAACATCTTTACAGGACTACAAACCAGACGAGGATCCAGCCACGTTTAAATCGCAGAAGACTGGTAGAGGGCCATTAGGACCTGACTGGAAGGTCTGTGTAGTTTCTTTAATTGTTTCTAGATAAATAGTTCGTTAACACTTTACTTAAAGGGGTGTGCATAAGACTGACATGACACCTTCATAATCATGACATGACACATGTCATGAATATGAAGGAGGTTTTATGAATGTTTATGACAACTGTCATTAAGTGTCATTCGCTCAATTATTTCATTTTTAATGCAAAGATGACATTGTTTGAGATGTCCGAGTTATGACAACTTGACATAAACCAATACATCGTAATCTGTCAGTGTCTTTGTCATGACAACTTGACATCATTTAGCTTTATGGGTTAATATTGCATTAAACTGTCATGTGGTTGGTTTTGACATTGGCTGTCATGAGGCCATTATAACAGTGTCATGAATATGTATCTTGAGCTCAAGTACAGTGGTACAAATTGAACTTGTCATTAAAATGTCATTAAGTGACAATACTCTGACAAATAATTTTATAACAGCGTCATGACTATTTTTCATTTCATGTTTTTTTTTTTTTTTTTGTTTTTAAGTTTCCTCCAACAGAAGGTCAGATAATAGACCATTTCAAATTTCGTAAAAAGATGACACTGTTATAAAATAATGGTAACACTTTATTTTAGGGTCTTTTAACTAGTTGCCTATTACTATTAGCATTCATATGGCTAAAATATTGGCTGTTTATTAGTACTTATAAAGCACATATTAATGCCTTATTCTGCATGATCTTATTCTACATTCTTAATCCTAACCAATACCTAAACCTAACAATTAACTATAATAAGCAGTAAATTAAGAGTTTATTGAGGGAAAAGTCATAGTTAATCGTTTATATATGTGTTCCCTATACTGAAGTGTTACCAAAATAATGTAATGTAATGTTAACCCATAAAGCTAAGTAGTTTTTTAAGTTTGATAATTAATCTGCTATGTCATGTTTATGACAGGTTATGATGTTTTGCTAATGTCACGTTGTCATGACAAAGACACTGACAGGTTATGATGTGTTGGTTTATGTCAAGTTGTTGTAACAAAGACATCTCAAACAATGTCATCTTTGCATTAAAAATGACATAATTGAGCGAATGACATTTAATGACAGTTATCATAAACATGCATAAAACCTCCTTCATATTCATGACATGTGTCATGTCAAGATTATGAATGTGTCATGTCAGTCTTATGCACACCCCTTCAAGTAAAGTGTTACCAATAGCTCCAGTGTTTTTGCAGAGTCCTGAAGTTGATTAAGTTTGTTCCTGTGTGTTGCAGAAAGAACTTCCTCAGAAGACGGACTGCCCTCATATGTGTGCCTATAAACTAGTCACTGTCAAGTTCAAGTGGTTTGGCCTGCAGAATAAAGTGGAGAGTTTCATCCACAGGGTATAAATCTATAAAACATCTCATGCTGTGTTCAGTTTGACTCAACAAAATGTCCATCATGGAGGTGCAGTTTAGAAAGATAAACAGTTAGTGTTTGTTCATTTTATTAGAGGGCTTGGTGTTTGTGTGTTGGTCTATTTTTAATGCAGTGACTCATGAAACATTAATGTTTGTTTGGTTTGACTTCAGCAAGAGAAGCGTCTGTTCACCAACTTTCACAGACAGCTCTTCTGCTGGATAGACCAGTGGATCAATCTGACCATGGAGGACATCCGCCGCATGGAGGAGGAGACGCAGAAAGAACTTGATAATGTGAGTTCAACAACGCTGAACAGAGTGCAGACAGTTTTACCACAATGATTTATAATATTCAAAGGTTTTCACATAAGATGCAGTTAATAGCAGTAAAATAAGATTAATTAAAACTATTAAAAAATGTTAAAGGTGCCCTCGAATGAAAAATTTAATTTATCTTGGCATAGTTGCAAGAGTTACAAGAGTTCAGTACATGGAAAAGACATACATTGAGTTTCAAACCCCATTGCTTCCTCTTTCTTATGTAAATCTAATTTGTTTAAAAGACTTCCGTAAAACACGCGAATCTCAACATAACACGACTGTTACGTAACAGTCGGGATCATTAATATGTATGACCCCAATATTTGCATATGCCAGCCCATGTTCGAGCATTAGACAAGGAAAGGCTGTATTAACGTCTGGATCTGTGCACAGACAAGGTAAGCAAGCAAAAACAACAGCGAAAAATGGCAGATGGAGCAATAATAACTGACATGATCCATGATAACATGATATTTTTAGTGATATTTGTAAATTGTCTATCTAAATGTTTCGTTAGCATGTTGCTAATGTACTGTTAAATGTGGTTAAAGTTACCTTCATTTCTTACTGTATTCACGGAGAAAAGAGCCGTCGCTATTTTCATTTTTAAACACTTGCAGTCTGTATAATTCATAAACACAACTTCATTCTTTATAAATCTCTCCAACAGTGTAGCATTAGCCGTTAGCCACGGACTATAGCCTCAAACTCAAAGAATCAAATGTAAACATCAAAAAAAATACTTTACTCACATTATTCGATGTATGCACACAGCATGCATGACGAACATCTTGTAAAGATCCATTTGAGGGTTATATTAGCTGTGTGAACTTTGTAAATGCGCTCTAATATAGTCGAGAGCTCGTGAGGCAGGGAGCACGCGATTTAAAGGGGCGGCGCGCTGAAAAAATCAGTGTATAGTTAATGATGCCCCAAAATAGGCAGTTAAAAAAATTAATTTAAAAAAAATCTATGGGGTATTTTGAGCTGAAACTTCACAGACACATTCAGGGGACACCTTAGACTTATATTACATTTTGTGAAAAAGCATTCTTGGGCACCTTTAATTGAAATAAAGTTGAAATAAAATATAAATGTTAGATGAAAAACGTAAATTATTTTTATTTCCATTGAGTTTTAAAATTTCATTTAAGTACTAAAACAAAAATAATGGTTAAATAGAAATAAAAAAAAAAAACTAATAAAAAATGACAAAAGCACATAACAAAAGTGAAATATATGAAAATATAAAAATAAAAGTATATAAATGATACTGAAACAACACTGAATGGAGTAAAGATCCAGTGCTGAATGACCTTGGTCAAAGGAGATATTTAATCTTTATTTAATTTATGGATCCACCAATATAGTTCTGGCCAATAATCATTTTCAGGTCCAAACTAATTGATAAATGGCGAATATTAGAATTTATACTATTTGCAGAGGTGGGTAGTAACGAAGTACATTTACTTCGTTACATTTACTTGAGTAGTTTTTTGGAAAATTTGTACTTTTTAGAGTAGATTAAAATGTGGGTACTTTTACTTTAACTTGAGTAAATTTGTAATGAAAAATCTGTACTTTTACTTCGCTACAATGGGCAACGTTCATCTCGTTACTTTATTTTAATTCAATACTGTAAATGTTAAGAAATGCGTAGTTTATTCCATGCGCGCTGTCTCTTTTTTCATGAACGATGCCCCATTCACAAATGAATCACTCTTTTGAGTCGATTCTGTTCAAAGACTTGATCAAACAAGTTGGTAAAGCTGTCTAAATTGATTCGCGAATCAGTTTGAATGATTTGTTCAGTTCCTGCACGCGCTGAATCGTTTGAAGCGGTTTCTCACTCGGAGCGGAAGAAGTGGCAGTGGACCTACAGTCAATTAAAAGCAAATCTGCAAATGCATACAGTTGTTTGCCAGCGATGAAGATCTTTATTAGTTGAGCTGCGTATGCTGTCTGTGAACAATTCCACAGGTAACGTTAGGCCTATCGATTTCATTTGATTTTACTTCATGATACAGCCGAGCCAATAGCCGACATTTTACAACCAAACAGATTATTACGTCACTATAACAAAAGTATGTAGTATTTCTTTACCGTTTTTATGGGCATATATCTTAATTTATACATTAATTTATACATATACTATTGCGCAATGGCGGTGCCAGCGACCTGTTCGTCTTGAAAATGAACGCTTTGCGTTGACACAGTTGAAATATACATTTGATTACATTTTGGAGAACAGACCGAAGAAGATCCGTCAATGTGTATTTGATCATTGTTTGTGTCAAGTTCAGATATGAGCGCGAGCACATGTAAATAGTTTTCTCTCTTCTTTAAAATGTAACGTTAGCTGTGTACGTTATTAATATAGTAACGATACATTCGGGTTACAGATGCTAGAAATAATGCTTGTCTCTTCTATGTTTGTTTGTTGCAAAGATATCTAATTATGATAATAAATTAAATATCTATTTAAATAATAAACATTAAATAATAACATGCTAGTGTGTGTGTGTGTGTGTATATATATATATATATATATATATATATATATATATATATATATATATATATATATATAATAAAAGTAACTAGTAACAAGCTACTTGAGTAAGATTTTTATTGGATACTTTTTTACTCTTACTCAAGTAACTATTAGGATTATTACTTTCACTTTTACTTTGAGTAAATATTTCTATAAGTACTTGTACTTTTACTTGAGTACAGTTTTTGGATACTCTACCCACCTCTGACTATTTGTACCTAAATAAATAAATTAAAATGCTTAACTTGAATCACTCAGTTTAAATGCTACAAGTTAATTTAGGCAACATTATACTGTACAGTATGAAATTATTTTTCATTTTGAGGTTTGCTAAAGATTACATTTAACAGTGTTATTAAATTATTAATGTTTTAAAGATTAACTTTAAGTGAATGCTAGATGACAGCAAAGGTCTAAAAGTAAAAATGAAATGAAGCATTAGCCCACATAATTAAATATCCAATATTGACATGTCTGAAATTCTTTTTTTTTTCTGCCCATAGATGCGAGAGACCGAACCAGTGAAAGGCATGTCTGCCGCAGACGAATAAGGCACTTGTTTATTGGGACTGTGAGTAAAGCTGTGCTGTTGGTTTATATTTCAGAGTGTGTATTTACACCAAGTGCAAATAGCCTGCCTTGTTGGCAGATGTTATTTACACTAACTCCGCCCACCAATTGTCTGACAGGATCAGTGGTGTGGAGAGTAAGGCAGGTGGCGTTGGCTTTTGACGCTTGGCGAGTTTATTTTAAATAAAATTTAAGAAATTATCCAGGAAATATTTTTTTCCCCGAATAATTTTTTTATGCCAATTTATATATTTAATTATTTATTATTTTATTTTTGTATTTTCAGATGTTGCAGTCACTGCAGTATGATGGGCTGCTCTCTCTCTTCATGCTTCACTCCAGTAGTTTTCTTTTCTCAACATCTGCACACAGGAGATTCTATCCAGAGGTGTTTCTTACACTAATTAGTAGCAACATTTTTTTTTTTTTTTTTTTTTTTTTTTCAGCCCATGTTTCTACCCCATGTATATTAACTTTTATTTTGAAAATCTCCATAAATGTTTATCCATTTCTTTTTTTTTTTTTTTTTTTTTTTTTTGCTTAAGTTGACTGACATCAGCACTTGTGTGTTTCAATAACCCCTTACTATCGTTGTCACCAGCATGTTTACACGTTTCTCTAACAGACGTTTCCACCCTTAATGTATTCGCTTCAAGTTTTGTTTTGCCTCATGACAAACCACCTCGTATTAAAGGAGCTGATTGCAGCTGATCCATTGTTACTCATAAGCCACTTATCTCAGGACTTTTTGTAGGTGTAAAAGGACTGAATTCTTATAATGTGGTAATACCAGGTTTACAGTAATGGCATAAAAATAAACTTGCTTTAGTTCAGTTGAACTTCCATCCAGGGTCTAGAGAGGTAAATATGTCATGTTGGGTTGGAGATGTCTTAGCACATGTTTTGAGAGATGCATTGTGCCTCTGTCATACGAGGCTTAATAATGAACTGTATTCAGAGGTTTAAACTGTATTCTGCTGCTCTGTTCCACTTTCTCCTTAAAACTCTGTTTACTGGACTCGGATACAATGTAATACTCGTTTCTTAATCATGTCTTATGACCTGATAATGATATTAAAAAGAATTTATATTATTATTGGCTGTAGAATGTCTTTGGTGATAATTTTAGTTTTTTTTTTTTTTTTTTTCTTTCTCATGTGTAAAAATTAATTACACCCAAAACTAATAAAAATTTGATAACTGCTTATTGATTGACAGCTTATATTACCTATTTTCCAAGCTTTTTTTTTTTTTTTGGTGCTATATCAGGATCCCATTAGCTGCTCTTTAATAAACGATCTAACATTCTTTTGGTATTTACAAAGTGATCAGGAAACAAGGTCAAGGATATTGCTTTGAAATACATTCATACACTCTTTATATAATGCACAAACTCAGCAGTCTAAACAATGAGTCATCAGAGTAGATCAAATGAGCAGTTTGTGCTTCACTAATGTGCAATGCTGAAACAGAGACTAACAACCTAGCTAATACTCAGCATATTTGGATAAGGAAATAAACTTGGTTAACATCATTCAGGATAATGAAACTTTCAAAGTTAGTAGGGTTCCCAGATCTGCGTAACAAGGAGCCCATGTGCAAATCAAAATAGTCCCAATTACAAATTAATCTTGTTTTCATTAATTAAATCGTCTTACCTTACCAAAATAAACATGAATTAACATCAGAGAGTATGTTGAAAGAGCCAGTACAACTTATTGAAATGTATCATGTCTCTCGTAATCGCTCAATCAGCTGCGGTCAATGTGACGGGTAATGTTACATTTACCTCAGAACAGCCATTATAGTCAGTGAGAAAAATGTACTCTAGAGAGGATTATTTTGCAAAAAAAAAGCACTATATTACATATTTGTTATATATTTACTCTAATACCAT
Organism: Megalobrama amblycephala; assembly: GCF_018812025.1. Lineage (NCBI taxonomy): Eukaryota > Metazoa > Chordata > Actinopteri > Cypriniformes > Xenocyprididae > Megalobrama > Megalobrama amblycephala. Next base: position 26,817,132 of record NC_063059.1, read on the forward strand.
TAAAATGTATTATCATATTCTAAAAAACAGCCTTATGTACAATATTGTATATCCGTTCTCAATAATGATGTACCAGCTGACAGGGTTCCCTGTAGTTTACAACATTAGATTTTCTTTTCCTTTTGAAAAATTGACGTACAATATCCATGTGTAGGATATTGAATCGAAATCAAATCGTGAAATTTGTGTCAAAGCAACTCCCTCAAATCTCACTCAAGCTGAACTCAAAAGTTGCCACTCCTGAGTAGTTTTATAATTGGTAGAACATAAACTGGGTGGAGTAAAATATTTCAGTCAAATATAATTTGAAATGTAAATATAAAATAATTTATGCACTACGTCAATATATCAATATATCCTGCGGGGGAAAATAGAGTTTAAAAGTAGGCCAATTCAGATGGAAAACACACCAGAGACACACCTCTTCACAAGCACTTAACTACAACCATAAATTAAGGCTTTTCCATAACTCCTAATTTTTTTTTTTCCCCTTTTCAGCCTTTCACTTCTGCTCAAACATACAATTGAAAGTTGGATATGTAGTGCTATTCCTCATTTGTACTCTGCTGAACGAATAAATGTAAATCTATTTTGCTGACATTTTTGAAATACCATGCATATTAATACACACCTTTTTATGACCTCTAATAATCCCACAACTAAAATGCCAAAACATAAAGAACAATACACAGGAGACGATGCACTTTTTCTTTTATTTATTACAAATGTACAGCTTATGAGTCTTTATTACGATTTTAAATGGTTTTGCTTAGTCTTTTTATTTAATTTCTATATCTTACAGGTAGCCTCTGCTAAACAAATTTCTCCCATCAGCTAATCTCTCATGTAAGAACGAGTGATAACAAACAGTCATAACAAGTACAGTGCAGCTAGTATGACAGATCACGGAAAAGAGAGAGAGTGTATGTGCATTAATTTTCAAAAATAATTTCACCGGTGCATTATTTGAGCCATGTATGCATCTGCCGCAGGATGACTGGGAAAATGTCTACTTACTACTTTGAAAAGAATCGGATTCAGAGTTGGACAAAATGTGTGTGCAAAGACTCAGACACCTCTCTGAATTTAGTGCTTATTAAATAACAGCCAAAGCTCTTTCTCCCAAGTCTTCATCACAGTAAGCCATCACCCAGTGATCGTCCTGACATTTTTATTTGAAAACAAAAAATCTGGAAAAGAAATGTGTACTTATTTATGCATACACGGTTTTTACTCACCATGTGCTTGAAGAGAGTAACTCGAGTACTGATTAAAATCAGTCTAGCAGATGTGCAAAGGCAATTATCAGAGATTTTCAGACAATCTTTTTGACACATTTTCAGGGGACGCCAACTTTATCCCATTCCCCAAGTTAAAGAAACAAAAAAGGCAAAAACAAAACAAAAAAAAAGGCTTAACTTAAAAGGCTGGTAGGGTAAAAACCGATGTGGAAAACAACAGGAAGTTTAAGGCCTGTAGCATGACATCTAAAACGCAAAGAAACTGTACAACAAATACTTGATTTGATCGCGCACGCGCACAGATGTGGCATCAAACGTTCATCAACGTGTGCATTCGTACTGGAAGCTCCAGTTCAACTCCTCTCCCATGAACATCGATATCACAAAGGGCTCTTTCCCCCACAATTCTCACTGATCGCACCGACTGATGCCACAGAATGTGACTACGCTGGTCCTGATGCAGCAGATGGACATCACGTTTTCCCTGTGACTGTATCTGAAATGTTAGTGATGAGAACATTGATAGTGGTCGTCTTCAACCATCAACATTCACATGCTTGTAGCTTATAGAACATAAGGATCTTCTTACATTAATAAACATTAACTACACATATGTTTGATTAAAAAAAAAAAAAAATCATGAAATATAAAGAACAGCATGACCACCACACAAAAAAAAGCCTGGTCCTGAAGTGAAGAGTCCTCTTTACGCCGCTAAACTGATGAAGAAGGCCATTCAATTAAGTCAATAATGTGCAGAAAATGAAGACGGGGTGTCTTATCCTAAACTAATAAGCTGAAGACAATGTGATGATTGTGCTAACACATTTGCATTGTTCTGATAGTAAAACCCATTAATGTTGGGATTGAGATGAGATGAGAGGAGCCAGGACGAGATCCGGCGAGCCTTTTCTGTACATCAACCCCAACTGTTGTCTTTGTGCTCGAAGACGACAAAAAAAAAAAAAAAAGAAAGAGGGATCCGCAACTGTAGTGTCATCACTCCCCTCTGCTCCTTTGGCTAGTGTACTTCGACAAAAGAAACAATGTAGTATACATATTAAAACACTGTGTGAGTGAACCAGTGCTTCTACCACTGGAGGACGGGAGTGTTCTGGTTAGTTTTCACAGGTTATTGTTCACCCCTGTTAATGTTCGCAAAGCTCTGTGTGATTTCCACTTGACAAACCGAAACAAAAATCAAAAGAAGACATCAATAATTGTAACAATAATGCGAAACACAAGTCATACTCATTAAAATAACTCCAGTGTGTTGTTGTTTAAAGTCAGTACATTTTGTCCCAAGAGAAACAGGCCAATGGAGCGGCACTTGAAATGAATCAAATGAGAGAGAGGAAAAACAGAAAATAAACAATTTAGGAGGAACATTTCTGGATCTCTTATGGTTAGGAGTGCTTGAGAATTTCATGAAGAGAACCAAACAGTACCATCAGCACTGAATTGTGGGTCTGCGTGTGTAGTGTTGTCATATTTAGATGTGTAGACGGAGAGAAGATCCTTCTGAAAAACAGAACTGAAGTGTAAGGAAAACCAGGCCGCTCCATTCGGCTTCTCCCAAACATTCCATATCTCTGCGTCCGGGTGGCCAAAGCTCGATTAACCACCCATGCGTTAAGATTTTTCTTTTCCCATCTTCGTTCCCTCGCGTAATTTTTCTATCAACCTGACCAAAGATTCCCAGCCGTCAGTTTTTGCTTAGTGTCTTTCTCCTCTCCCGTTTCTCAGTCTTTGCCCCTGACCACTGAACCCCAGCGTGCCGGGCGGGTCACTGTTTTTTCTCGCGGGTAGTGATGGTGACCAGCTGCTTGGCAGCTTTGGCGATGTCGTAGGCGCACTGGATGACCTGCTGGGTGAGCAGCTGGTAGTCCACTGTGCTGGCCGACGATTCGGAGGGCGCCGCTTTACGACACTCTACCTGAAGGCGGGACGCGCTGGCCGCCAGGAGCTTCAAGGAAGAACGTACTGCATCCAGCGCTGGTCTCTGAGAGAAGCAGACAGAACAGATTTAGTGCGTCTTGCCGGATATCTCGAGGCAAAGTATGACCATAAGGCGCGTTCGTTTACCTTGGGAAACAGCGAGGCCATTTCTGTCACGGCTAAGTGGATTTTCTCTGAGCATGGCACAAAACTGCAACCAAAGACAGATGTTATAATGGATTTCTTTCAAACTGCAGCAAAATGACACTGCATTGAGCTGTGAGGGGTAACAGTCCGTCCTACCTGTCGTGTTTAAACTCCTGTGCAGCTCTCAGGAGCTCCTGGATGTTCTTGGTGACCTGCTCGGTTTTGAGGATAACGTCCTCTGTGCAGGGCAGCGTGGGGTCAGGGTCGCCCTCTGTGTCTTCCACATCCCCCCTGTTGTCCTCCTCACTGCTGCGGCCCACACTACAACATGACATGCAAAAACATGAATGCACACAATAAAAACATTCACATTTCCATACAGAAGGCATGAAATGTATCGTCAGTGAGTTTAAGTTAGAAGCAGCTAAATATAAAATAAGACAAATATATTACTATTTTACTGAAATATATATATTTTTTTCAATTTTAATAATAATAACAATATTACTATTGCAATATTAATCTTTTACTTCCAAAAAAATATTTATTATAACTGTTATATTGCATCATGTTATATAGCAGTAGACAAACATATTAATATTGTAAATGATTCCTCTGCTGTAAAAATTATTATTACAAATACTAATATTATTATTAGAAGCATTATTAAAAGTGATACAATAAAACTACACTACAATAACAACAATACAAAATATATCAATTTTGTAATATTACTATTGTACCAAAATAATGTATCCCCAAAATAATTAAAGGTGCGCTAGATTATGTTTTTAAAATATGTAATGCAAGTCTAAGGTGTCCCCTGAATGCGTCTGTGAAGTTTCAGCTCAAAATACCCCACAGATTTTTTTAATACATTTTTTTTAACTGCCTATTTTGGGGCATCATTATAAACGAGCCGATTTTATGCTGCGGCCCCTTTAAATCCCGTGCTCTCCACCCACAGAGCTTGCGCTTGCCTTAAACAGTACCTTAACAAAGTTTACACAGCTAATATAACCCTCAAAATGGATCTTTACAAAGTGTTCGTCATGCATGCTGCATGCATACATCGGATTATGTGAGTATTGTATTTATTTGGATGTTTGCATTTGATTCTGAGTGAATTTGAGGCTGTGATCCGTGGCTAACGGCTAATGCTACACTGTTGGAGAGATTTATAAAGAATGAAGTTGTGTTTATGAATTATACAGACTGTTTAAAAATGAAAATAGCGACGGCTCTCTTGTCTCTGTGAATACAGTAAGAAACGATGGTAACTTTAACCACATTTAACAGTACATTAGCAACATGCTAACGAAACATTTAGAAAGACAATTTACAAATATCACTAAAAATATCATGTTATCATGGATCATGTCAGTTATTATTGCTCCATCTGCCATTTTTCGCTATTGTTCTTGCTTGCTTACCTAGTCTGATGATTTGGTTGTGCATATCCAGACGTTAATACTGGCTGCCCTTGTCTAATGCCTTTCATAATGTTGGAAACGTGGGCTGGCATATGCAAATATTGGGGGCGTACACCCCGACTGTTACGTAACAGTCGGTGTTATGTTGAGATTCGCCTGTTCTTCGGAGGTCTTTTAAAAAAATGAGATTTATATAAGGAGGAAACAATGGAGTTTGAGACTCACTATATGTCATTTCCATGTACTGAACACTTGTTATTTAACTATGCCAAGATAAATTAAATTTTTCATTCGAGGGCACCTTTAAATAATAATAAAGTTATTAAAATAACTTTTTATAATTAGCTTGTAATAACATATTATATTGCAAATTATACAGTATCTTATTTTTTTATACAAACCAAAATGTATGCAGACACCTTGAACATCTCATTCATTATTACAGTTTATTCACTATAGTCAAAAAAATGGTAATATGAAAATATGAAAACATTTTTTTAATTATGTCAGATAACACTTGAGCAAAACATGGTCAGGTCAAAGTGTCTATTTTTTGGTTCCAAATTTTTATACATTTTACTGGTAGTTCACTGTATGAAGAATTTTTGGGTATAATATTAGGGGTGGTCCGAGCCGCCTTTTTCGCCTCCAATACCGATACCTGGGATTGCGGTATCGGCCGATACGAAAATAATATATATATATATTTTTTTTAAAGTGCTGAATTACCTAATAAACTGTATACATCACTGTGTGGAAGAGACTGGGATCATTCTTTTGTGAAAGCCTTCAGGCTTGACAAACATTATTTTCCTAACTTTGTAAAACAATGTACAGCCACAAATGTAGTGAATTATTTATTACATAATTGTGCACCAGTGCAACAACTGCAAATAAACCAGTAGCTTGGTTGACATTCAAAATAAACAGGAGTCAGGCTGACTCCTTCATTTATGATGCATGATTCTGTCATGTATGACTCATACCTTCATGAAAAACCAATATATATAAAAATATACTATAAAATCAAAAGACATTTCTTTTAAATTTTAAGTGCATCTTTTTAATGAAGCAGTAACATATGATAGAAACGACAGAACAAGAATGGCTATTAATAATCTTTTTTTTTATTGCGCAAAAGTATTATAATATGAAAGGCTCAATACAGAGCGTCACTTATGCACATCTCGTGCACAGAATGATGCGCTTGAAGCAACATGGAGTCACAGCGCGCAGAGGCGCTTCGCATTGAACAGTTCAAAGCACAAAGGGACGAGATATTGATATAATCTATGGCTATGCAATAGTTTATTGAGCCTTTTCTTTTAACAGTTTTAATTTTCAGTTACTGTGCGCATGAAGAACAATTATAGTGCTCTCTACTCCAGTGTTGTGATCTAACAAACACCAGGGAGAAAGTAACATGTGAATAAACATGGCAATAAACTCAACGTAGGGCTGGGCGATATATCGCATGCAATTGTCACGCGCATTTCGTCAGTAAAGCCGGTTCCCTGATTACCGCTAAATCGCCATCACCTGCTTTCAAATGGAGCAGCATTTAATAGACAGAGCCGTAGTTCACTGACAAGCCACGCAATATCGCGTTCATTATCGCAGATGAATCGCCTTTGATAATGAACGCGATATTGCGTGGCTTGTCAGTGAACTACGGCTCTGTCTATTAAACTCAAGCCAGATAAAGTCCTTTTATGCAAAACCATAGACCTTTATCTACAGATCAAGTATAATAATAGGAACATTGAATCATCTTGGAGAGAGTTTTATCGTGTTGAATGTTGTAACCGAACACGACGCGCTGTTTGAATGGAGAATGAGAGGGAAGCATTCATGAACTTGAAATATTGATCTGTACCTCACATTAATCTATGCAATGGCTTCAGAAAACCTAGAATATAGTGCAGAAAAACTGCTTTTTATTGTTTTTGTGCCTTTTATAACAATAACAAAATAGTATACGCACAAAATATCATCTGGCCGATACCCGATCCAGCAAAAAATGGCAGTATCAGATACTGAATATGGTATCGGCGCACCACTATATAATATGTCACAGTTTACTTTATTTTTCTATCCTCACTAACATAAATGATCTATAGCGTCCTGCACCCACTAGTAAAAATATACCAAAAATATCTGAATAATTTTTGGTTTGATTGTATATACTACAAATATATTACTCCTATGATGTAAAAGAAATCTAACATTTAATTAAAGATATTTAAATAAAGAACGATAACTCTAATGATGACAATAAACTATAATGACAATAACTATATTAGCTATATTAAATGTGCTGCAGTTTTGTTGTCTGTCGCTCTGTAAAACAGGATGTGCCGTTATCATTAAAGTTGTGGTGTGGACTCTGCTATTCTTTTACATTTACAACAATATTTTAGAACTATATCTTATCGTTATAATTATCGTCCTTGGTGTGAACGGGCCTTTAGACCTTTAAGTTTGTTTAGTTGACAGTTTTTGCAAATGAAATGCAGTAAAACTTCTGTCCACAAAAAATGGTTTCATCAGTGGCTTGCACTCACCCAAGAGAGACATCGTATGTTTGAGAGTTGTCATAGTCACTATCGGTACCGCTCCCGTACTTCTCTCCTGCTTTCGGAGGCTGGACAGGACAAACATGCGCAGAGGTCTGTTACACATCACAGTCTGCAACTCGCATGTCAGCGCAGATATGAATGGAAACTGGCACTCACATTATATCGTCCGTCAGTAGAGGCTGACAGGTGCGGTCCTCCGTAGGGGGTGGGACCCGCAGGGGCGCCCTTTCGCACCTGACAACGAGCAGAATGAGATTAAGAGGAGGAGAAAAGCTGACAGACAGTCAACAGACAGAGGATGGAAAGAAAAGAAGCAGCTTTGATAGTCATTTCTGCACAGGACTGTTAGATGTAAAGAAATCTGCAGCATAAACGCTGTTATACTAACAACCATAATTCTGTTAGACAGAAGTAACTTAGCGTAGAGGTTTTAGATATTGCAGTCACGGAACAGCAAGCTTCTACATTAAGCTCAAAAGCAAAACTGAATTAACAGTGCAATAACACGTCCTTTCCTCTGAAATAATGAAAATACTAAAAATAGAGACTTGCACATCACACTACTTGAAAAACAGTGCAGTTAATAAAACAGGCACAAAGGTGCAACTCAAATACATTAACCATGACTAATAAAAAAATAAAGACTACTACACGCTGTCAGCAATAGCCCAGAAATGGAATATTGCATAATCAAAACATGGCGTAATTGCAAAAGCAATTAAAGCAAATCAAAACAAGGCATTCAAAAGACATTAAAATACATCCTACAGATCTAAGAATATCCACAAACAGAGGATGATTTCCCATTTCAGCACTGTCAGGAGCAGCACATCGATTCACTGCACACAACAGGAAATCACTTCCTTTAGTGTTTAATATGTGCCATGCAGCTCAACTCATTTTAGTGTCACTAATCAGGTAACCAATAAATCCATTTTCTAAACATTCCAGACATGTCACATTGCACAAGACAAGCATATCTCAATGAGAGCCTCTCTTGGCATATCAACCATTTTAAGAAAGACACAAAGCAATTCATGCCAGTTATATCATCCTGTTACATACGCAATATATAATGGTTGTCTCAAAATGTAGAGTTGAGCTGCCTATCTAAGCAGCATTTTTGAGCATCATAGGCAAACCTGGTATTAAGATTTGTGATAGTTTGTGATAAGAGCTTAAGCTTCAGAAGCTTAAGAATTAAAAAAACAAAAACTCCTTTAAAATTAAAAATAAATTAGTAATAGAAATAAATAAAAGTAAATAATATTTAATACTGTAAGTTAATAAAAATTAAAAACACACACACACACACACACACACACATAAATATTATATATATATATATATATATATATATATATATATATATATATATATATATATATATATATATTTATTTATTTATTTATATATTTACACATATATATATATATATATATACACACACACACACACATACACATTTTAAAATGTAATTTATTCCTGTGATGCAAATTACTCCAGTTATGATCCTTCAGAAATCATTCTAATATGCTGATTTGCTGCTCAGGAAACATTTATTATTATTATTATTACTATTATTATTATTATTATTATTATTATCATCATCATCATCAATGTTGAACATGATTTTTATTTAAAAAATAAATTTAATAAACGCAAATAAATGCTGTTCATTGAACTTTTTATTCATCAAAGAATCCTGAAAAAAGTATCACAATTTCCACAAAAATGGTAAACAGCACAACAGTTTTCAACATTGATAATAATAATAAATGTTACTTGAGCACCAAATCAGCATATTAGAATGATTTTTAGCTTTGCCATCACAGGAATAAACTTAAAATATTTAAATACATTTTAAAATATATTCAAATAGAAAACAGTTCTTTTAATTTGTATCATTATTTCACAATATTACTGTTTTTACTGTATTTTAAAGTAAATAAATGCATTGTTGAGCATAAGAGACTTCTTTCAAAAACAAAATATTTAATGTTTCTAAACTTTGAACAGATATATATGAATATATATATATATATATAAAATATATGTAAAAAACAGTAATATTGTGAAATATTTACATCACAGGAATAAATTACTTTGTCAAATATATTTAAATAGTACACAGTTATTTTAAATTGTAATAATATTTCACAATATTACTGTTTTTTACTGTATTTTTAATTAAATAAATGTAGCCTTGGTGAGCAGACGAAACTTCTTTTAAAAACATGAAAAATCTTAGTGGTTCCAAACTTTTGGACTGTTACTGTATATATATATATATATATATATATATATATATATATATATATATATATATATATATATATATATATATATATATATTCACATTTAGCACAGGACTAAAAAGATATTCGCAATTCTATACAGTCCACTTATGATCAAATTATTCAAGATGTTAAGACCAGCTGTAAAAGGGACCCATGACTAAAAATGCTGTCTATTTAGGCAGCTCACTCAGTTTGGAGACAGTCAACATCTAGAAAAAAAGGTGTTTTCAGGGCAGGAAATGCTCCTGTCTGTCCATTAGGTGGCAACAGAGAGCAGTGAGTAGTGAAAGCAGGTGCTCCAGGCAGAAGCAGCACATCAGTGTGGGTTCAGGTAAGCAGAGGGAGAAAGAGAGTTTACAGTTTAAAAAGATCAGGTCGGGCACTAATGCTCACACTTACGGGGCTGAGAGGCTGCAGGCGGCCGGTCAGGGGGTCCAGGGCTGGGGTGAGAGCTTTGGGGGTGGTCCCCACGGGCTCATACATAGAGAAAGCTTGTCTATCCCGGCGGAGGGGAGCGGTCGAGGGTACGGTTAGGCCGGAGTCTCCGCCTACCCCACCTCCACTACATGTACCCCTTACCCCACCAGTCCACAGCCCTGTGCCACCACCCCCGGTCAGAGCGCCCCCGGCCCCAGCCTGGGCCCCCCGCAGCACGCTGTTCTCCGTCTGCATCCGCGTGATCTACAGGGATGGAGGGGCATCATGGGGAGTCACAAACACACATTCACAAACACAAGGACCAAAGAAAACACAACAGTTGCAGTGTGGATGGTTACGTCATGCTGGGGACGACAAAATGGGGTCATTCTGATAGACGGGAAGTTTAAGGTTGTCTGAACAAGGAGGGGCTTCATTCTCAGTGAGATGAACATGGCATATGATAGTTACACTACTGCTCAAAAGTTTGAGGGTAGTAATTAATACTTTTATTCAGCAAGGATGCATTAAAAAGTGACAGTAAATAAATTTAAAATGTTACAAAGGATTTATATTTCAAAATTTATTAAAACACCCTGAAAAAACATTTATCACTGTTTCCACAAAAAAATATTAAGCTGCACAACTGTTTTCAACACTGATAATAATAAATGTTACTTGAGCACCATATCAGCATATTAGAATGATTTCTGAAGGATCATGTGACACTGAAGACTGGAGTAATGATGCTGAAAATTCAGCTTTGGCATTACAGGACTAAATTACATTTTAAAATATATTAAAATAGAAAAAGATATTTTAAACTGTAATAATATTTCACAGTATTGTTGTTGTTTTTTGTATTTTAGATTAAATAAATGCAGCCTAGGTGAACACAAGAGACTTTTTTCAAAACCATTTAAAAAATCTTACAGACCCCAAACTTAAGAACAGTAGTGTATGTTAATATTGTTCTGCTCTTTTTGATGGTTTGGAATCAGTTTGTGTGATGGTGAGCTACAGTTTATGGCAGCATTTCATTTCTATCTGTGTGAAATATTTGTATTTTCAAAACAAGGACACACAGTTTAAATACAGTGGGTGGGCGCACCTCCTTCTGTAGCCTCCGCAGCTCCTCGCTCAGGTTGTTGTTGACCTTCATGAGCTGTTGAACTTTGGCCTCTGAGGATGCCAGTGCTTTCTTGACCTCCAGATATTCCTGTAGTGTGATGGGCCCATCTGACAGGTCGGACGAGTCCATGCTCTGATAACACAAAAATCACCAATCAAATCACAATCTACTGTGAACAGCAAAAGGAACAGGTCTGAAAAAGTTGACATTTCTTCCAAAAGACATACACAATTATGAATTTCATTCAATTATTGTAGTATTTACACTACAGTTCAAAAGTTTTGCATCAGTAAGATTTGTTTTGGAAAGAAATACTAATACTTTTATTCAGCAAGGTTGCATTAAATTGATCTAAAGCGACAGACAGTAAAATTTTTAAAACATCAGCCTTGGTGTGCATAAGAGACTTCTTTCAAAACATTTAGGAAATCTCACCAACCTCAAACTTTTGAACAGTAGTGTAAATTTAAGTCAAAAGAGCCCACCAACAAAATTATGAAAACATTAATATTCCTAGATATGGCTTGTTTATTTTTAGCATGCAAAAACAGCATGCTCAATCTCACTAAAAGCACAACAAGTCAGATAATTTGAGGTAATGTCCATATGTATATATATACCTAACATTAATATGGAGATTTTAATGAACATTATTATGAAACATTACCAGAATGGGTAATGTAAAAGAATATTTTCATTCAAAAAGCACTAAAAAGTCAACCATTTTGAGTAAAAAAAAAAAAAGGATTGTGCAATATGAAAACCAGCAGTGCTACTGGAGAAAGTGTTGCAACCGGACAGTGAGGAGTATGAGGTTTACTTTGTGTTCTTCTACACTCAGCCATGTCAGTTCCGGTGTGTGGAATGAGCATGCTCAGACACAGCTTCCTGTCTTCAGCTGCAGAACAATAGCTTCACTGATCACAGCCTTGAAAGGGGATGATGTCATTCTGCAAATATGAGGCAGGGCTGCTGCTTCTGTTCTTCCAGTGGTGCATGCTGGGACATGACAACACTGGCTTCTGTACTATTGAATATACTAATTTGCTGGTCTTGCAAACCAAGATCAACAATTACCAAGGTCTAGCCTAACCTACAAGAAATTAAGACATTTATCAAGATTCAGTGAATCATCTAATCTTGTTTCACCAAAGGATTTAAGATGTTCCTCAATTCAGTCAAGTGGTTTCATTATTAACAATGATGAACATCTGCATGGATGAACTCAAATCTTCAACCTCTCAGACTTATAATTAGGTTTAGGTGGAGTACAGTGATGATTTTCCTCAGGTAAGCACCCAGTGAGCTCACCTTGGCCCGGTTGTTGCGCTGGGTGTTGTTGTTATTCTGTGCAGTCAGCTCGCTGTCTGTGTCTTCGTCAGACGCTACGCTGTCATAATCGTGCTGGTCATCGTCTGCCTGACTCAGATCCAGCGGGTCTGAAAAACAACAAACACAAAAGATAACATCATTAATATGAAGAGAAACTGCACTGGCTTAGCGATGTCCATCTTTATTGATATTCTCCTAAAATATTCTAGAAATGCAATGTGGGCGTCTCACCTGTGGGGCTTGTCAGGCCTTTTCCATGCTGCCGCCGCTTGGCATCACTGAGAATGTCGATAATGAGGGTGGCGAATTCTCGTGCATTAAAGCGAGCCAATTTCTGCCGCCCCTAACGATGACAGAAACATACACAAATATTTATTCGTTTATTAAAGCTGCAGTCCGCAACTTTTTTGTGTTAAAAATTTACAAAATTTATATAATGAGAATATACAACATGAATCCATTTTCCAATGGATTTTTGTCTTATCCTGAATCATTATGGTACACTTATAATAAGTGTTTATATTCGGACTATTTCAGACTGGTAGGACTCGCCGCAGAGTATCAAAGTAAATGCGTGACTCGCCATAGACATACATGGAGAAAAGTAGCTCCGGCTATAATGTTCCTCTGTAAGTTAATTAAGTCTGTTTATTAACCGCTAGAGGGCCAAAAATCGCAGACAGCAGCTTTAATATAATTATAAATTAAAATAAAATAAAATAATAATAAAAATAAAAAAAATCACAAAGGCAGATTTTTCCCTTTCAACAAATAAACATGACTAAGTCTTTACAGAAATATATATACAAATCATATAAAAATATATACACACTATCAAAAGTTTGGGGTCAGTAAGATGATAATCTGTACATTAAATAATCTTGCCGATCATAAACTTTTGAATGGTAGCGTGAATCATTAATGTGTTTTTAAAAATAAATGATACCATTATAAACAAACTCATATTTTCTTACACTAATTTTTGGGCAAAATTCATGGGATTCGGCAAAATAGATTGAAACTTCATAAAAACGTTAAATGGAGAGAACATCATGCTTTTTATGACTGAATATGAAAGTTTTGGGGGATTAGTACAATTTTATGAATGATGGCCAAATTGGCCATGCACGAAATCTGCGGGAGTCTGTGCCTGATTGTAACGCGAAACTTGAAAATTTGACGTTTTATTTGAGCACTTAGTCACTCAGCAACACATTTTACAGAACAATCTATTTCGGCTGAGGGCGACTCGGACATCTTAAAGGCTGGAAAACACTGCCACATCAACAGTTCGGTGTTCCAACTCTTGACCACTGGGTGTGCGTGTCCCTCCTCCCATCATCTCTTTCCACGTCTCATGTATACGCAAAAGAACAGGAAATTCTCAGGCTGGCCAATCAGCCCGCAGGAAACATGCCCCCGAGTGAACGCACTTAGTGGTCTTGCTGTATAAAAGAACTATTTCAAGCAGAAATACAGAGAAGGTCATGCAAGGATGCCAGTGGAAACACAGAGGGGGAGGGAGCAGTCGCGTGTCTGCAGCAGTTACGCAGCTGGAAAACATCCATTCGTCGGTTTGCTGGCCAAACCTGAGCCTCAGACGTTCATACAGCCACAAAATGTCTATTTTTAGCCCTGTGTCTGCTGCACCCCAGATATCATCTCTCCTTTGTGCCTCCATCAAAAACGGGCCCGCATGGAAGTGACGGCATCTTACGCAAGGGGGCAGCAGGAGCGGAGAGCTTCCTCCCAAACATACTTCAAACACATCCTCTGAGGCTCGGGAATAAAATGTTGTGCGTGTTACCTGGTTGCGTGTCGCTGAGTATTCAGGGTTGACAGGTAAGAAGGGGACGGCACTCCGTTCGGTCACAAGCGTACTGTGGTTCTGAGTTGTCAGCCACACTGAGAGAAACAGAACGGACACACATAAACAAGACAAATATAAACAAACAGACTCCGATGTCGTAGCCCTGAGGTTTCAGAGAGTATGCATCTACCCCTCCCGCTCAGTTTGTGTGTGTTTGGCCCCCTGCCTCGCTCCCAGCCCTGCTTACCATCAGAATCTCAGTCTGCCACCCCAGCATGCTACCTCTTCTCCTCTACAACCAGGAACAGGAGTAGAGCGAGTGAGCGAGAGAGAGAAGGAGGAGAGAATTCCTGCGGCACTCCCTCGCTCTCGCTCCCTTTCACCCTCCTTCCATCTAAAGCGCCTCTCCCTCCCTTCTGTACAGGCTGACTGCACCGCTAAAGTCCTTCTATAGTCAGTGTTTATACAACACACCGATCATTGCGTCTCCAGGGACACGACTACAACTGTCCCTACGCCTCTGGACAGCTCCATAACTACATTAGGGAAAGAGTGAGAAGCAGGGAAAGCTGAGACAGGAACAGATGGGGGTTTGAGTCTTACCTGCATCATTCTCTCTACGGTCCACTTCGTCGTACACATCCATAGCCAGCTCCTCGAACAAGCGGTTATTTAACTGTGTCCACACACACAAACATATCAGTATGTGGCATTAAGGTACAGGTATAGGGGAAAAAATGAAAACCACAGCAAAATCAGACACACACACACACACACAACAGGAAGGCATCAGTGAGAAGACAAAACAAAGCAAGATGCTCCAACAAGGCACTATATAAAGATTAAATGCAAGCTCAGGGAACTCTAAGCATTAAGATAAATTTATCTACTGAATTTCAAAGCATTTGAAGAGTTTGTCAAACATTTATCTCAAATCTCTCAAGAAAAGAGGCTAATGCTGTATCCCAACCAGGAATTCCTGCGACAAGTAAGTTTTGGACCAATGAGATTTCAGCTTCCCAGTGCAATAGTACAGTAATAAAAACCAAATGACCAATAATATGCCCTGTTTACTCTAAGCTGGTTAGGACTAGGGCTGTCAAACGATTAATCGCGATTAATCGCGTACAAAATAAACAAATTTATGTATATATTTAAGAGAAATTTGTTATTTATGTATAAAATATTTATATATAATAAAAATTATATAAAAATATAAATAAATACATATACTTGTAAGTATTTCTCAAATTTACAGTACAGTCCAAAAGTTTGGAACCACTAAGATTTTTAATGTTTTTAAAAGAAGTTTTGTCTGCTTACCAAGGCTACATTTATTTAATTAAAAATACAGTAAAAAACAGCAATATTGTGAAATATTATTACAGTTTTCTATTTGAATATATTTCACAAAGTAATTTATTCCTGTGATGGCAAAGCTGAATTTTCAGCATCGTTACTCCAGTCTTCAGTGTCACATGATCCTTCAGAAATCATTCTAATATGCTGATTTGCTGCTCAATAAACATTTATGATTATTTTCAATGTTGAAAACAGTTGTGTACTTTTTTTTTTCAGATTCCTTGATGAATAGATTTTTTTTGAAAAGAAATTAAAGAAATGAATACTTTTATTCAGCAAGGATGCATTAAATCAATCAAAAGTGGCAGTAAAGACATTTATAATGTTACAAAAGATTAGATTTCAGATAAACACTGTTCTTTTGAACTTTCTATTCATCAAATAATCCTGAAAAAAAATATTGTACACAAATATTTTGTACAATTGTACACATTAAATGTTTCTTGAGCAGCAGATCAGCATATTAGAATGATTTCTGAAGGATCATGTGACACTGAAGACTGGAGTAATGATGCTGAAAATTCAGCTTTGCCATCACAGGAATAAATGACTTTGTCAAATATATTCAAATAGAAAACAGTTATTTTAAACTGTAATAATATTTCACAATATTACTGTTTTTACTGTATTTTTAATTAAATAAATGTAGCCTTGGTGAGCAGACGAAACTTCTTTTAAAAACATTAAAAATCTTAGTGGTTCCAAACTTTTGAACTGTACTGTATACACAAATGTGTTTGTATTTATATATACATAATAATTACACACAGTACTCACACATATATTAGGCAAACTCAAACTTTTATTTTGTATGCGATTAATCGCGATTAATCATTTGACAGCCCTAGTTAGGACTGATGCTGCCTTCACGTGCTCTCAGAATTATCGCAAATATGAGTTTCCTAGGTAAAAACTGCACATGAACGCCATGCCATTTCGAAACTTGAATGCGATGAGCTCGTAATCACGAATTCAGAAGTGGGAATTTCAAATTTCCAATAGCACGTGAAAGCAGCATTAAACCCAGAATCAAAATTGCCCTTATTTTGACCTTTGTTAGCAGACATTACTAGTCTTGCGGTGAACAATTAATCCGTGCAAGTTAATCCACGTAAGACATTTGTTTCTCTTTGTAATTTTTAGTCAAAATCAAAAACTTTGCTTCCCCTCTGGAATGGCATTCCTTCTCTGATGACATTCATTTGACATCCTTAACCACTCCCCGTTTGCAATAGTTTGCAATATTAAGCAGCATAACGAGCTGTTTTGTACAATAACTGTAAGTGGATGACACTGGAAGCCAGACGCATTTAATTTACAAATGTGAAAAATAAGGTGGATACTTCGGTTTGTGCATGTACGCTAGGGTATGAGTACAGTGCAAGTAATGTAAATATCATCACTGGCAAAGTATGCACGTAATGTTTGTGCGCAAACCAATTTTTCTAATCATGCATACTCTGTAAGCTAAGCTCACAGCCTCGCCGAGCGGCCTGTATGTTCTTGCTCTAGTTAGTTTATCAACAAAGTGGCAACACCGCCCCTGCCCATTGCTTTACAAAGAAAATAAAGAAACGATCCAAACAACAAACTACTGGAGACGACAATAACAATAGATGCCCCATTCTTACCCGTCGATGACAAGCGCATGGGTGAGGGGGTTAAGAGATACACACAGGTCTATTTATAATTTATAATTATTATAATAATTATAATTATCATAATTTCTGGAAAGAAATAGCACAGACACTGGACAAAGGAGACACACCATCCAACAGAGAATACTTTGAAAGGCTATGCATTTGGTTGGACACATATGTTGGTGTTTGCGTCACAACTGAAGTATATTTTAAGTTTAAAATGGAAAAGCTGTATTGTTTGTTGCTTTGTGTTGGGCCTGTCTAAAAACTCAAATTCCCTTAAAGGGGTAGTTCACCCAAAAATTAAATTTCTGTCATTAATTACTCACACTCATGTCGTTCCACACCTGTAAGATCTTCATTCATCTTCAGAACACAAATTAAGATATTTTTGATGAAATCTGAGAGTTTTTTTTTATCCCCATAGAAAGCAACATAATTACCACATTCAAGTAGTAAAGACATTGTTAAAATAGTCCATGTGACTACAGTGGTTCAACCTTAATTTTATGAAGCGACGAGAATACTTTTTGTGCGCAAAAACAAAAATTCAACAATATCTTCTTCATTCAACAAGCGCTTCCATGTTCTACGTCAGAACGCTGTCTCAGTACTGGCCGGCTCCTGTGTCAGCATCACATGCATGCGTCGTGCTGCTCACGTGAACAGCCTCGGCCAATACCGAGTCGGCGTTCTCACGTACAACCCAGAAGCCTGAACTGTCTATACAAAGTAAACAGCATAGGAGAATGACAAAAGAAATAGATGAATAAAGTTGTTTTGTTTTGTTTTTGGGCACAAAAAGTATTTTCGTCGCTTCATAACATTAAGGTTAAACCACTGCAGTCACATTGATTATTTAAACGATGTCTTTACTACTTTTCTGGACATTGAATGTGTTGATTACTTTGCTTTCTATGAGACATAAAAAAAAACCTCTTGGATTTCATCAAAAATATCTTAATTCGAAAGTTCGAAAGATGAACAAAGGTCTTACAGATGTGTAACGACATGAGGGTGAGTAAATAATGACAGAAAATTAATTTTTGGGTGAACTAACACTTTAATTCCCTGTAGCAGCTCATTAACCTGCATCACTCACCGCTTGAAGCTTCTTCTTGGCTGCCTTGGCCAGTTCAGAGAGGTCCAGGCTACACAAAGACAAAGACACAGACACAGGAGTAAAAGGATGCTGGAGTCATGCGGACAGAGAAAGATGAGGAGAGAGGAAAGGAGAGAGGTGGGAATGAGGAGCTGGATGAATGGATGAAGTGTGGGGACAGGACACGGGTAGCCGAAAAAGATGAGGAGGTGATGTACTTTTTTTAAACATGATTTAATCCATTAGGAATTGATTGGATTGTGATGCTCCATACTAGAATGTTATCACCTAAAAGTGAGTTTACACTGTTTTATTTGAGTGAAATGTGGGTCAAAATTAATGGTAATGATAACTTTTATTCTATTAACATTAACCAGCACTGAATTATTGCATTACTACAAACAAGGCAGGCTACATTACATACATCAGTAGCCTAAAACCAGTGTTATTTTTAACTAAAACCATTATCTAGTTATTTGATTATTGGTTAACATTATATCCTATATGGCTAAAGTGAAAGGACATTTTTTCTGAGGTGAAGCACTGAATAATAACATGCACAAATTTGTGCACAATAAGACAAGGAAGATGTATTAAGGCAACAATGGTCAATTTTAATTTCATGTTGACTTTAAATGTGTAAATAACAGGATAATGTTCAAGTGTAGACGTTTTCTCCAACTCCTGCCTCATCTTTTCAGACACCCACATCCAGATGAAGGCCATGTGAGAAAGAAAGAGAGCAGGGTTTATGGAGAGGGGGGTGAGAAGTGAGAGAAAGAGATACCTCTGCGTCGGGCACTTAGGGCGAGCTCTGCCTCCAAAAGCGCAGCAAGATGGAGAGAACAGAGAACGAGTGAGCGAGACCGAAAAGTGAGCAGAAAACAGACAGATAGAGAGAGAAAGAAAAGGGATAGGCCCCATATCAACACTACTTCCGGACAGGTCAGTAAAGTTCTTTCAGCTGTGGTGCATTTGAGGTGTCAGCGCTACAGAGGTTAGGGACACACTCTGCCCTAATTCAAACCGATTGATCGTGTGGCGCAACCTGCTGGCCAGCACACTCAAATACACCCGCTGCCAACTGAGCTTAGTACACTGTATCTACCCTGTATGAGCAGCTCTATGGAAAAGACTTGAGGGAGGATATCATGCATAATGACAGGTAATAAATAAAACTGCATTGATGCGTTTCAAAATTTATTTCCATTCTGAATCAGACACACTCTCATACACAAACAATGTACCTGTCTGCCATCTGAGGGATGATATAATGACCATTCTTGTGATCTGCAAAAACACAGACGAAAGAAAAACATGTTTTCTTTCTCATTTGGAAGGACAGACTGTTCTGTTTCACACCACACACGCAAGTAGGACATATTTTTTGATGCACAAATTAACAGGTAACAGTATTCACGCTGCATGTGTAAGCAGCACAGCAGAGACTTTGGTGTAATAAGAGTTGTCGCTGAGCCTATTTTTATGTAGAAAGTGCAATGAACATGTTAGAAATGCACTATAAACCCTTTTTAATCAACACTCACTGCAATTTGGACTTCTATGAAGCAACAAAAAAATTTATTATTAAAGGAAACACCAAATATTGTAAAACATCTTATACAATGGTTGCTGGTTAAAATATTCTAAGCTCACCTGGGCGACGTCCACACAGGTAAAAGGCCAGTCTGTCCGTGAGCTCATACTGACACTCCACCAAGCGCTCGGCGAGCTCCACGTGACCTGCTTGCCTGCAAGAACACAGTCACAAACTGAAGACTTTAGATCACTATAAACCTACAACAACAAGAATATATAATAATAATAATATATAAATAAATTATCATGTATAATTATATTATATATATATATATATATATATATATATATATATATATATTTTTTATATACACTGTGTGCAGAATTATTAGGCAAGTTAATTTTCTGATCATATTTTTTTTTCCAAGCACATTTTACCAATTCCAATCCACATCTAATTGTTAATGCACATCTAATTGATATATAATTGTTTATGAAGCCTGGAAATGAAAAATGCCTCATATTCCGGTGTGCAGAATTTTTAGGCAGGTTTTCTTTTATAGGCAAAATGAGCCAAAAAAGAATCTGGCAGTAAGTTTTGGAAGATCATTTTTAGTCCATCTCTGCAAGACGGACATTTCAGGATAAGAGATGGACTAAAAGTGAACTCCCACACCTTACTGCCAGATTCTGGATGATAAATTCTTCAAACAGTGGTAAAAGAGGATGTGGTGCTGGTCCTTCAGGAGTCACTCTCAAGCTGTCTGTCTATAAGGCCTATAAAAACCCAGTCTTCATGTATTTTATAACACTTCAGCTTGTGATTCTTATTAAGAGCAGGTCATTTTTTAGGATTCTTTAGCTAACCTAAAGCCGGGTTCACACAGTGCGATTTATAATAGTCCTTTACGATGGTTACTTGTCAGACTGTACGAACATGATCCTCATGTCACACTGTGGGATCTCAGCTGTCATTAATGTCAGACTGTATGACAGTCAAGACGCGTTAAAAACGGACGCGCGCATGAAAACTTGTCCGGAGTTTTACATCATCAAAACATACACATTCGATGACAGTGAGCTGCGTTACACACGGGACTGAAATGGTGGCTAACAACGACATCTCTATCATTAATTTTGATCACGGCTTGTCTTGAAAAACGAAGACATTTTGACGTTCGTCGTAGGAGAAGTCACACTGCAGGATTGTGCGCAAAATCTTCTGACACTGCCAGAATTTCGTCGGAGGTAAAATTTGATCGCAATGGTCATTAACCGGCTGTCGGTGAACATGTCAAACTAGCGATCAAAGACAACAGATTTTAGGCTAGGATTATAGGAATCTTTTAGGATTTGCAAAATTTGTCTCAGACGACCAAATCGTGGCCAAAATCGCACAGTGTGAACCAGCCTTTACCTGGAGTCTCCAGAAGTGCAAGGTGTCAGGATCTCAGAGACTTAGGTTAGCTAAAGAATCCTAAAAAATGACCCACACTTAATAAGAATCACAAGCTGAAGTGTTATAAAATACATGAAGACTGGGTTTTTTAGGCCTTATAGACAGACAGCTTGAGAGTGACTCCTGAAGGACCAGCACCACATCCTCTTTTACTACTGTTTGAAGAATTTATCTTCCAGAATCTGGCAGTAAGGTGTGGGAGTTCACTTTTAGTCCATCTCTTATCCTGAAATGTCCGTCTTGCAGAGATGGACTAAAAATGATCTTCCAAAACTTACTGCCCTTTTATATTATATTATATTATATATATATTATATTATATTATATTATATTATATTATATTATATTATATTATATTATATTATATTATATTATATATTCAAAAGTTTGAGGTCAGTAAGATTTTCTTTTTGAAAGAAATCAATACTTTTTCTCAACAAAGGATGCATTAAATTGAATGAAACTAAAGACACTTGTAATATTACAAACGTTTTCATGTAAAATAGATCACAGTTTACAGAAAAATATTAAGCAACTGTTTGTAACATTAATAATAATAAAAAAAAAAGTTTCTTGAGCACCCAATAAGCATATAAGAATGATTTTTGAAGGATCATGTGACACTGAAGACTGAAGGAGTAATGATGCTGAAAATTCAGCTTTGCCATCATCATATTTACCGCGCATAGTCTATAGGTGTGCGGCCATTGATATCTGGAGCTCCTGGATCCGCTCCATACACCACCAGCAGCTCGGCCTGCAGAACCTGCCCCGCTTTGGCAGCCACGTGCAAAGGGGTTGTGCCCTTTTCCTGTGGAGGGAACATCAGATGTTTGACCACCACAGATTGCAGGCTCTGTTCACTCTGCTGTTTTCAAATACAATCTTTGCAACTCATGAAATCTAATCCTTTTTTCCCCCCCCAGACAATGTATACAATATCTGATGTATCTACATTGTTTGCCATAGTAATATCTTTAGAGGAAAGAAAGGAAAGAAAACTAGACATATTTTGGTTTGGAAAATATGTACGCATTGGATGAGATCTGAAAAAACCAAACAAAATGTTATAAACAGTTGGATACAATGAACAATAATGTCCATAGTTTGACACAGAAACAGATTCTCTGTTCACACAATGAACAACATAAAATTGGTATCCATTATCTAACAATCTAGTAATCATAAGATCTGTTTTAGATATGATGTAGAATAACTGACAGACCAGAGAGAGAACTGTGCGAGATGGCAGATCTTACCGGGTGAAAGAAGTTGGCTTGTGCCCCCAGTGACAGCAACCGTAAACACGTCTCCAGACTTCCTGTCCGCACACTTGAGTGCAGTTGCTGCAGGCAAGAACAAGAGAATAAGCGAGTGTGTGAGAGAGAAAGACAGAGAGACCCAGCAAGCAGACCTCCTGCGTATCCTCTCATTAGGGCCATTCAATAGCACTGAGAAAGGCACATTTATTCACTAGCGGGGTGTCATTTTAAGGGCCCTCCTGCAAGGGCACAGACAGTGGGGAGCAAAGAGAGGCCGAGGAGGAAAGATGGAATGAGAGCGAGAGGGAAGAGACTGAGATAAAGAGTGGGTTGTCTCACCTTGCTGAGGTCCTTCGTAGTGACCCCATCATCATCACGGCAGGGCAGCTTGTGGACAAAGGCTAACATCTGGTACTTGGCGCGAATGAACTCTGACTTAGTGGGGCTGTGGGGTGAAAGATACAAACATAGATACAATAGATCAATTTCAAAATCAATTAATCAATCACTATAAAATGGGACACATGGTCCATAGTCCTGCCTACATCGATACTAGTGGTTAAACGGATCGGATAGGACCAAGCCCCACATTTCGGCTCGCATGCGATTCGTGGATCAATTGCAAGTTTAACCGCAATAGAGTGAAAGGTTATCATTTGCACGTGTTTTGTCTTGCTAGTTTACACATTAAAAAGATATAAAACCATTCCATCACTAGAAGAGGCAAAAGAGGAATTAATTCGGTATCGCACGCCACGCTTTTATCAGTACGCACATACATACAAGGCTCACGTGCACACACAGAGAGAGGTGCGTTTTAGATAGCTTGCAAACTCCAAATTGATTTCTCTTTCGCGTCCTCAATGCACTTGGATGGACACATTCACGCATTATGTCAGTCAAAATACCCCTCTCGGCAAGTATTCTCGTAAACACATTCGGTTATGTCTTAATTGAATGAGGTGAGAATTCAGATGTGTGCGGTTATGGAGTCTTACTCTTAAAGTGACAGCAACCTATAAATACCTGCTGTTGTCTGTCATGTAATCAAACAACAAAACACAGCTTTAACAAAGATTAATCTATATTACATTTATACAGTGAACAGTGTCATTTTACATTTAATTATTACATTTCTGTACACGAAAATTTATACTACAGTTAGACCTTATACTTTATTTGTAACTTTATTTGTTGTATTTATCTATGCTTGTAATTGGTGTACATTATTTGTTCTTTTTACCATCTGTTCACTTGCCTTTAATAATGTATTAGTTAGGCTAGCAGTTTCTGCTGTGGTATCGGAGTAGTTTAAGTGGGCTAAGTAATAAATGCAAAGTTACACCCCCCAAAAAGTTGTTTTTTTGTGCTGATCTGAAAAATGATCCAATCCGTGACTTAATAACCGTGATATGATCCGAACCGTGAGTTTTGTGATCCGTTGAACCACTAATCAATACGGTCAATGCTGTTTATTAATAAAAAAAAAAGGTTCCTTTTTGACTCAATTCAAACCATACAAATCATCAATTAAAAACAGATCTTACCATCAAAAGTTTAGCTTGGCCTTTCCCCATTCAAACTTTGGTACCAAGTTCTCAATCTGCTCAACAGTGCTCAAAATGCTAGGGGGAAATGCTGGTAATGTATCGACACATTTTAAATTTCAGTGCTGACTTGGTACCGAAGTCGGTACTTTTGACAACCCTACACTGGCAAATTCCTTTTTAATTACTCTGTATTTTACTTTTGAGATCTCCTCTCATTTATTCTGTGTGAGCAGATTTGCTAGTCTGGTCTCAGTGGAGCTCCAGGAGCACAATTACATACTGCACAGGCCAATAAAAGAAAAATTACACCCCCAGTCTTCTGTTTTTATGACATTCTGGGATATGATGCATGAATGGTTAATGAGATGGCTTACTGGACTTTATCTTGTGGGTTCGGTTTCCTGCGCCCACTCTGAACTTGTGCTGGATCCAGCAGAGAGTGTTCCCAGATCGAGTTAGCGCCGTTACTGGCTAACGTCTGCACCATCTGAGACACATGCACACAATTGTTAGGCTATGAACCTGAGGAAAACAGCAGAAATATGTGTGAGTGAGGCTCTTTAGTTACCTGCAGTAAAGAAGGAGGCCAGCCGCTGTGTCGCAGGTGTTTGACGATGGAAATGTGTCGGCCCAGGCTCCGGTGCACAGAACAGCATTCATCACAAATCAGAACCCCTCGGTTTATACTGCTCCAGCCCGGGTCTGAACACACATGATAGAGTAAAGTACATTTCATCGGAGCGAATAAGCAAAAAGACGACATCAATCGAGGGCTGACTTTTCTAAAATACTACAAAAAAAGGCACATAAAGGGCAGGAAGTGGAAAGGCTTACTCATTTTGCTTAGACCGATCACAAAAACAACAGCATTTTTATATTCCTGGGCCTTCTCCCTACATCTTATATAACTTCATTTGGTTTTTCTTGCTATATTGAACACAGTTGTCATTGATTCTGCTGATAGAAAATGTCACCAAAGTCTAGTTGAGTAACACAGATGAGGTCGTGGAAATTGTGAGAATGATTTGTATTAGAATTATGACATTATTTGGCCAGCAAAAGTGAATTTATGAATTTATAGCTGTCATGTTACATTATTTATTAAAAGTTGTATAATTTTCATCTATTATTACAAATTAATAGTTTAATAACATATGTGAAAACAATGTTTAATAAAATTATATAGCCATTTCTTTCTGACACATATACAAAAAATGCTTCAAAAACAAAATAATAATTTTATAATTTTTTGGTGGGGCTGATGAAAGCAAGTAGACATCTGAAGCAATGGCATAAAAAAAGCTTTATTGCATCCATGCAGTCCACATCATACTGCCCTATTCTGAATAAGCTTGTCTGAGGCAAAGGGCTCTCCCCCTATCAGGCAGGCAGGGTACGAGCAAAGTCAGGACTCAGGATCAAGGTGACATTCAGGTAAACAGAAAAATGTGACAGAAGTGTGCCTCTGGCTGCCACAGACCCCCAGGATCAGGCTAAAATTAAACCAGCACCCACAATGCTTCAAGCACATAATCTCATCCACAGAATCTCACTAAGCAGGGTTTTGATACGATTAGAGTGAGAGGGAGATTATTTTGCACTCATGTAAACAGTGTCATAACATGATTATTGATTTCCTGTATGAATGCAAACACAATATGACATCTAAAAATGGAAGATGTTAATACTGATATGTAGCAAGCAGGGTTGTTGTTTTTTTTTAACTGTTTTAAAATTAAAAACAATAATTGTGAAATGTTATTACAATTTAAAATGTAATTTATTCCTGTGATGGCAAAGCTGAATTTTCAGCATCATTACTCCAGTCTCCAAAGTCACATTATTCTTCATAAATCATCACAATATGCTGATTTGCTGCTCAAGAAACATTTCTTATTAGTATCAACTTTGAAAAGAGTTGTGCTGCTTAATATTTTTGTGGAAACTGAATGTTTTGTTGTTGTTGTTGTTGTTGTTGTTCAGGATTAATTTTTTCAGGGAATTTTGGCCGATTTAATGCATACTTGCTGAATAAATGCCCGTTCGCAGTCACACCAAGGACGATAACTATAATGATAAAGATAAAAATAAAGTTTGAGTCCACAGTCCACACCACAACTATAATGATAACCGCACAGAGGAACAATAACATTGGAATCTCTTTCAGAGTGATTTTTTGAAAATGAAATTAAAATTTTAAAGATGATACCATCATATTCTCTTTTAGTTAAAGTAATAGAAGGAGGCATCCCATGTAAAATTAATGTGAATTAACTGGCCCGCTTGTTTCCTTATTTTAGGAGAAGATAAGGCTTATTTAATCCACCAAATGTTCATATTTCAGCCAACAGTTTAAATCTTGCATGTGGTGAAGACCTTAAGATTTATTGGCTTAACTGAGAATAATATGCCGTTATTAAATCCCCTTTACTGTCTAAAGATTCTCAGAGATGGAGGTGAGCACCAGCATGTGGGAAAACCAAAGATGACGCCATACTTCTTAACTAACAAGCTCATCCTTCCTATAAGTGCTTGAAACCATTAACAGGAACATCTTCACCCCCCTCCCCATCTCAAACCTGACTTTCTCTCTGCGTCTAATGAAATTTTACATGTACACACTCTAACGCTTACGTACGCACACAGACTCATTGCACACGGCGCCATTCAGTCCTCAGTGGCCATCCAATTGACAATCTTCCACACATTCATTCATTCTCATAACACATTTACCAGAATGCATCTGTCTGTCTGCCCACCACCCCTCCTCCTCCTCCTCTCTCAGTCATCATTTCCTCACCTTCCGACACACTCACCATTAGCTACATTCCTACAACATGTCAAACACAAAAATGACAACCTCGATCAGCACCGCGGGATGGGCCAACGCAAGGACAAGGAGTGTGTGAGGATGCAAAAAGACACACAAGCGCCCAGATGTGGAGTGGTCGGCTAGGGGCGTTGGTGCTTGAGGTCGACCTTAGAGCATGACTGCAGGTAGCTGAGGTGGTGAAACAGAACTAAACTGTCAAAAACGAAACACGCTCCCACATACACGTACATTCCTGGAGAGAGAGCAGCTGTGAATGAGGGAGCAGCTGTCATGCCCCCCGTACCACCCCTTGGTCACCCCCATGGGGACGGTGAAGCCAAATGAGCAAGGCCAAGGGTGGGCTAGAAGTGACGGCACAGCTGAGCGGCATCAAAAATATGTTTTGTAAACAACTAAAGGCTTTATTATGTCTTTTTTTGGGTGGTTTATACTGCTGGCAACTTATTGAGCAATATTGGGACTAAAAGCCAGACAACATAGGAAGTTCCTCTTTAGTTAAAACATAAATGCAGGGTCGACTTGCATCTTTTTCACAGTAGTATTTAGGAAATTGTGCCTCGTCCAAGGGCACGTGTGATGGGACTAGAAACAGTAATGAACAACTCAAACATATGTTCAACTATGTAAAAGCCCTTTTGCAACCTTGATCAGTGGAAACCTATACAATAAATAGATCTATATATCATTGATTGCTGCTGCTAACTATGATTTTTGCCACTGCTCATAATCATTGCAGAAATACAGTAACATAAACCAGCATAAGCTGGTTTGAGGTTTTTAGCTGGTGTGGTCTGTTGGGAGACCAGCTTAAACCAGGTAAGACCAGTTTAGGCTGGTTTAAGCATTTTTGGCTTTTGAGAATAATAAAAAAATATTAAAACTCTTCACAATATACAGCAGCATACAGAAATATATATTATAATTGATACTGAATTGAATTGAAATAAATGATATGTCTCAAATAATGTTATTTAGATACTCAGAAACAGCATATAGTACCAGAAATAAAAAACAAATGAATAAACATACAGGAAATGTGTAACTAATCAATATCTACCAACAAAATTATTATCTAGAAACAAAGTTGTGCATAAACAACCAAATACTGACCCACGTCAGAGTTTGATGTGCCTGTCAACCTGCTAACTCTAGTTAGTTAACTAGTTCAGATTAACTAGTACCGGATAAACTGAACTGCTACTCTCGTAGCCATAATGCATTTAACGTTTGTAAAAACAGGAATTGAGTTTTACTCAAATACTGGCAAGGGAGTCATACGAGAGTCCGCAGGCTACTTGGCAACCGAGCCTAGCTACTGTCAGTTAGCATTGTTCACTACAGAGCCCGTTTTCGTGCTGAATATGAACTAAAACTCACTTCAACATAGTTAACTGTCACTACAATTTGTGTATATACAAGGGCCGGCCTATAGTATAAATCTGGTGCTTTTAATTGACAGCAGCCCGTAGGCTTGTCATCTGGCTTAGAATGAGTGCTAACAAGCAACGGATAAAACTTTAGCCACGGAAGGGTAACTTAAATGCAATTAGAAGCTCAAATTTATAGCTATACAAGTTTTGTAAATAGACAAAAGGCTCTAATTTATGGACAACCGTTGTTATAAACCGTAGATAGATGCAGTAGTAAATTAAGAGTGGATTTAAGGGAGCAGGTTTGTTGGGCCGCAGTATCGTCCTTAATATTCGGCCATTTTCCTGACGCGCTTAACCGAGTATCCCTGCCCATATGTGGGCTTGCTGTTCACCAGCTCGCCGCCGCGCTCGACCGAGTTCCGGACAGCCATAGCTCACAACAACGCCTCAATCCATAAATCTCAGCCTTACCTGGTGCACTGCAGTCGGCGCACACCTCGCTTCTTTGGACTTTCCTGGACATCGCTAAAACAAAATCTACCGCTTCCAGAGATTTGAGTCCAATACTTAAGATATTTGGCTTGCTGTCCCCCCAGGAGCGACGTCTGCGATTTTAATGCCGCCCTGAATGTCCGGAAGCCGGCGACGAGCTCTCCAGCGCTCCCGGTCCTCACCCTTCTCTCTCTCCTTCCTTTTTTCTGCGGGTCTTCTGTCTTAACGCTGCAAGGACTTCACGATTCCTTTGAATGAATCAAAATTTGCAGAAGGCCCCTTACGCTATCAGATTATTTAATTCTGGGCGTCCCCACTAATCTTTTTTCCCCGACCATTATCAAAGCCCCGTCTCTGTCTCGGGCAAAAGGGGGTGGGAATAAGAAAAGTATGGATACAGTACACGGTTTATTTACATCCACTGCCCTATACACTTCTGTATGGCGGGCTGCATATTCTCCCTCTCTCTGACGTCTGTCTCTCGCTCTCTCGCTTTCTTTCTCTTGCCCCACCGTCGTTATCGCACAGGCGGGGGCAGACAGAGCAGAGGGACATGCAGTCATGCCCACCAGTGTAGATGAATTTTACATAACTTTATTTGCATAACTACAATAGCCGAATTAATAAACATTAAATAGGCCTATAATAAATAATTAAATGAAAGATTTTGTTTTTACATTTTTATTCAGTAAATATGGTAATGTATAATAATATTTTAGTACTCCACATTCTATTCTATTCTATTCTATTCTATTCTATTCTATTCTATTCTATTCTATTCTATTCTGTCAAGCTATTTGGTTGTATTTTTTCTTTTAGGCTCATGAAATAAACTATGCTTTTTTCTGTAAGTGTGTGAAGAATGTGCTTTATTGTCACAACTGTAACAGAAACAATAAAAATGCTATTAAAATTTGAACATATAGCTCAGATAAAACCCAATAGAAATCTGCAAGCAATAAAGTACAAAATTTGCAATTGGGGGCAAAAAGGAAAATGTAAACCAAGATTATGCATATCTTTTGGATTACTTTGTTTCATATCATATTTTAATGTTACTTTGAAATTTTTTAAATTTTATAATATGAATCATTAGTAGCCTAACTTCAATATTGTGCTCAGAGGATTTCCACTGGCAACACATGCGACTACTGACGTTTATATGTATTGTGATCATGTTTTATGTGAGAAAGCAATATTAAATATTAAAAAATGCAAATTCTGTCATCATTTACTCGGCCTCAAGTTGTTCCTAACCTGTATAAATTTCTTTGTTCTGCTGAACACAAAGGAAGATATTTGTTTGTAACCAAGCAGATCTCACCCCCCATTGACTACCATAGTATGTCTTTTTCCTAGTCAGTGGGGGGCGAGATCTGCTTGGTTACAAATTTTTATCATTTTTGGGTTAACTATCCCTTTAATAAATTTCAATATTTGATCATATTGCAGTATATGGCTAATATTAGTCATCTGGTTTAAATGGTGGATGAATTATATGGATAAAGGTATACGTTCCACAATAGATATTAATAATGTCATCACAATTGAAAATATTCTATTGTATTTTAAGTATCAAAGTTTTAAGATCAACTACTGAAAAAAACTCAATTTGATTCTATTGAAGTCATAAGACATTTATTTTGATAGTAGACCAATTAAAGCAGTCAGATTAAAATATGACTGGTTAAGTTTGTCTCAGTTATACATTTTATTATATTTCATGAAGCAGAAGTTCAAGTTTTGTACTAAATGATTTGATCTTATTGCAATACAGTTTAGTTTAGTCTAGTCTGGATGATAAAGGAATACATTGGTATTTAATATAGGCCTATAGAAATTGATAAAAATCAGCACAATAGTAGCCTATACAATAAAGACCCTTTTTCATTCTATATCTGTTCCATTCTGTTAAAAGAACAGAATTCTAATTTAGAATTGAATTTATGTTCTGTTAATATATATATATATATATATATATATATATATATATATATATATATATATATATATATATATATATATATATATATATATATATATATATATATATATATATATATACATACATATATATAATAAGAAATATTAAGACAGATGGCAGAATGAGATGTTCTCTCTATATCCTCTCCCATGGCGCAGTGAGCAGCATCAGCATGTATGACAGAATCACACACAGAAGTTCAATGGCTCATAGGTGCGAGTCGCTTTCGAGAGCCCTGCCTCAGCCTCCGCGAGCGTGCGTGTGCGCGCGCGCGCGCGTTTGAGTGAGAGAGGAGAGGGAGAAGAGACTAGGAGGAGTGAAGAACACAACGGAGAGCGTTCGTGCACACGCGTTAGCTTTAAATTGCCTTTCAACATAGAGACGTTAAATGAGAAGCTACTATGCAAAAAGGGATGCTGAATACGAAAAGGGAGAGAAATGCCCTTATCGGTCGTCTCAGCAATAATAATATAGCACGCGCCCTTTACAAAAGTAACTGATACCGCACAAAACCAGGGAAACGGAACGGGGGAGAGAGCAGCAGCGAACTATGCACTGAGGATGATTTCTGCCAGAAAAACTCCGGACAAGAGTCGCTATCACCTACATTATCTGGTGTGGCATAACAAACACCGGCAGCTGGAGAAAGAGCTCTCAGCGCGCGAGCAGGTAAGACGCGTTCGTTTCCGCGTGCCTGTATCGCGGCAGATGATGCTGTGAGGAACGGCCCGTGCGTTTGACTGAGAAAACTGATTCTGGTACTTCATTCGGCTTGTAATCTGTAAAGCAAGGGCGAAAAGTGACTCTTCATTGTTTTCTGGTTTCATTAGTTTCATACCCATTCAAATAAGTGGTTATTTACTTGCTGATATGTCTACTACAAACAGAAATTCATGTCAAAAAACCTCACACCCTGGCTGTGTCTTCAAACCTAGTGAGTTGCCTACCTAGACCGCATTTTGGGCGTATCGTATTCGAATTCGAACGCGTAAAAATGCTGTCTAGGTAGGTAGCTCACTAGGTTTCGACACAATCCTATTCTCCAAACCTGCTCATGTTACGCGCCTGTCAATTTAATGCGGAAACATGATCAGAAATGCAATTGAATTTTATTTCGATCTGAGATGGTTTAAACAGAGAGGCTGCAGAATAAAGTGGCATTGCATACAAAGGCTGTGGGTGAATGATGCTTACAGATCAGCGTACGTTCACCACTCACAGTTCCTGAGGATAGATGGTGTGTCAGGAGAGGGTGTGTTTGTCTTTCTGATCAGCCTTCTTCAAAAGAATCATTAATCCAATACATTATTCCATGAATCAGTGTGGAATTATTTTGTAATTAATTTAAATTTGATACTACTGTGCAGAACTACAAATAGGCCAAAGGACATTGTGGAATAGTTGGATTAAATAAAATAAATAAATCGAAAATAGGCACACTAAGCAAACAGACCGATTAAAACATGGCTGGTTAATTTATCTCAGTCACATTTTATTCTATTTCACAAAGCTAAAGTTCACGTTTTGTACTGATTTGATTATATTGCAATCATAGTAAAATGTTAAATAAAGGAAAACATTGTACAGTACCTATTGATAATATCAGCACAATAGTAGCCTAAAGACCCATTCTGTTGTGTTATCTGTTCTATTTTTATTCATTAATAGAATAGAATTATATTCTAGAATTTAATTTTTGTTATGTTAAAACTATTTTATTATATTAATACTAGCCTATCAGAAACTCTATTTGAATACAACACATATGAGATATTAAGAAATAATAAGCCACCAATGGCAGCAGGAGACGCTCTTTCACATGGTGCAGTGAGCAGCATCAGCATGTATGACAGAATCACTGATTACACTCTAAAGTTCAATAGCTCATATACAGGTTCATTTTGTAGAAGACTGATTCTTTATGATTAACCATCTTCAAAAGGGTTATTCAAGTAGGCATGAAATGAAAATTCACCCTAGGTATTTTCTAAATGCATGTTATTGATCTTATTGTAAATGATTCATCCATGCATGTTTTTTTTTTTTACAGTTTGTTTGACCTCTTAAACTTTAATCTGAATGTTACTTCCAGTCAAATGACAGCTGCCTCTTCCTTACAATCAACTGCAAGCTCGCATTCAGATCTGCCTCTATTCAATCAACGATCGACTGATTGAAGTCCCTGCCCTACATTTTTTTTTTCCCGATAATCCATTTAGATGTACATTACAATACGGAAGAAAATATCTGTCTCTACTTCACTTACATCACAACCTTAATGCAACATTAATCCACTGATTTTGTAGAAATAGTCCACAAATCAAAGTGACATTCATCTTTAGTCTATTCAAAATTGGTAAAATTGCAAAATAGATGAAAAATAGGTGAAAAAATAGACTCATTAAAACATTGCTATTTTAATGTATTCCTTAAAATATAAAATAAAAGATTTTATAATAAACAATAATTCATTCAATTATACACAATTTGTTGGGGTAACACGTCAAGCTACTCCTATTTTAAAGTTAAAGAGGACATGATGAAAAAGAATGCATTTTTCTGTAACAAACAGAAGTTTATGTAAGAAGACTAATTGAGATTGAGATTCTTAAAGGACATTTTTTTCTTAGTGTTAAGAACATTTTAATAATCTAAAGAACCTTTTTCCACTATAAACAACCTTGTGTGCAATGAAAAGGTTCTATGAATGTTAAAGGATCTTCATTGAACCATAGATGCCAATAAAAAACCTTTATTTTTAAGAGTGTATGCTCCTTGTCAGACTTTCACTAGACTAACTCTCTGTCTTATGAGTAAATAACTATAACTCATTTGGACAAAGTCATCCATCACAGTTACAGCAACCATTCATAATTCTATGTTTCCAAACCCCAAACAAACTGTAGCTCACTTCACTATCAGCCATCTTGTTCCTGTGCCGGTTTTTATGGCTCAGGCTGACGGTAATAATTCAGACCCCTAACCCTCTTGATGATCACTGCAATATAAAGCACTTCCAGTTTAGTTGATTTACAGGCCGCTGACAGCATAATCTAGCCACGTTTGGCATGGTAGGCTCGATGAGTCAAACCGAGTCCCCCCAGGGACGGCACGAGGCGCGAAGGGAGGTCAATGCTGTCTCGATTGTTCCTCTCCAGTGAATGAGGCACGTAGCCACCCTGACAAGGGGAAAAGTTGCTGCACCAGCACACAGGATTATGGGGTAGATGTTAGGTGTCAGTGAAAGAACAAAGAGGGGAAACTTAAGCTATTAGGACAGAGAAGAGCGGGGGACTTGAATAGCAAAGAGATCGGGTGGTGGAGGAAGAGGGAAAAAGAAGTTACCGAAGGGAAAAGGAGCTCAATTTGCAGTTTGCTTTGACAGTGCCATAAAACAGTCACGGGGGAGGAAGTGGACAGATGACAGCTTGGAGGAGAGCGGCAGGAAATTGAGAAAGAGCGAATGGAGAATGGATGGGTGATTGAATGAGGAAAGCAGAGAGAAGAGCACTGCCAGCTGATGTATTTACAGAACAGAGTCCAAAAATAAGAGAAATTGTTGAGCTGATTTGTATTCTTTTGAGTGAAGTCAGCAGTGCCTCAGCAAATACGCAACAACACGGTGGCAATTTCTTTACCTGCGGCCCTCCATCAGCACTTTGCCTTTGTCCGCACATCTGTTCAGTTTTCTTGTTTGATATACTACCTCTCTTCTTCAATGCTCGGCCTTCCTGCACTCCACCCGTAACCCAACACTAATTGCGACAGAGCGTTCTCACAGGGGACGAACGTTAGGCAGTGGGGAGGGGGTTGCTGAGATTTGGTTCATTTATGAGAAGCTTTGGTAACACTAGAATATTGTTCTGTCATTAATGAATAACTACACAGGAACAAATGCGTAACGCAATATTAACATTTTACACTCTTAAAAATGCTGGGTTAAAAACAACCCAAGTTGGGTTGAAAATGGACAAACCCAGCGATTGGGTTGTTTTAACCCAGCAGCTGGGTTAAATGTTTGCCCAACCTGCTGGGTCGTTTTATTTAACTCGACTATTGAAGTCTTTTGAGGTCTTTATAAGGTTACAAAATACATTATGCATTATTCACATTATATTAATTATGAACCTGTATATAGTAGTTTTTCTGGGGGATATGAAAAAATTAGTTATTGATTAGCTAGGGGTTGCACAGACTAATCAACTAGTTGAATTTAATGCTCTGCCATGACGCTTCAAAGGGGTGTTTGATTATGATTTCACTTTTTTGACTTTAGTTAGTGTGTAATGTTGCTGTTTGAGCATAAACAACATCTGTAAAGTTAGGATGCTCAAAGCAAAGGGAGATACTTTCTTTTAAAGAAATCGATTTTTAAGGACTACAACAAACGGCTGGTAGGGACTACAACGAGCTTCTTCCTGGGTTAGTGACATCACTACCCTTATGAAAAAGAAGTATACTTCAAGTTCATTTTATCAAGTATACTGTCACAGAATGCTCTGAGACTTTAGTAAGATCCTATTGCAGTTTTATTGGGAAATCCAACATCAACGTCGTATGCCAGGCAAAGGGTCAAAATACTTGCAAAATCCAGCAAAAACAGAAAACAAGGAACCAGGGAGAGTGCTCAGAAGCGCAGGGTGACAACAACAAAAATTTGATGACGAATGACAGAAACAACCAAAATAAACAGGCAGAAACTAACAAGATGAGTGAAAACAGCTGAAAGCAATCATGGCAGATAAGTCCGGGCAGTGGGTTATGGGAATTGGAGTCCGTGATAGTGACAACAGTCCGGGGTGGAGTGCCCTCTGGTGGCTATCAAGTTGATCATGACATTACCCCCCTTTAAGGAGCGGATTCCAGATGCTCCACAAGGGCCAAAACAAAACAAAAAATTCAGGAGGGAGGTGGAATGGAGGAGGATCGGGGGAGGGATGGTGGTCCGTGGAGGGGCAGGGGAACCAGGTACGAAGGCTTTACAGGTGGCCAGTGTGGGGCAGGCTGCCACCACAGCAGCGCAAACGGGCTTGAAGGACCCCATGGCGAAGCAGATGACCAACACAGCAGTGCAGACAGGCTTGAAGATCCCCATGGTGGTGCAGACGACCACCACAGCAGTGCAGACCGGCTTGAAGATCCCCAGGATGGTGCAGACGACCACCACAGCAGTGCAGACGGGCTTGAAGATCCCCACGGTGAAGCAGACAACCACCACAGCAGTGCAGACATGCAGTGCAGACGGGCTTGAAGATCCCCACGGTGGCGCAGACGACAACCACAGCAGTGCAGACGGGCTTGAAGATCCCCACGGTGAAGCAGACAACCACCACAGCAGTGCAGACATGCAGTGCAGACAGGCTTGAAGATCCCTACGGTGGCGCAGACGACCACCACAGCAGTGCAGATGGGCTTGTAGACCTCCACAGTGGAGCAGATGACCACCACTGCAGTGTAGACGGAACTGAGGACCCCCATGGTGGATCAGGAGGATCTAGAGGCCAACATAGCTGACTAGGCAAAACTGAAACATAAGGCACAGAGAAGTTAGGGGTGGCCACTAGGGCCGTAACAGGACAGGCAGGGAGTTCAGGAACACCCTCCAAGGCATTGCCCAGAGTGACCTCCAGGGACCTGGTCATATTGAGGCAGGCAGACAGTTCAGGAATGACTTCTATGGTCGTTTCGAGGCAGACAGGAAACTCAGGAGGGCTCGGGAACGGACTCATGGACTGGAGAGGGCTCTGGAGTGTACTCATGGGCTGGAGCGGACTCACAGACTGGAGCGGACTCGTTGGCTGGAGCAGACTCACCGGCTGGAGAGGACTCACGGGCTGAAGAGGGCTCTGGAATGGACTCACGGACTGGAGAGGGCTCCCTGGCTGGAGCAGACTCACAAGCTTTCCTCTTTCTCTTTACTCTGCACCTCCCAGTGGGATTTAGAAGGCCAGGGTCTTGACTCAGTGAGGCAGGGACAGTTACAAAGTCTCTGCAAAAGGGTTCTGGTGGACCTGGTGTTGCCCATTGACTTTGATGATGGAGAAATCTGATGAAGCCCCAAAAATATAGGATCTTAAGTCCACCCATCTCCCATAGAGGTAAAGAATCATCAAGGCAATCATTAAAGATATCCTTCAGTGCTGCATCATTATAACCCAGCCCCACCGCCATGGTCCAAAAAGTCTGGGCAAAGCCTCCTACCTCCATCCCAGCAGTCAAAGCCCGAAGTTGGGCCATCCGCTCTTTCTTAGCGGCCAGAGGAACAATTTGAATCCCCATACTGCTGGATCTGAAGTTGATTGAGTTTTTCTGTCACGGAATGCTCTGAGACTTCAGTAAGATCCAATTGCAGTTTTATTGGGAAATCCAATATCAACGTCGTATGCCAGGCAAAGGGTCAAAATACTTGCAAAATCTTATTTGTTCATTAATGACATCATCATCGACTAGTCGAGGTCGACTCGACTTTAATCACATAAACTGTGACTTTAAAAAATCTTCAACCCCTAGCTAATAGTGAATTACCTCATTTAACTGACCGCTATTACTTAGCCTAAGTAATAGTTAATCAGAGTTTCTCGTATATGAGATTGTGTATGGTTCTATTAGAGTTTATGATCTGAATAAAGCGATTTATGATCTTGAAATAATAAGTAGGAACACACAATCAAACATAGGCTAGGCGCACAAAAATCAAACTATTGTACATGACCTGTGTAGGCGTCTGACTTGTGCTGGATACTAGAGAATACTACAAGGCTCTAATTCATCGGCACTACTCATCTCTGTGATTTACATAGATGTTTGTTTTTCCACTGAACATTCCCCTATTCTAATTTGGATATGCAAACATAAACTCAAACCATGTAGTGTGAAAACCGTAGGATGTATAACACCCAGTGTGTCATTATTATCCTTTTAAAGGGATAGTTCCCCCAAAAATGAAGAATTCTGTCAGCATTTACTCGGCCATGTTGGCCTTCACTCTCCCAGTGTTATTGTTAACTAAAACAAAAAACTACAACTATTAAAAACTGTTTCCATTCATTAAAATAAAGAAATAATAGAAGAAAAAATAAAAAATAAAAAAATCTTACCTGATAATAAAATTCACAAAAGCGCATAACAAAATTAAATAAAAATGAAAATATATAAATAAAAGCTAATTCAAAATATTAATAATTACTATAATAGTAACTAAAATAACACTGGTCGCAAACCTGACATTTTGGAAAAATGTTTTTGTCAATACAAGGAAAGCCAGTGTGGTTTTGGACCCCACTAACTTTCATTAAATGGACAAAAGCAGTTGAAATATTCTTCAAAATAATATATATATATATATATATATATATATATATATATATATATATATATATATATATATATATATATATATATATTTTTAAATATAATTTTTGAGTGAACTATCCCTTTTAATATACAACCCGAATTCCGGAAATGTTGGGATGTTTTTTAAATTTGAATAAAATGAAAACTAAAAGACTTTCAAATCACATGAGCCAATATTTTAACTAATTAAGTTAATTGAGGGCAGAGGCTCTCCAATCTGTGAAAGAGTATGTAAAAAGATTGTGGAATACTTTAAAAACAATGTTCCTCAGCATCAAATTGCAAAAGCTTTGCAAATCTCATCATCTACAGTGCATAACATCATCAAAATATTCAGAGAAACTGGAGAAATCTCTGTGCATAAGGGACAAGGCCGAAGACCTTTATTGGATGCCCATGGTCTTCGGACCCTCAGACGACACTGCATTCAGATTGTGTCAATGACATTACTAAATGGGCCCAGGAATACCTCCAGAAACCACTGTCGGTAAACACAATCCGCCGTGCCATCTGCAGATACCAACTAAAGTTCTGTCATGCAAAAAGGAAGCCATATGTGAACATGGTCCAGAAGAGCTGTCGTGTCCTGTGGGCCAAGGCTCATTTAAAATGGAAAAAGTGTTCTATGGTCAGACAAGACCAAATTTGACATTCTTGTTGGAAATCATGGCCGCCGTGTCCTCCGGGCTAAAGAGGAGGGAGACCTTCCAGCGTGTTTTCAGCGTTCAGTTCAAAAGCCAGCACCTCTGATGGTATGGGGGTGCATAAGTGCATACGGTATGGGCAGCTTGCATGTTTTGGAAGGCACTATGAATGCTGAAAGGTATATAAAGGTTTTAGAGCAACATATACTCACCTCCAGATGACGTCTATTTCAGGGAAGGCCTTGTGTATTTCAGCAGGACAATGCAAAACCACATACTGCAGCTATTACAACAGCATGACGGTGCTGAATTGGCCTGCCTGCATTCCAGATCTTTCACCTATTGAGAATATTTGATGCGTCATTAAACAAAAAATACGTCAAAAATGACCACAAACTCTTCAGCTGCTGGAAACCTAGAATGGGACCACTGTTTTGAAAAGAAGAGGAGATGCTACAACCATGGTAAACATGCCCCCATCCCAACTATTTTGAGACCTGTAGCAGGCATCAAATTTGAAATGAGCTCATTTTGTGCATAAAATTTCATAAAATGTATAAAAATCTCAGTTTAAACATTTATGTTATCTATGTTCTATTGTGAATAAAATATTGGCTCAAGTGATTTGAAAGTCTTTTAGTTTTCATTTTATTCAAATTTAAAAAACGTCCCAACATTTCAGGAATTCGGGTTGTAGAAAGAGTTTCACCATGACCTCTCACTTCCTCTTTCTCTTATCTCAACCCAGCCGCACTGTGGCATTTACCGGAGTAAAGCAAAGCACAAGTCATCACCGGCACAGTCAGATTGCTTGGATATCCAGAACTGATGCTAAACTGGCCATATCTGAAATAGTTTTGAGTGTGAAATGGAGCCTTTAGTCTTTGTTGTCCCATTGTGACGTTTCTACTGTATTTTTTACCACTGACATTTAGTTAGAAAGTGATGGCTGTACCATTGTGTTTTGATGCAAGCGCCATTGGTTTCTGCATCCCACACTATGAGGCGGTCGCCTCAGCCCTTATAGCCCGAGCCCTGGATGCCGATCTCCAGAATACAAACCACACCGTGGGTGTGTGTCAACCTCCTGAGACACAATAGCGCATAAAAAGTCGAACAAGCTCCCATATTTCTCCTTGCCTCTTCCTTCCTCACAATATGTCTGTCTGCCTAGACTTATTTAAAGAATCTGTAAGTTCTTGTTCACTTCTCTCCTGGGTTGCATCCTTGTCCATGCAATTCATTTCATTCTTCTGGCACATCACAGCCTTTAAGTGCTTCTGTGCGTTGATGTCTTGTCTGTCTTCAAACAAATGCCCATTTAAGTGAAAGCACTGAAGCACATGATTCCATTTATGTGCAGAACAGATTGCGTGTGTGTGTTTATATATATGCATGTATGCACATTTTATGCACACGACCACACAAGAGAGCCTGTGCAAAGCCTTCAGCAGAATCCATCGAATGCTGTGATTTGCACACACACACACAAACTCACACATATGATTTTCTTCTGCCTGCCTCCCACATACACAGTTTGGACGTCCAATGAAAGATTGATGTTGGTTTAAGTAGCTGCCAGAGAACATTAGCCAAGGCAGAAAGAGTGCAAGAGCAGATGCACCAGCCAGAGATGACTATCAATAATGCAGTCTCCAGCAGGCTGAGAGAGAGTGTGGAAGAAGAGATGGACAGTTATGTGGAAGAGCATCTATACTAAAATGTGAGAAAGGCCCTAGATGATGTAATATTGTCTATTTCAATGTGGTGGAGAAGGATTAGTAATTTACATGAATTTGATTTAGTGCATTTATGTCTGATGCAGTGCATGTATGTCAGCAGGAAAGTGTGCTTGTTACAGGGCTGTCAGTGAGATGCAGTGTAGGTGGGTTAGACGGGTTTCGGTCAGAGCAGGAGAACTGAAATGTGTAGGTGTTTCAGGTAGGATTCAGTGATTATTGTTATTATTCTGTATGCCGACCCTCACTGCTCAAGAAAATGTACAAAGACTTGTCATGGTAACCATAGCTTCCACCAAAATGCCATAGTATATATATATATATATATATATATATATATATATATATATATATATATATATATATATACACTACCAGTCAAAAGTTTGGAAACATTACTATTTTTAATGTTTTTGAACAAAGTATCTTATGCTCATTAAGGCTGCATTTATTTCATAATAAATACAGAAAAAACAACAATATTGTGAAATATTATTACAATTTAAAATTATGGTTTTCTATTTTAAAGGTGCCCTAGAATTGAAAATTTAATTTACCTCGGCATAGTTAAATAATTAGAGTTCTGTACATGGAAATGACATACAGTGAGTCTCAAACTCCATTGTTTCCTCCTTCTTATGTAAATTTGATTTGTGCAAAAGACTTCTGAAGAACAGGCGAATCTCAACATAACACCGACTGTTACGTAACAGTCGGGATCATTAATATGTACGCCCCCAATATTTGCATATGCTAGCCCATGTTCAAGCCATTAGACAAGGGCAGGACGTCTGGATGTGCAGAGTTGAATCATCAGACTAGGTAAGCAAGCAAGGACAACAGCGAAAAAAGGCAGATGGAGCAATAATAACTGACATGAACCATGATAACATGATATTTTTAGTGATATTTGTGAATTGTCTTTCTAAATGTTTCGTTACTTAGCATGTTGCTAATGTACTGTTAAATGTGGTTAAAGTTACCATCGTTTATTACTGTATTCACGGAGACAAGAGAGCCGTCGCTATTTTCATTTTTAAACACTTGCAGTCTGTATAATTTATAAACACAACTTCATTCTTTATAAATCTCTCCAACAGTGTAGCATTAGCCGTTAGCCACGGAGCACTATCAAACTCATTCAGAATCAAATGTAAACATCCAAATAAACACCATACTTACATAACCGGGTATGCTGCATGACGAACACTTTGTAAAGATCCATTTTGAGGGTTATATTAGCTGTGTGAACTTTGTTTATTCAATGTATTATAGAGTTGCGAGCTTGGGGGCGGGGAGCGCAA
The DNA here is from genome assembly GCF_018812025.1 of Megalobrama amblycephala. Taxonomy (NCBI): domain Eukaryota; kingdom Metazoa; phylum Chordata; class Actinopteri; order Cypriniformes; family Xenocyprididae; genus Megalobrama; species Megalobrama amblycephala. Next base: position 26,859,097 of record NC_063059.1, read on the forward strand.
GCATTTAAAGAGGACACATTTTTAATTATGCCCCAAAATAGGCAGTTAAAAAATTGAATAATAAAATATCTATGGGGTATTTTGAGCTGAAACTTCACAGACACATTCAGGGGACACCTTAGACTTATATTACATATTGTGAAAAGGGGTTCTAGAACTTCTAGGGCCCCTTTAATATACTTTAAAATATAATTTATTCCTGTGATTCAAAGCTGAATTGTCAGCATCATTACTCTAGTCTTCAGTGTCACATGATCCTTCAGAAATCATTGTAATATGCTGATTTATGATCAATGTTGGAAAACAGTTGCGCTGCTTAATATTATTTTGTAACCTGTGATACTTTTTCATGATTCTTTGATGAATAAAAAGTTTAAAAAATATCAGCATTTATTTAAAATATATATTTTTTGTAACAATATACACTACGGTTCAGAAGTTTGGGGTCAGTAATTTTTGAAAGAAATTAATACTTTTATACAGCAAGGATGTGTTAAATTGATAAAAAGTGATAGTAAAGATTTATATTTTGAATAAATGCTGTTCTTTTTAACCTTTTATTCATCAATGAATCCTGAAAAAAGTATCACAGGTTCCCAAAAAATATTAAGCAACACAACTGTTTCCAACACTGATAATAACTGAGTACCAAATCAGCATATCAGAATGATTGCTGAAGGATCATGTGACACTGAAGACTGGAGTAATGATGCTGAAAATTCAGCTTTGCATCACAGTAATAAATAATTGTAATAATATTTCCTTAATGAGCATAAGGGCACTTCGTTCAAAAACATTAAAAATAGTAATGTTTCCAAACTTTTGACTGGTAGTGTATATATATGGTATTTTGGTGGAAGCTATGGTTACCATGATGATGAATATAATGCAGGGCAGCAACTCTGTGATGTAGCCTATAGAATGCAGTTAGAATGTCCATAAATGTCAAGATATGAAAGGCAAAAGGCGATCGATTTGAACCCTGTGAAGTGTACAACAACACCGGTGGTAAGATCAGAATGTTCACTGCTAAATTCAAACGTGCTTTTGCGCTTTGGCTGCAGTGGCAGCACCCATCATGTGTTATAGATCAACTGACATGATTTAAATGACAAATCATTAGGCACCGATTTATGTTTCTGCCGGTTGGTGCCCACACTCCATAACCAAGCGCGCACACGTTTTGTGGAGAGATTTGTGCTGCACGTTACATTGATGCACTCTCGCGTTAATGTATTACATTGATGCGCACTCGACATGCATTATTAAAAAATACCATAGTAACTGCCTCAAGTGAACTATAAAAATGAAAGGAATGTTGCGTCTGAAAGCTGCAGTCGTTTTTTATTGGCTAAAATGAATGGAGAATATCTTATGCTTCCCTGTGGGTACTCAGCGCCTATATAGCCTATAGTTCATGATAGGCTATGGTTAACAAGTTTATTTTGAATAAAAAAGGAAAAATGAAATAAAAGTGATACATCTGTCATACAGCGCTATTGTGCCTGCGTGACATGTTGCCCCCCACATTAATAATAAATGTGCACATATTGTGAGTTAAAGGTGCCCTAGAATCAAAAATTGAATTTACCTCGGCATAGTTGAATAACAAGAGTTCAGTACATGGAAAAGACATACACTGAGTTTCAAACTCCATTGCTTCCTCCTTCTTATGTAAATCTCATTTGTTTAAAAGACCTCCGAAAAACAGGCGAATCTCAACATAACACCGACTGTTACGTAACAGTCGGGATCATTAATATGTACACCCCCAATATTTGCATATGCCAGCCCATGTTCAAGGCATTACAAAAGGGAAGGAAGTATTAACGCCTGGATCTGTGCACAGCTGAATCATCAGACTAGGTAAGCAAGCAAGAACAATAGCGAAAAATGGCAGATGGAGCGATAATAACTGACATGATCCATGATAACATGATATTTTTAGTGATATTTGTGAATTGTCTTTCTAAATGTTTCGTTAGCATGTTACTAATGTACTGTTAAATGTGGTTAAAGTTACCATCGTTTCTTACTGTATTCACGGAGACAAGAGCCATCGCTATTTTCATTTTTAAACACTTGCAGTCTGTATAATTCATAAACACAACTTCATTCTTTATAAATCTCTCCAACAGTGTAGCATTAGCCATTAGCCACGGAGCACTATCAAACTCATTCAGAATCAAATGTAAACATCCAAATAAATACTATATTCACATGATCCGACGCATACATGCAGCATGCATGACGAACATCCTGTAAAGATCCATTTGAGGGTTATATTAGCTGTGTGAAATTTGTAAATGCACTGTATTATAGTCGAGAGCTTGCGAGGGAGCGCACGATTTAAAGGGGCCACGCAGCCTGAATCGGTGCATAGTTAATGATGCCCCAAAATTAAAAAAATGTATTTAAAAAAATCTATGGGGTATTTTGAGCTGAAACTTCACAGACACATTCAGGGGACACCTTAAACTTATATTACATCTTGTGAAAAACTGGTTCTAGGGCACCTTTAATTTAATAAACCTAGCTTTCTTGGTAGCCTTCTGTAAATTAACTTCTCAAAAAAAATATTCATAAAACAGTTGACCATATGTTTACTTTCAATTTCATATTTCCATATTGATACAAAATAAGTAAATAAAAATCAAGATGTAGTTCACCCCAAAATTATAATTCAGTCATCATTTACTCAACCTCATGGTACAAAAGTTTGTGTAATAAATTCTATGTTGTATCAAATAAAATATTTCTTTCTGAATCTACTTTTTGTTATGTCTATTTGATGCTTTACACAATAATGACTTCAAAATTATCTTTTGGCAATAATTTCTCAGCCAAATTCGATGTACAGTAAATTTGCAATTAATTAGATTAATCGTCAGATCATGTAATTAATTAGATACAAATTTTTAATCGCAAATATAAACATAAAACAATTCTTGTATTACAAAAAGACTGAAAAGTTTCTTACTCTGCTTGATTTTAATTTATGAAGTTTATTCATTTATTGTAGTATTCATTTACATTGGTTTTATTAATTTATTAATAAAAAAGTCATACAAAAATATTGATACATTTCTTAAACTATATGGTTTTAAAGTGGTAACATTAGAAGAAAAGATGAAAATTTAAGTTTCCCCATGCTAACTTCACCACAGTCATGCTCAAGTGCACTGTGGGTGGTTACCAGGGTGTTGCTATAGGGAGAAGTAGTTTTATTAGTGGTTTGTAGTGTGTTGCTATGTGGTTAGCAACGAGAAAGAACCTCCCTTGGTGCAGTAAAAGATGTGGCTGTTCTCCCTTCTTTACTTAAAGTCTGCTGGAGTTCACGCCTATTTTATTTTCTGTCCGTTTGCTTGCTTTTAAAAATAGTAGATTGCTTACAAAGGTAATAGCACAGCTCCCCTTAAAGAAAAAACAAAACATTTAGACTACTGACATTAAACCACAATAATTTAACATGGTTTCTTTAATTTATTAATAATATAAAAATTAAATTAATAAAAAAATTTATAAAACCAATACAAATTAATACTGTAATAACTTAAAGGGTTAGTTCACCCAAACACGAAAATTCTGTCATTAATTACTCACCCTTATGTCGTTCCACACCCGTAAGACCTTCATTCGTCTTTGGAAGATTTTTATGATGAAATCCGAGAGCTCTCTGTCTGCTACCCAACTGACACTTTGACACTTTAAAAAGTTCATAAAGAGATTGTAAAACGATTCCATATGAATTTAGCAGTTTAGTCGATCACTTTATATGATGAACAGATTGAATTTAGGCTTTTATTCACATACTAACATTCATCAACTCACTCATCAGATATGGTAAACGGAAGCTCAACCATGTTTGAAACAATAAAGTTCATTTTCATGTGTTACGCAGCACATTTGAGCTTCTGGAAGAACCAATGAGGTTTGTTCTCGTGAGGCAAGCAAGTTCGTTTGAGCTTCTGTTTATGTTCACTGATCAATGTTTATATGTGAATAAAAGCATAAATTCAGTCTGTTCATCATATAAAGTGATCGAGTCTCTTCAGAAATTTGGACTAAACAGCTCAATTCATATGGATTAATTTTACCATCTCTTTATGAACTTTTTGAAGCTTCAAAGTTTCAGTTGCATAGCTGTCAATGGAGGGACAGAAAGCTCTCAGATTTCATCAAAAATATCTTAATTTGTGTTCCAAAAATGAGGGTGAGTAATTAATGACAGAAATGTCATTTTTAGGTGAACTAACCCTTTAATAAAATTAATGTATTAATTAAAAAAAAAACTGCATAGTTTATATTTAATTAGCACAGCTGATATGAGATGAGTTATGAGACAACATTTAACAGTGTTAGAGGTTTGTTCAAATCCTCATCTTGTGATTAACACCATTATCTATGGTGTTTAGATGGAACACATGACAAGAGATGACTGGTTGTCTGCATTTGTATATGACTGTGTGGTGAGATGAGATGAGATAAGGGACTGTGTGTGTTTGTGTTATTGAATGTGTGTTGTCTAGTGTGTCTCAGAGGGATATATAGCTGCATTTCAGGTCACCAGAAGACCATTCTGTAACAACTGATGTTTCCCGAACCCTTCTCCTCTGTTCTGTCCTCCTCTCAGAGCCGCTAATCTGTCTTACAGAGTTACAAATTTCTCTCCGTCTCTCCCTGAAGCTCTAAGAACCAGTTATCAATCTCATTCCGTCCCTCACTCAGATACTCCCTCACTGGCTAAAGCATGTACACCTCCTGACAGTTATCTCCTTCTCTCTTTCCCTCTCTGTCAGTCATCCGAGCCGACTCTAGTGTCAGGGTTGATTGGAGATCCCCACAGGACTGATGTGAGAGCCATCATTCACTTAAAACTGCAATTTTTCTTCCTTGTCCTGCATCTCCTATCTGTACTCCTCATCCAGAGTTACCATAGCAACCCCCACCCCACCGCCCATCCACACCCTTTTTCTCGTAGCACTCATCTCGCTCTGGGGACCAGGCTGCTGTTTTTCTAGCTAGAGGCCCTCAAGGGGCCGCCGGGCCTCAGTTGTTGCTGTTGAGTGCCTTCATGATGTTGCGAAAGGGGCCGGCTAATTACAAAGCAAAGTGTCAGACACACAGGAGTTTTCTGTGATAAGAACAATAACATGATTGAAACTTATTTTATATATATATATACAGTACAGTCCAAAAGTTTGGAACCAGTAAGATTTTTAATGTTTTTAAAAGAAGTTTCGTCTGCTCACCAAGGCTACATTTATTTAATTAAAAATACAGTAAAAAACAGTAATATTGTGAAATATTATTACAATTTAAAATAACTGTTTTCTATTTGAATATATTTCACAAAGTAATTTATTCCTGTGATGCAAAGCTGAATTTTCAGCATCATTACTCCAGTCTTCAGTGTCACATGATCCTTCAGAAATCATTCTAATATGCTGATCTGCTGCTCAAGAAACATTTAATGTGTACAATTGTACAAAATATTTGTGTACAATATTTTTTTTCAGGATTATTTGATGAATAGAAAGTTCAAAAGAACAGTGTTTATCTGAAATCTAATCTTTTGTAACATTATAAATGTCTTTACTGCCACTTTTGATTGATTTAATGCATCCTTGCTGAATAAAAGTATTCATTTCTTTAATTTCTTTTCAAAAAAATAAAAATAAAAATTCTTACTGACCCCAAACTTTTGAACGGTAGTGTATAATGCTACAGAAGCTTTGTATTTCAGATAAATGCTGTTCTTTTGAACTTTCTATTCATCAAGGAATCCTGAAAAAAAAGTACACAACTGTTTTCAACATTGAAAATAATCATAAATGTTTATTGAGCAGCAAATCAGCATATTAGAATGATTTCTGAAGGATCATGTGACACTGAAGACTGGAGTAACGATGCTGAAAATTCAGCTTTGCATCACAGGAATAAATTACTTTGTCAAATATATTTAAATAGTACAAAGTTATTTTAAATTGTAATAATATTTCACAATATTACTGTTTTTTACTGTATTTCTAATTAAATAAATGTAGCCTTGGTGAGCAGACGAAACTTATTTTAAAAACATTAAAAATCTTAGTGGTTCCAAACTTTTGGACTGTACTGTATATATATATATATATATATATATATATATATATATTAGTGCTGTCAATCGATTAACAAATTAATTTTAAATTTTTCTGTAATTAATCACACCTAACATTAAAGTTTTTTAATATATATATATATATATATATATATATATATATATATATATATATATATATATATATATAGAAACAACATAATGACAGTATATTTTAAATATTTGATCTAACAGGTATCAAAGCAGTTATCAAACACTTCACAGTCTTCACTGTATAATTTAGATCAAAATATAGATTAATTTTTATTAAAGCTACAAAAGTTATTTAATTAAGAGCAGTGAATGATTTTCTTTTGCTTTATTAGGCTGCTGTCACTTTAAGACCTGACGCAGATCTGCATTCATTTCTCACAACTCTTTGTTTTCATTTAAGACTTTTTTTTTTTTTAACTCATTTAAGACTGTGCTTATGAAGATACTCGACAAAAGTTGTATTTTGGCATAATTTTGTGTGTTTTGTCCTTTCAAACACGAAAGAGAACGCTTTTTGGCTTTCTGTGCGCACGAGTCGTGTTTCTATCACACAGACAGGAGATTCAAAGACAGCGCGCCAGTACAGCACTGCATTCTCTTCGGTGTCTTGTCACACTTGAATGATTTAAAAGCATTTGCATTAATAAGAGCATGATCATATAATGTAACGCTAGCTAAAGGATGACAGAAAACGAAAATTTTGAAAGTGGATTTTAGCGTGTTGACGGGTGATTCTTTACTGGCCTAAGTTAAAGGATTAGTTCACTTTAAAATGAAAATTACCCCAAGTTTTACTCATACTCAAGCCATTCTTTCTTTCTGATGAACACAATCAGAGTTATATTAATGAATATCCTGATGCGTCCAAGCTTTATAATGGCAGTGAACGGGGGCAATGAGTTTGAAGCTCAAGAAAGCGCATCCATCCATCACAAACATACTCCACACATTTCCGGGGGATAATAAAGGCCTTCTGAAGTGAAGTGATGCGTTTGTGTAAGAAAAATATCCATATTTAACAAGTTATAAAGTAAAATATCTAGCTTCCACCAGACTGCCTTCTGTATTCAACTTACAAAGAAAGTGTAACTCCTCTTGCAGTTCAAAATGCTTATGCTACGTCCTACGCCTTCCATATTCAACTATCGGAAAAATTATTCAACTTACGCTTTTTCCATAATTTGAATACAGAAGGCAATCTGGTGGAAGCTAGATATTTTACTTTATAACTTGTTAAATATGGATATTTTTCTTACACAAACGCATCGCGTCGCTTCAGAAGGCCTTTATTATCCCCCCGGAGCTGTGTGTTGTACGTTTATGACGGATGGATGCACTTTATTGAGCTTCAAACTCGTTGCTGTTCATTGCCGCTATAAAGCTTGGACGCATCAGGATATTTATAAATATAACTCCAATTGTGTTCATCAGAAAGAAGAAAGTCATATACACATAGGATAGCTTGAGGGTGAGTAAATCTTGGGTAATTTTCATTTTAAAGTGAACTAATCCTTTAAAAGAGCCCACCCTCGAATTGCTTCGGTATTCTGGTCTCTATAGATATGGCTCGGGTCCCTCTTTCAATGCATTGCAAATCTGTGGGATTTTTTTAGGCCCGTTTTATCACTCACCGGGGGTTCAGTCTGAACACTTAGAAAAGTTAGATGTGCTGTGTGCTGAAGTTTATTAGGGTTAGTTAGATATTTGTTCATGAGCAATTTGTGATAGCCATAGCACCACTAACTAAGGATAAATAATGCACACACACACAGACACAAAAATGAACACACACACCTTGTGTGGAGTGTAAATAAGTGCACTGAGTTAATTTACTGAACTCCAAAGCAGCTCTCGCAGCACAAGTTAAGCCCTTGGGTAATAATATGTTTCCATTACCACACGGCCAATCAAAATGCTTCATTAAAAACAGCAAACATGGCTCACATGCAAGTCTCTAAATAAAGCTGTCCTGACTCTCATTTCTGCTCCACATACACGATTCACCATGCACTGCCTGCCATGACCTTGCTTTCAGAGGGTATGCTTATAAATATGGACACGACCACAGCCAGCCAACTCATCAAATAATGATTAATGGGTCATCCTGCATCTATAAACACAAGAATATTTACTGAATTGTGTGGTAGCCGTGGAGGTGAACGGAATGATTGTGTGTGCGTTCGGATGACAGTGAGTGATGATCTTATTATAAATGATCCTCCCATAAGAGAATCATAAACACTTTTGAAACTCTTGAGACTGCTGATGACAGAGTTGACTGGCTCAGAAGGGACTGAGAGATTGAGAGAGATCACTCAGATGAGAAGCTGGAGGAAACAGTATGGCTCGCTGCTGGTTTTCACAACTGAATCACAGTGTGCTTAGCGCGGATCTCAGTTTGAGTGTAGAAGTATTTCTCACCGTGGCTGTTGGGTGCCATGTGAGCGCGGTCTGTGTCATGTTAGGGTGTGATGCCTTAATTATCGCCTGCCACTTCTCTTTTCCATCGCACTCTTTCACTTCTGCCATCTTTTCCTTTTACCTGCTATTCTTTCTGCATAGCAGGTGGCCAGAATGGTGCTTTTTCTTTTCTTCTTTCTGAAGGCTTTCTCAAGCTTCTCATGTACTGCAGTTAAAACTTTTGGTAACACTTTAGTATGGGGAACAATTCCCACTTTTAACTAGTTGCTTATTAGCTTGCATATTGGGTGTTTATTAGTACTTATAAAGCTTAAAATAATAACCTTATTAAAGGGTTAGTTCACCCAAAAATGTAAATTATGTCATTAATGACTCACCCTCATGTCGTTCCAAACCCGTAAGACCTCCGTTCATCTTCGGAACACAGTTTAAGATATTGTAGATTTAGTCCGAGAGCTTTCTGTCCCTCCATTGAAAATGTATGTACGGTATACTGTCCATGTCCAGAAAGGTAATAAAAACATCATCAAAGTAGTCAATGTGACATCAGTGGGTTAGTTAGAAGTTTTTGACGCATCGAAAATACATTTTGGTCCAAAAATAACAAAAACTACGACTTTATTCAGCATTGTCTTCTCTTTCGGGTCTGTTGTATATCCGCTTTCACTCCACAGCGACACAGTCTTCTTCTTCTTCTTCTTCTTCTTCTTCTTCTTCTTCTTCTACGGCGGTTGGCATCCAGGTAATTGGTGCATTACCGCCCCCTTCTGCTCCGGACAGTGACACGATTAGGACATCCGCGAAATGCACACCTACGCACCATTTTAAAAAATATAGCAATACCAAAATACAAACAATGTAGAATAGCTTGAATACAGCGTGCATCTCCCTCAGACTGTAAACGAAGCTCGGGCGCACTAGATAACACGTCATCAGCGTCTTACGTCAGCAGCATCACTACAGAGTCGTGAACCACACTCGGAGCAGAAGGGGGCGGTAATGCACCAATAAGCTGGATGCCAACCGCCGTAGAAGAAGAAGAAGAAGACTGCGTCGCTGTGGAGTGAAAGCGGATATACAACAGACCCGGAAGAGAAGACAATGCTGAAAAAAGTCGTAGTTTTTGTTATTTTTGGACCAAAATGTATTTTCGATGCTTCAAAAACTTCTGACTAACCCACTGATGTCACATGGACTACTTTGATGATGTTTTTATTACCTTTCTGGACATGGACAGTATACCGTACATACATTTTCAATCAAGGGACAGAAAGCTCTCGGACTAAATCTAAAATATCTTAAACTGTGTTCTGAAGATGAACGGAGGTCTTACGGGTTTGGAATGACATGAGGGTGAGTCATTAATGACATAATTTACATTTTTGGGTGAACTAACCCTTTAACCCTTAATCCTACCCAATACCTAAACTTAAACACTACAACAATTACATTACTAACTATTAATTAGCAGTAAATTAGGAGTTTGTTGAGGCAAAAGTTGTAGTTAATAGTGAATATGTGTTCCCCATACTAAAGTGTTACCTGACTTTCTTTCTTCAGTGGAACACAAACCAAGACATTTTGAAAGTCAGTGAGTTACTAAACAACACTGGACCTTAAGAGACATTCTTAAAAATATATTATTTTGTGTTCCTCAGAAGAAAGGTGTAAGCTGGGAATTAGTCTCACCCTGCATGCATCCCAATGGGCATACAGCGTATCCATCCTAAATAGTAGGCTATGTGAGATTAGAATAAGTGTGTCCCAAAGCATAGTATGTTGAAAAGAGTATACCAAAAGTCCCTGGATGGTCTACTAGTTCCAGTAAATGTGGATCTGTGCACACTCTAATGGCTAATGTTGCCCACAACCCATTGTGCTTTGGAGAAGGATTCAGTTCAGAACTACAAACACAAATAAAAATTGTAAAAAAATAAATAAATAAATAAATAAACCCTACAAACATAATGGATATTGAGCGACCAACGGTTTAGTAGAGAGTTTCATATAAAGGAGTTTGAGTGACTAATAATCAACATTTAACCTGATAAAAAATATTTGGTAACACTTTATTATGGAAGATACATATTCCTCATTAACTGCGACTTTTGCCTCAATATACTGTGAATTTACTGCTTATTAATAGTTAGTAAGGTAGTTGTTGTAGCATTAAAGTTTAGGTATTGGGTATGATTAAGGGATGTAGAATAAGGTCATGCAGAATAAGGCTTTAATATGTGCTTTATATTCTAATAAACAGTCAATATGCAAGCTAATGAGCTACTAATTAAAAGTGGGAATTGTTTCCCATACTAAAGTGGTACCAATGTTGTTCATTTTGGCAGCCATTTTTGATTTAGCCTTAGTCTTTATCTTCAGATGAAAATGCTCCTTAGTCTTAGTCACATTTTAGTCTTTCATATTTTAGTCTAGTTTTAGTCGACGAAAAGTCATTGCAATTTTGTCGTTTTAGTCATTACTTTTAGTCAAGCTACAGTTACCAACATTACTTTTGATAGTTATTTTATATGTAGTCTTTAGACAAAATAGTCATTATAATTTTTCTCTTTAGAGCAATTCATGTTAGCTTATTAAAAATTTGAATCAAGGTAGCACGATTTGCTGGCTTGTGTGGGTTGGGGGTCACCGTGATTTTGCCAAGTAAGACATGTTCCTGGATCGACATATTTTGTTGATCCTGGAACAACATTCCTGTCAGAAAATTTAGTCTTAACCCTATTCCTACTCCTAAACCAAATCCTACCCATAACTTATCCCTAAAATCATTGGGGGGAAATATGTGAATAACATTGATGTAGAAGCACCTAAACCTGGCTGCAATCCTAAACTTGACGTAATCGGTAAACTTGTCCCTAAAATCTGATTGGTTGATTGGAATGTTGCTTCAGGATCAACAAAGATGTTGATCCAGGAACATGTCGTACTTGGTGAAATCACATTCACTGTGGGGGTCAGTCCGTTTTGACCTCGAAAGATCAACCAAAGTGTAGGTCGCACTCGCAGATTTAGTCAGCAAACGAGCAGCGCAATATAGACCGACTGAATGACGCTTTAATTTAAGTAGAAAATCTCAAATGAAGATCGTGGAACTCCAGCTTACTTGTCTGTGTTTACACATCATCCGCGTTTCTTCCTCGGAGTGAGGCCGGTTTCACACCGCACGAGTCAGCAGAGCGTGCATGTGTGCATGGTTGCCAGATTGCACAGATTAAGTAAAACGTGTTCTTTTAACAGAAAAGCTCTGATTGGGGGCTAAATTCTGGAAATCTGGCAACAGTAAGCATGGACGCTCGCAGTCTGTAATGTTTTGTCTCCTTTATTCGACAAAAAAAAATGATTTCAAAAGAAAGTCTCGTCTTTTTTTGTTCTTTTTTCGTTTTTCGTGTTATTTTAGTCACGTTATCGTTAAATGACATTGGTGTCGCCTCTCATAGTCTAGACTTAGTCATGGAAAAAAAGGTCATCATCGAACATTTTTCATCATAGTTTTCGTTAATGAAATTAGCACTGGTTACCAAATATTAATTTAATGTTATCCATGTTATATTTCATCTGCAACTAAAATGTAAACTTTTATTAACTTTAAAATGCATCGTTATGCAAAAATATAAGGAGAGTTCTCCGCATGAAAGACCCACGACTGGCAGATCAACGTGCTGTTTCTGTTCTCTCCAATATATAAATTAAATTAAATTAAATGTAGAGGATGTTAACTGTGACAAGATGATTGACAGACAAGTTTACGGTGACAGGATGCACTTAACTATGCGAGTGTCTGTTTAAGAGACGCAATTTTATGATGTGATATATGACCCAAAGCTGGGGCCTGTCCAAATACCCACACTTGCGGTCTTGGCCACTTGAGAGTATGTGCACAGGAAGTAAGTGCACAAGGCTGTCCCATGTCTTAAAAATGCCAAAGCGCAGTGCCCTGCCTGAATGCACACTTAACCCACACTATATAGGCAAGGTGTGTCCCATCATGCATTATGTTCAGGAACTCACGTGCCCCAAAATCGCAAGATGTTGAGTAAAACATTCGACTGTAAGTTAAATTAATTACAAATTACATATATTTGGTAGTAAAACATAAAGTGCTGCACATTTTTTTTGGTGCAAAGATGAGTCGGCAATGTGTATTTTATGCATACAACATTTGCAACTGCTTTTTAATTAAACGCTAATTTAATTAAATGCTACAATTTTAAATTGTGTCTTCTGTTACACAAGTACTACTGAACAGACATTTAGAAGTTTATTTCAAAATGCAAAGTATTGAAAATCAAAATAAAGTTCTGTAAACACTTGCAACAGTATAAATGTGTCCCATCGGGTAATTAAAAGTTCTACACACAATTGCAGTCTTCATGACTATTTGAATACTTGGGATAAATACAGGAGTATACGTCATAAAAGCAGACAAGTGGTCAAATGCAAAGACCGCAAGTATAGGTATTTGGACAGGCCCTTTGTCTACTCTTCTGCTACATGGTCAAAATGTATGTATTTTTTCTTCACAAAAAGAGTACATACTTTTACAGCATAGTATAAGTGGGTGAACTGGCACGCAGCATTAGCCTCAGACTTCACGCCCACGGACCGTTGGCTGAACGTCTGAGGCATATGGCACACAAAACTGGAAAAACTTCAGGAGTTTCTAAGTCATCATCTGATTGGATGAATCCTACAGGATTTTCAGGAGATGTGTCACGTTCTTTAAAGGTGCCATCGAACATTTTTTCACAAGATGTAATATAAGTCTAAGGTGTCCCCTGAATGCGTCTGTGAAGTTTCAGCTCAAAATACCCCATAGATTTTTTTTAATTAATATTTGTAACTGCCTATTTTGGGGCATCATTAACTATGCACCGATTCAGGGGGTGCGGCCCCTTTAAATCTTGTGTTCCCTGCCCATCTAGCTCGCTAATCTATAATACAGTGCATTTACAAAGTTCACACAGCTAATATAACCCTCAAATGGATCTTTACAAGATGTTCATCATGTATGCTGTATGCATGCTTGGGGTCATGTGAGTAAAGTATTTATTTGGATGTTTACATTTGATTCTGAACGAGTTTGATAGTGCTCCGTGGCTAAAGCTAACATTACATACTGTTGGAGATATTTATTATAAAGAATGAAGATGTGTTTATGAATTATACAGACTGCAAGTGTTTAAAAATGAAAATAGCGACGGCTCTCTGTCTCCGTGAATACAGTAAGAAACTATGGTAACTTTAACCACATTTAACAGTACAATAGCAACATGCTAACGAAACATTTAGAAAGACAATTTACAAATATCACTAAAAATATCATGTTATCATGGATCATGTCAGTTATTATTGCTTCATCTGCCATTTTTCGCTGTTGTTATTGCTTGCTTACCTAGTCTGATGATTTGGTTGTGCACATCCAGACGTTAATACTGGCTGCCCTTGTCTAATGCCTTTCATAATGTTCGGAACATGGGCTGGCATATGCAAATATTGGGGAGTACACCCCGACTGTTACGTAACAGTCGGTGTTATGTTGAGATTCACCTGTTCTTCGGAGGTCTTTTAAACAAATGAGATTTATATAAGAAGGAGGAAACAAGGGAGTTTGAGACTCACTGTATGTCATTTCCATGTACTGAATTCTTGTTATTCAACTATGCCAAGGTAAATTCAATTTTTAATTCTATGGCACCTTTAATGGTCTGCCTGGAAACAAAACATTGTGAAGTCAAAGCCCCTCATGGAAGATGAAAGCAGTCGTGTTTAGAACTGTGACAATGAGCGCTTATCAACTAAACACTGGATTTTCACAAGTATGTGAAGTATGTGTAGTCAACGGCATAGACTCTTTAAAATACGTCCATAAGTTTTACACACCGGTCTGTTATTGTAAGGACATTGACATTACATTTCCACGCCCCAAACATGACTCTGAACAAAACAAACTGTGATTGGTTGCTTTACATGTCAGTCAGACGGCCTCTGGGCGGTCCTTGGCCAATGAAAGCTGCTATGGAGTCCAGATGTTCTGCCGTTACTACTGGAGTAACAGCTTTGATGAGGTATACAGTGATCAACAAGAAAAATTAAAAAAATCTCTAAACTGTTTAGGCCTCTATACATGGATTAATAGAACAGTAGAAAAAAATGAGGTGAGGGAGGGTTGGAACACAAGGTCTTATTCAAACCTGCATTTTAGCACAAAAGCTCTGCATCTCTGGAGAACATGCATCAACAACTAGGCCACAGCTTTGATAGATCTCTGTTTAGGGCAGAAACAGAAAATTGTGTTTGTCAAATATTTTACTGCATGAAGTGGTCAATAAAACAAATCTTTCTCTGTCTTAAAGGTCGATTTAGAAGTGTTGGACCCACGGGGTCGGACTCCTTTGCACCTGGCCGTGACACTGGGTCATTTAGACTGTGCCCGTCTGTTAGTCCAGCATGGAGCCGACGTCAGCAAAGAAAACAGAAATGGCTGGACAGGTGATACAGCAAAAAACTCCAATCACTTTGCATTTTGGGTAGGGAGTACAGAAAATTGGGGCCTGATAATTATTTACACTACTGTTCAAAAGTTTGTTTTCAGTAAGATTTTTTTTTAAAGAAATTAATACTTATTAAAAAGGATGCATTAAATTGATCAAAAGACAGTAAAAACATTTAAAGTTACTAAAAGATTTCTGTTTTAAATAAATGCTGCTCTTTCTGTTCATTAAAGAATCCAGTTTTTTTTTTTGTATTACAGACAACAAAAAATACAACAAAAGATATTAAGCAACACATCACTTTTCAATATTGATAATTATAAGAAATGTTTCTTGAGCAGCAAATCAGCATATTAGAATGATTTCTGAAGGATCATGTGACACTGATGACTGGAGTAATGATGCTGAAAATTTAGCTTTGCATCACAGGAATAAATTACATTTTAAAATATATTAAAATAGAAAACAGATATTTTAATTGGCAATAATATTTCACAATATTAAATCAAATAAATGCAGACTTGGTAAGCAAAAGAGTTTTTTTTCCCCCTGAAAACATTTAAAAAAGTCTTACCAACCACAAACTTTTGAGGGCCGATAACTGATATCTGGCAGATATTGAATATTAATAATAAAATTAATAATGCAATTTATTTATATTGCACTTTTCTCAAACCCAAAGCACCACAACACAGAGTAATAATAATAATGTTATTTTGTCTAAATAAATACAAAATAAAACTCTAAAAACTAAAATCCATCATTTTAAAAGCTACAAGTTAAATTTAGGCATCCTAAAATGATCATGTACAGAATGAAAAATAGAGTTTAATTTCTTTTATTTATTAGTGTTTATTAATTTATAAGTGTTTTAAGTGAGCATTTATTGATGGCAAAGCTGCATAAATATATCATGCATCCCTAATTTTGGTGTCACTTTAAACGTTACCTTCTGTCTGTCAGTGTTGCAGGAGGCCATCAGCACACGTAACCCGGAGCTGGTGCGGCTGGTGCTGCGTTACCGTGACTACCAGCGCACCACTAAGCGACTGGCAGGGATCCCACGATTACTGGAGAGACTCCGACAGGTCAGCCCCAGTTGCGTCTTTATAAACCCTGAACCTGTTAATGACAAAACAACAAGCCACGAGCTTAACAAACAGCTTCTTTATAACCACCTGCTGCCTGCACACCTGAGCCCTTCATTCCAGTAGATTCACGCATGCAGATTAAACAAACAAGTTTACGGGGAACCACTGCGTTTGTTTGCAAGACCTCTCTTTTCCTTGTCTCTACCAGTTTTTTTCAACCTTGTAGCTTTCTTCCTTTTGTTTATGATGGATGTGCGAGCTCTCTGGTTCTCCCCGGTCCTCATCTCTCCGGGAGTTTTATTATTCATGTCTTTCCCTGCAGAGCTATCTGTCTCTCGCTTTCGGCCTCCCACTGTACACTTCTCTCTAACCTTCTCTCTCCCTTTTGTTCGCCTCGTCTTTCAGGCACAGGATTTTTACGTGGAGATGAAATGGGAGTTTACAAGCTGGGGTAGGTTATATGTTCTGTAATCATATGTAAATGGTATGTTTAGACAGGCACTTCCTCTTTCCACATCCTCATGTCCTGCTTTTGTTGAACTCTCCCTCTAATTCCAGTTCCGCTCGTGTCTCGTATCTGTCCGAGTGACACATATCGGGTATGGAAGAGTGGCCAGTGCCTGCGGGTGGACACAACGCTCATGGATTTGAGCAAATGACCTGGCAAAGAGGCAATCGCAGCTTCATATTCAGGGGTCAAGGTGTGTGCGACGGCTTATTTCCTGCACTGATTTTGTTGCCGAACAGCCTTTGTTTTTCCCTGCCTGTTACCTTCAAATACGATTTGGGTTTGATCTGCGCTTTTTTCTCGATGCCACTTCTCGCTCAGCTTTCTTTCAAACAAGCCATCATTGGCATGGAAACAACCTCAGTCTCACTTCGCCACAGTCTCTAATTGGCTTCCTTCCGTTCGCTCTCTCTCCACCTGTCATTCAGACTCCAGCGCCATGGTAATGGAAGTGGATCATGACAGACAGCTGGTGTTTTGCGAGACGCTGCCGTACCACTCTTCCTCTCCCACCTCACCCTCCCGCACAACCGCTTTGAGCCTTCTGGGGGCGCTGCATCCTAGCGACGAGCAGGTGGCGGCCCGTCTATCCGCTCCCGTGGTGGCCACGCAGCTTGACACCAGGAACATCTCCTTTGAGAGGTGAGCACATAATAACAACTGCCAAGTCATTGTCGGCAATTAAAATTTTAGACCGTAAGGGCATCGTAAGCCTTTATTTTGGCTTTACTGTAAAGCTGATGGTGTGAGCCAGCACTTTTGGGATAAGCTTCATCATAAAAATGTGTGATATTGGACTCACCTCTGTCTGCACGGCACGTCGGCCTCCTGGTAACGTGCCCGGATGTCTCCACAGGAATAAAACAGGCATTCTTGGCTGGCGGAGTGAGAAAACAGAGGTGGTGAACGGGTATGAATCAAAGGTATGGCTTATATCACTGTATAATATAATAATATATAGAAATGTCCAACTTTATCTGCATACATACAGCATACTCGTGTAGGATGGTATATAGTATATCTCAAATACTTGACTGCTTGTATCGTTGCAAAATGTAAACTATATTAAATGTGTATACTAAATGTGACTATTAGGCATGAAGATATTAGGATATTATAAACATAAACATCATGACTTTCTGTAAAGCTGCTTTGAGTCTATTGTCACCTCTGGTTGGCCATTGTGTTCATGTGCTCAACAGATATGTCTGTGATTAGCTTCAATGATTTTGAAAGCAGACGTCTATCAGCAGATCCCTAATATATCTGCTGATAGACGAATCCACCGATAGACGATCGATAGAGAGCTCCCGTGTGTATCTGTGTAAGCGCTCAGTGAAGAGTGTCAAAAATGTCTATTTACAACATGTTTTTAAAGCGTTGATCATTGTAGCCAGTCACAGACATATCTGTTGAGCGAGTGAACACAATGGCCAATCAGAGGTGTTTAAGTATTCTCTCAACAACGCTTAAACGACTCATTTTGACAACCCTAATTTGTATATGTACAAACAAGCGTCAGCATTCGGTTTCAACAAAGATGAAAAATGGCAGAATCTAATTGCAGCAGTTGTAGATTTACTTGCAAACTAAAAATAGAAAGAAAAAAAAGACACTCAGGATCAAAAACACGAACAGAACAACCAGCAGCATGTGACGAGAACATACTAAACTGAACAAAACAAAGGGCTTAAATAGATCAACGAAACAAGCCACAGGTCTTTAACTTAATTAATCAATGAAAAACTATAGAAACAAACTGAAACACAGGAAACTGAACTAAAACAAACATAAACAGACAGATTTCTCGTAACAACAGGCATGGAAAAATTCAATTAAGAATCACTACAGTTTTCAGAAACACAAGTTGTACTGATGCATGATAATGGAAATTAAACACCTTAGCTGATAAGCCTTTTTCAAGTTTAATATCTTTATTTATCTTGACAGTTATTCTTGGCTAATAGGAAGGCTGTTTAATTGTGCGCTAATTAGCTGGCAAACTGACATCCAACTATGTGTGAAGGCTTGGCTCATGAATATTAATTAAGGCACTTGACTGGACACTCCTGGAAGGTTACCAAGCAACGTCTCTATGACCTAATTAATATTCATGCACTTATGCCTTGATTCGCATAGTGTTTCACAGTTTCAAACTTTTGCTCCCTTTCATCCGTTGACCCGATTGGAAAGGAACCAATTTCTATGAAACAACATTCGGTTACACCCAATATACTGGAAGAGAGTGCGGAGAGCAGACATGATGAAACTAGACCGCTCCCATTTCATTCTGCTAAGTCGTCTACATGACAATCAGTGCAGCATGGTGTCATGTAGATTGAGTATTAGATGCATTATGAACTATTTGAAAATGCTTATGAAATTCTAACCCTGCTTCAAAGTTCTACATAATTTGAAATGTCAAGACCATCCACGAACAGCATTGTAGGATAAGCGAGTATTGTATTTTTGTTTGAGATATAATCTGGCAGATTAATAAACAATTTTGTTGTGTTCATGCCTGAATTGTATTATTGACTACTATTTTGAAGTATTGTGTTCTGAACGGTAGAAGAGTGAAAACAAGATGGATGAAGTTCGCTACTCCTGTCTCGTGTGCTTTATTGCTGCTTACTAACTCCTGACAGACACCACAAAATGATCAAATAATATTCTCATATGTCTTTGCTTCAGGTTTACTGTGCCTCTAATGTTGAGCTGATCACACGAACACGTACTGACCATCTCACTGACCAGCACAAAACAAAACCCAAAGGTACGTTTGACCAATTTGTTTCTCAAATCAAAATCTTCACATGACCATATTGACATTAATCTTTATTTTCAGAAATCTGAATCACACACTGAAAATTATTTTCTTAAATCAATACAATAACTGTTCAAAAGTTTTGGGCGAGTAAGATTTTACTGTATTTTTTGATCAAATAAACGCAACCTTTGGCGAGCATAAGGATAAGATTTAACGACAAAAATACAGATTTTGTTTTTGAAGTGCATATGCTGTTTTTCCCAACAAAACACAATGAGCGTGTGCACTGGTGAGCATGCCATAGTGTATATGATGATTCATTCTTTCTATGCCCACTCAGATTTTCCCCAAACAAACGGCGTCTTTGTCTCTTGTCTACTGTTACTGTGATGTAATACAGAACCTTGGGATTGTGCACGTCTTCTGTAATATGACCTGCTGTGTATTGCGTTTTTGTCTCAGGCAGCAAGACACCTCTGCAATCCTTCCTGGGTATCGCTGAACAGCACATGGGGCCTAACAACGGAGTGAGTGAAAGGAGCCTGTCAAGAATCTGTTAATTTATCATCAAGACATCTAAAGTGCCTTTTAAGTATTATATCACTTCTGTAGCCTCAAAGTAAAGTGTGTGTGTGTGTGTGTGTGTCTGTTTTCCAGCACACTATGGTGACTCAGATATCATGCCCCGCAACGAACCCATTGGCTGTGACGGCTGAGGAGTACTTTAATCCCAACATGAGTCAGAGAGACATTGGCCAGCCTAGTCACCTCACCACCAAAACACAAAGGTAGTGTTTCAATACAACACTGCTTTCATTTTCATTTTGAAACATTTTAAATAACTAGATTCTCTGCAGAAAATATGAGTGGGACTTTCACGTTGCTATGCTGTTGCTAGTGTGTTCTGAGTGGTTGTCTCTAGTAAAAAATAATTCACAAACTGGCTCGTGGTCCTTTCCCAGTCTCATTCCACTATCTCCTCTCCAATCATTTCCCATCTCTCCTTAAAGAGTCCTCCTATGGAAATAAATGCAAAAAATATTACTTAGCGATTTATTTAAATGCTAACCCTAAGTATGAACAATAGTAATAATGATACTTACCAACTTAAAGGTGCCATCGAATTGAAAATTGAATTTACCTTGGCATAGTTGAATAACAAGAGTTCAGTACATGGAAATGACATACAGTGAGTCTCAAACTCCATTGTTTCCTCCTTCTTATATAAATCTCATTTGTTTAAAAGACCTCCGAAGAACAGACGAATCTCAACATAACACTGACTGTTATGTAACAGTCGGGATCATTAATATGTACGCCCCCAATATTTGCATATGCCAGCCCATGATTGAGGCATTAGACAAGCCAGTATTAATGCCTGGATCTGTGCACAGCTGAATCATCAGACTAGGTAAGCAAGCAAGGACAATAGCGAAAAATGGCAGATGGAGCGATAATAACTGACATGATCCATGATATCATGATATTTTTAGTGATATTTGTAAATTGTCTTTCTAAATGTTTCGTTAGCATGTTGCTAATGTACTGTTAAATGTGGTTAAAGTTACCATCATTTATTACTGTATTCACGGAGACAAGAGAGCCGTCGTTATTTTCATTTTTAAACACTTGCAGTCTGTATAATTCATAAACACAACTTCATTCTTTATAAATCTCTCCAACAGTGTAGCATTAGCCGTTAGCCACGGAGCACTATCAAACTCATTCAGAATCAAATGTAAACATCCAAATAAATACCATACTTACGCGATTAGACATGCTGCATGACGAACACTTTGTAAAGATCCATTTTGAGGGTTACATTAGCTGTGTGAACTTTATGCAATGATAGAATCGAGGGCGGAGAGCGCGAGCAATTAAAGGGGCCGCAGCCTGAATCGGCGCATTTCTAATTATGCCTCAAAATAGGCAGTTAAAAAAATTAATAAAAAAAAATCTATGGGGTATTTTGAGCTGCAACTTCACAGACACATTCAGGGGACACCTTAGACTTATATTACATCTTGTAAAAAAACATTCAATGGCACCTTTAAAATCATTACTAATAAGATGTGTTCCTCTTCGAAGAGTCTTCTGATACTGCCTTTAAGTGCACCACAGTCGGGCATTGGTTATTATGATCATTCGAGGGGGAAACATAACATAGAAGTAGCCTAAACAAAACAAAATAATTATATTGTAAACGATAAACCCAAATAACTACATCTGAATTCAAAATTATAAAAATTGTTCATTTCCATCACATGTATCAAAAACTAAGTTGAGTGATTATACACTTATTGTCTTTCAACTCTGTACATCACACTTTTAAAATTGTTGAAATGCAGCAGGTAAATTAAAATAATTTGCCAAATCATTCATTATAATTCACTACAGATTTGCTGTCCACTCACTGATATATAAATTATTATCTATATTATAAGCTAGTCAATTATTCAAATCGACACACATCAAAATATACAAATATATTGAAACTGCGCCAACAGTTGTAGGGAAATACCTGTCTATATCAGCAGGTATTAATAGACTATTTCACACCGCAAAACTAGCCCAACAGAAGTTGGTGTCACAGCTCTTATATGTATATTTTTTTCCCAGGTTCAAAGCCAAGCTGTGGTTGTGTGAATCTCATCCTTTATCTCTGGAGGAGCAGGTGGCTCCTATTATTGACCTCATGGCCATCTCCAACGCCTTGTTTGCCAAGCTTAGGGACTTCATCACCTTACGTCTGCCTCCTGGCTTCCCTGTCAAGATAGGTAAGAGAGAGGAAAAAAAGGTAGTGAAGGCTAAAAAATGAGAAATTTGCATGGTTAGGTTACAAACAAACACACATTTTAGCTATCAAGTTAATGCAACAATAACATCTCCCCACCACAGAAATTCCCATCTATCACATCCTGAATGCTCGGATCACCTTTGGGAACCTAAATGGTTGTGAAGAGGGAGGTTTGCCCCGGGTGGACACTGAAGGGGATGGACAAAAGGACAGTCCCAGGACGGACACGCCATCTCCAGGCAGCGACTCTTCCAGCGTGTCCAGCTCTAGCTCTACAAGTAAGAATCATCCAGTCCTTTACCTTCAAGGAAATGTGATTGTTAGAAGCTATTTAAGACGATGATTATTTCTTAGGATGAGAAATATGGTGTTACAAAGTAATGCCGTGTTCAGACAAAGCACAAATTGATTGGATAAATGTTTAATGCTTGCATTCCTTATAGCGCTGCCTGTAGTACTGATGTAACTCAGATCTGCTGGTCAATACATTTGACTACAATAATACTTCATGATTTTGTGTTTGTGTATAAATCAGACTCATGTCGTGGAGGAGAGATCCCACCTTGTGTTTTTGAGGCTCCGCGGGGCTACAGCGTTTTAGGAGGAAACCAGAGAGAGAACATTAGAGAAGAGGAGGATGATCTGCTACAGTACGCCATCCAGCAGAGCCTGATTGAGGCTGGATCAGAATATGACCAGGTCTGAGATGCAATCACACACTTGCATGTTAAAGGGTTAGTTCACCCAAAAATGAAATTTCTGTCATTAATTACTCATCCTCATGTTGTTCCACACCCTTAAGACTTTTGTTTATCTTCGGAACAGAAATTAAGATATTTTTGATGAAATCCAAGTTTGTTTGTTTCTATCCCTCATAGAAAGCAATGTAATTACCACATTCAAAGCCCAGGAAGGTATTAAAAACATTGTTAAAATAGTCAACTTGACTACAACAGTTCAACCTTAAAGGGATAAATGAAAATGAAAATTCTGTCATCATTTACTCTTCCTCAAGATACAGCCAACAAAGAGCATTTTACTGAATTACTGTATTACAGAAGTCAATTAAACTACAATGACAAACACAAATATGAGCAATCAGCATATGAATCTCAGTAATGGTGACAACAAAATATTCAGACAATCAGATCAACTCTGGACATCACAAAAACTTACTAAGAGACAGAACAAAAACCACAGCAAAAATAAAAGCAAATAGTTAGAATTAAAGAAAATAATAGGACAATTCAGCTGCATAATTTATTCATGCTGTGATGCATGCTGGGAGTTTTGTACTATTGTTCCCAGCATGCACTGCAGCATGGCACTTTTGATTGTCACCATTGTTGAGATTCATGTGCTGATTCTTGATGTCTTTGTGTGTCATCTTAGAATATTTTTTGTGCTTTTTATTTTATTTTTTGATCTTCTGATTGGTTTTGTTCTATTATAAGATTTCAGTGAAGGTCAGTTTTGTTTGGTTGCGAAATCTCAATAACGGTCACTTTGTTCCTTTAGGAGATCTCAATGACTGTCAGTTTTGTTCCTTTACAAGATCTCAATGACTCAGTTTTGTTCCTTTATGAGATCTGTTTTGTTCCATTACGACATTTCAATAATGGTCGGTTTTGTTTTGTTACAAGATTTCAAAGATGGTCAGTTTTGTTCCTTTATGAGATTTCAATGATAGTTAGTTTTCATTGTTAATCAGTTTTTTTCATTTACGAGACCTCAATAAAGTATGTTTTGTTCTTTTTTATGAGATTTTAATGACTGACGGTTTTGTTCCGTTACAAAATTTCAATGACGGTCAGTTTTATTCGGTTATGAGATTTCAATGATGGTTGGTTTTGCTGGGTTATGAGATTTCAGTGATGGTCGGTTTTGTTCTTCTACGAGATTTCAATAACGGCTGTTTTTTTCCATTATGAGATTTCAATATCACTGGGTTTTTTTCCCTAACGAGTTTGTAATGATGGTTGGCTTTGTTCCTTAACAACATTTTAGTTGGTTTTGTTCTGTTAGCAGATTTCTATGATGGTTAGTTTTGTTCAGTTACGAGATCTCAATGATGGTTGATTTTGTTTCACTATGAGATGTCAATGACAACATTTTGTTCCATTACAACATTTCATGATGTTCGGTTTTGTTTTGTTACAACATTTTAATGACGGTTGGTTTTCAGTGTGGGTTTTATTTGGTTACAAGATTTCAATGACAGTCAATTTTTTTTCCAGTACGAGATTTCTATGATGATCAGCTTTGCTCCTTTATGAGATTTCAACAGTCGGTTTCGATTTTTTCACGAGATTTCAGCTTATTCAGAAGAAAAACATCCTAGCAAAGGATGTTAGAGACTGTGGTCTTTAAGCTCAAAGTATAGTTCAATTTTTACCCGTACACAAGGGTGAGCGTACAGTGCGTTTGACACAAATTTTGTCATCAGAAGAGTACACACACTGCCAAATTTTTGTAACCATGTGTACTTGTACACACAGGTCGCACATGCTCATTTAATTTTTTTGCAGTAATTAGTTTATCCACAAAGTAGCAACCGTGCCCTGGGGGTGTCGATTCACAAGGTAGTCAAAGAAAAACTAAACAAACAGAACAGAACAGAATGTACCCTCATTTATACAACTCTAGCATGAAAGAATACAAAGATGTTTACATGGGTTGTAATTCGTGGCTAGAGATTGCTCAAAACTGTGCATGCGTTGAACGGCTGTGTATGCGTACAAGTTAAATGAAGTATACTTTCCAAGGCTGTGCATTGGACTGTAAAAAAACGAAGTATACCCAGGGCTTTAGCCTCCTTGTTGGTGTGCCTGCTTCCTATGTCGGCAACCTGGGTTCAAGTCCCACTTGCGAGTAGAACCCAGAGGGTTTATACTTACAACAGAGCAAATGTTAGTCTCTGAACATATTTTTGTAAAGTGTGTTGTGAAAATGAAATGTGAATATATATTTCTATGAAATTTTGTTCAGATACCAAATATTTTTACGATCAAATACACATATACACTTCTAGTTATGCATGGATTAGTGTTTTATTATCATTATTATTATTTATCTATTTATATATTTTTATTTTATTTTATTATTTTTTTGTAAAAAGCGATTTCATGCATGTTTGGCGGGAGTTTTTATTGCATTTACGCTGTTCTGACCAGCAGGGGTCACCAGCGTGTGGTGTTTCAAATACTTCGAAAGAGTCAATCATTTTGCAAAGCAATTGGTTCAATTGTTTCGAAGCTTTGAAAAGCTTTGTTTCTCCCATCATGTATTAAAAAAAATTTAATTATTAAAAATTAATAATTTTATTCAGTAAGGATGTGTTTAACAGATTTCAGGTGATAGTAAAGGCTTATATTGTTAGAAAAGATTTATATTTTGAATAAATTCTGTTCTTTTTAACCTTTTATTAATCAGTGAATCCTGAAAAAAAGTATCACAGGTTCCAAAAATATTAAGCAGCACAACACTGAAAATAAATCGGCATATTAGAATGATTTCTGAAGGATCATGTGACACTGAAGACCGGAGTAATGGCTAATTAAAATTCAGCTTTGCATCACAGAAATAAATATTTTACAGTATATTAAAATAGAAAACCACTATTTAAAATTGTAATAACATTTCACAATGTTACTGTTTTTCTGTATTTTTGATCAAATAAATGCAGGCTTGATGAGCATATGAGACTTCTTTCAAAAACAATAATAATAGTAATGAAAAAAAGAGTGCTTCCATGTTAATTGTAAAAACTAATTGAAGTACTATTTAATTTGTGATGTGAAATTAACTAACTACCTGCATGTTATGTGATGTAATGTAGGGATTATTTTTGCCCCAGGATTACACCCTTTATTCAGTACAGTTTATGGTGACTGTATTGGGGCATTGGGCGGTATGTGCTGTATGGACTATTTTACACCAGGGTGACACCCTTTACACAGTACAGCTTATTGCAACTGTACTGGGGCATTAGGACCCACTCAGGCCACAGGCTGATCAGATCTACTGACTTCTCTAACACCTCTTCCCGCAGCTACCCAGTCTACCAGGTGATCTTCCATGCAGATATATACCAGGTTCAACCCTGTGTCGCTTCAGTGGGTGTGCAAGCGAAAGCTTCAGGTTGATTGCTGCAGGGCTTCATAAACAGCTTTCCAACCATAGACCCTCTTATGTAGAAATATACATCTCAACAATGGTGACATGCTCATGCTGCAATGCATTCTATAGCAGACTATTAAGTTAAAAAAGATTAAAAAAACACTCTGTGTAAGATAGAAACCTTGAACTGCAGCACTTTCATTACCAAAAGAGGATGTTTTAGGAACATCCCTAATGTTCTGTAAAGGTTCAGAATTTTCATCACTTTTAGAGAAATTTTAGGCAAAGTTGCGCAAGGTCACGAGAATGTCGACTTCTGTGTGGGTGTTTTATAGAAAATAATAAAGTTTGAAGTCATCATTATGAAGGTGAACATTTGCTTTAGATGGGCTTACTTTTAATGGCTGCTAAAAACATGATTGTTACAGCGAAAATTGCAAGAGAAGTTTTGATCAGATGAAATTGGTTATTTAATGATGGTGATTCAATCCTTCAAGTCTTGGTTTGCTGATCAAAATTCTAAGTGTGTTAACTGTGAGTTTTGTATTAATTAACGGTTAGTTTTTGTTTTTTGCTTTTTTTTAAATTCTTTGTACAGACAGAGTTCTGAGTAGTGTATTTCAGACTCACACAGACATCATGAATCAGCATATGATTCTCAACAATGGTGACACTAAACAAAAATTTGGTGACTTTAGTAGCTTGTTTTGTGATGTTCAGAGTTTATCTGAAAATTTTGTCACCATTGTTGAGGATCATACGCAGCATCTTGATGTCTGTGTGAATCTACATGATGCTGTCTGAATAATTCCTACATAATGATAAAACTTTCAAATTATCAAAGTAGGACAGGATTTCAATGCAGTATCATAGGACTATAACAATCTGAAACAAATACAAGATCTGCAAATAAGACCACTGTATGATGATAAAATGAGCAACTAAATCAGTTGGATCAGATTGTTTTTTTGCAATAAATGTGCTTTAGAAACACACAGTTACAACAACTGGTGAAAAAACAAAGTTAAAAAGTCAAGGGTCAGGAGCCAAACTAAAGCAAGTGCTTACCTCCGTAATGGTGACATCTATACATTTTAATAAAACATCAACACCTCATTAAGAAGTTTTGTATGAAAGAAATAAAGTCAGAGTGGTTTGTGATAAGTGAAGATGCAGAGATCTAGAGAGATCTGTGTTTAATCAGAGGTGGGAAGTCCAGGGGTCAGAGAGTAAAAGTCCTGCCATATTTTTATTCCACCCACTGAAGCATTAATGAGATAAATAATTGAGTGATGATTGACCATTATTGAAGACACCTGATGATAACAAGCAGAATCGCCAAAGGAGAAAATCACAATTTTTAAGTTACCATCATCGAGGTCAGGGTTTGTTTTAGTTGAGCTCTTGACCCTTGACTTTTTACTATTTGATTTTGTTTGGGCAGTTTTAACTGCATTAAAATCAACTGGACAAGCAAAGTTAAATCTCAGGTGCTCTTGGTTATGTTTTCATATACTCATTAATGATCTGAATCATTTAGAGCCCAATCTTAGTTAAATTTACATTATTGATTACAGCAGATGATCAACTTTATCAATACAAAATTTTTTTGAAAGTTGTCCTTATCACAAAAAAATGATTTATTTTAGGCACACACAGACATCAAGTGTCAGCGTATGAATCTCAACGACGGTGACAAGCAACATATTCTGATAAATAGATCAACTCTGAACATTAGAAAACAAGCTACTAAAAAGTCTAATGACTTACTGCAAGAGATTTGCATTTTAAAGAAAAGGTTTCATAATAATAAAGTAAAATGCTTTTTTTTGTAAGACTTTTAAGAAAAAAATAGTTTTGTTTGAATAGCCACTTTTGTTAGTTAATTTCAAGCTCTAATTTTCAATTACATTTTTTGACCAGGGCAGCAGGGACGTTCTGAGAACATTTCCAAATAAAGTATGGTTCCCCAAACGTTCAGAGAACATCCTGAATGTTCTGTGAAGGTTGCCAAATAACGTCCCCCAAACCCTAAAAGAACTCCACATCGTGACTGAACGTCTCTGAACGTACTGGGAACGCTACAAGGCAACATCCTTAACACCAGTGGGGACGTTCTGAGAATGTTCTGGGAACATAAAATTTCTAGCGGGGTTGTTGCTTTAATGTGTCTTGCCTGGTTAGGATGTGGTGTAAGACATTGTAATTCCTTTTACACATACCTGATCACTCTGTTTCACTCACAGGTGACGATCTGGGAGGCTTTGACCAACAGTAAGCCAGGAACACATTCTCTGTCCTGTGACCCCAGCCGACACGAAAGGTCTGCAGTCAGTATTCCACTTCTACTGTCTCCTGTAGTCACATCTCACCCACAATAGGCAGGGACAGCATCACACTCTCATCACATTTACTGGAGCTATTGACACAGGCTTGACTGTCAATACAGCCTCAGTGAAGCTCATAGAAATTCACTAGGGTTTTCATTTCTCTCTCCTCACCTCCGTTTGCTCTTCACAGAGTTTTAAAGCGAGTTGAGATGCCCTGTCCGTGGCAGCCGACATGAATCCGAAACAGTCACTACACATTATTCTGATTTTTTTTACGATCATGTCCGTCAAAATGACAGCAAAAGTCTAACGCAACCTTATATATATATGATTGGTGATTTCCCACCGCAGTAGTAAAAAATTGCCACCGTCACAGCCCTACCTCCAGCAGGTCACTGGTGTGAATGTCTCTGACCAAACAGTCAGAAACAGACTTCATGAGGGCCCGACATCCTCTAGTGGGCCCTGTGCTCACTGCCTGGCACCGTGGAGCTTGATTGGCATTTGCCATTGAACACCAGAATTGGCACCCTGTGCTTTTCAGATGAGAGCAGGTTCACCCTGAGCACATGTGACAGACGTAAAAGGGTCTGGAGAAGCCGTGGAGAATGTTATGCTGCCTGTAACATTGCTCAGCATGAGCGGTTCTGTGGTGGTTCAGTGATGGTCTGGGGAGTCATATCCATGGAGGGACGCACAGACCTCTTCCTGCCATTAGGTATCGGGATGAAATCCAGACCCTACGCTGGTGCAGTGGGTCCTGGGTTCCTCCTGGTGCACGACAATGCCTGGCCTCATGTGCCGAGAGTATGAACACCAATAGAACACCTCTGGGACATTATATTTCGGTCCATCCGACGGCAATGAAATTTCAGCAAAATGGACTAGCCTGCTGCATCATTTTTTCGTTTTGATTTTCGGGGTGTCTTTGAATTCAGTCCTCTGTAGGTTGATCATTTTCATTTCCATCAAACGAAATGGCATCCTTTTGTTCCTAACACATTACCAGTCCATATCAATATAGATATCCAGCATGATATTTTTCCCCATTGAGATCTGATGTGTTTTCAGCTGTGTATAATTGCATATTAGAATGATTTCTGAATAAAAAAAAAAATTAAGTTGCCATGAATAAATTACATTTAGAAATATATTACAATAGAAAACAGATATTTTAAATTATACTAATATTTCACAATATTGCTGTTTTTACTGTTCTTTTGATCAAATAAATGGAGCCTTGGTGAGACTTTTAAAAACATTAAAATCTTGTGAACAAAAATGTCTCCCAAATTCAAGATACAGTGGCAAAAAATGCCACTGCACAATTAATCGAAAATAATTCTGACTGTTGTGATTAAAGTGAAATGTTGAAAATGAATAAAAGGTGATTAATATAGTATTATAAATGAAAGTCTTTCCATTCCTATAGAGCGCTGCATATATGACATATATATTAATTCACATGTATTTTATCACACTTAAATTGCTGATTTTAGTGTTTTCAAAAAGTCTTCTGTTAGCAGAGATCTCAGTCACTTCTTTTCTTCTCCATTACCCAGAACCCCACAGCACAAACCCACGGAGAGCCCTCGCAGCACACCGACCAATAAGCCGCCGCGCAGCTATGACGAGCAGCTGCGTATAGCCATGGCACTGTCCGCCCGTGAGCAGGAAGAGGTGGAGCTTCGTCAAAGGCGAGAGGAAGAGGAACTGCAGCGTATCATACAGCTGTCACTCATGGAAAAGTGACAGGGAACCGAGGGGTGGCAGAGCATGCCTGGGGATCCGTAACCAGCGTGAACTACGATTGGCCACTCCCAAACGCCCCACCCTCTTCTTCCAAAGAACTGGACAAAATGGGCCGCTCTCCGGTCCAGTCACGAATGAGTCATTCAGAATCACAGAGAAACCTCTGTCTTCACTCTGTTTACAAACACAAACTACTAAACTCATGGCAATCTACTGACTGATCAGCACCAGTCTGGTCTCCTAATGTGTGAATGTGCGATTATGACTGAGACAGTCCGCGCTGCGTATCTTACCATTGTTTCTCACCCAGAGTTCTCGCATACTCACCGGAAGGTGTGAGTTGTCACTTTTTTCAGTTATACATTATGGATGTAAAGAACCTTAGTTCTGGTTGTTGATACACAAAATTCACTGCACTTGGATTGAGGAGCCATGATGTCTCCTAATAGAATGTGTGAGGGCACTTACAAACAAGAGTTAATGCTGCAGATCCATCCCATTTTGATCGGGAATGCTGCATTCACAAGGACGTATGAAGAAAAACGCAAATGTTTGCGAAAGTGACACTCCGTTATTACCAAAAGTTGCTTTCTAACACTTTTAAAGAAAATACCTTTTGCTGCATTATACTCTAATGTCAGTACCTTAACCCGCTGAACTTTGAGAATCAGAGATAGGCGGGTCCAGATGTGATTTTGGAAATCAAATTTTATGTACTCCCGTTTGATTTCAAACTAAAGACCTGTTCACACCAGCATGACTGTTCGGCATGGAAATTCGGTCCAATTTTCGGAAGCAAGATTAATGCGGAAAAAAATACAGGCGGACAGGCTTACTGAAAATGCAAATTCACTGTAGGTAACACTTATGGAAAAGCAGAAACACCCCAGTACAGAAAAGCTCCTTACATAGAATAAAGGATTCAGTATGTTTTCAAAGAGACGTTTAGATTTTTGTAATTGCTATAGTGTTTATCAAACACCTCTTAATAGTACAGAGACAAGAGAGCTGGTTCAGGATTCTTCTGCTGTTTACTCTCACTTACAGTTCCTGAGGGCCACCAAATTGTGGTTTTATGTAACAGCAGCGGCTATGGTTACATGACCAAAAGCTTTAATCTTGGTTGGCCAGTTTTCTTCGCAGTGCAGAGGAATAAAGCAATAAGCCCCGAGAAGCCATGGTTTACAGTGAATTTATTACAGCTAAGGGGTGTTGTTAAAACCCCAAAAATATGTATCAATGCAACTTTCATGAAGTAAAATCGTTAAAAGGCTTCCTTCCGCAGGAAAAAATAGTCCCTGAACATAAACAGTAACAAAAGTTACAGTTATTATGCCATTTGATGGTGGGAAAGATTGTCTTGTCGCAAAGACTTTTATATTTAAACTTGTTGTGAACACAGAACAAGATGCAAATGACAAATGCTGTGACTAGCACTGTCAGCAGGGCACGGGGAAACCCATTAAATGTTAAAAGGACAGGATCGCAGCAGACATTCAAATGGATTTTTATTATGATCATAGGACTGACCTGAAGGAAAATGCTAAATCTGAATGCAGGTAATAAACTCTGTCACCCGATATCTCTCTCACAACACTCTTTTACATAATGCAGTAAGCTTCAATAAACAAACATATTTTTGTTACTAAGAGTGGTTGCTATGACAGACACAGCAACATCAAAGACTATAGAATAACACAAGACGCTACTCGTATTGTTTTTGAATGGGAGAAAGTGCAACGCACAATATGGCGGAATAATAAGTCCCGCCTACTAAAGAGCCAATCGCCGATTGGTAAAGTCATCGCGTCACTGCAGCGGCTGTTAGAAGCTCCGGTTCCTATAGAAACAATCAAACGCGCAACTCCGAAATGAGACACGAGACCCGCATTTAGGATTGCCATGTGCATTAGCTTGAACCATCCTGAAAAATATCGTTTTTTGTCATGATTTGAGCGTTTAAAAACAAAATTTATGAGACAGTTGTTGTCAGATTTCATTGGTGATTTCAAATATGAAATTTAATTGAAAACTTGGCAAACAGCTTTGGAGAATTTGATGTTTCTCCATTCAGAGTGATAGGAGCTCCACTTGAATGCCCGAGAGGCGTTTCAAAGATGGCCGCCGAGTGAAATGACTTGTCTTAAAGGGACTTTGGCAACATACACATTCAGTGGCGCAGTGATACTAATGTAATGCGGTCAGCTGTTTTCGGAAATTTTACAACGGCTTCGAACGCTGCTCAACCAATCAGAATCAAGAGCCAGAACTATCTGTTTTATAAAAGAGATTAGAACACCTCTCTGTCAAAAATTATTACATTGGTGGCTAGAAATGTTTTTCCTTCGGTCAATAAAATTAAAATGTTTATCACACCAAATTTTCAAACATTCGTCTTGGTGTGAACAGGTCTTTATCCGGCTCTTTCCATACCCTCAAAACTAATTTTATCATCATTTCCATAAAATTCTCCGCCACACTTTTTGTAGTGTGGAAGCGCCCTAAAGGGAACACCAAACCCTGCGTTATGACAGCAGGTATGATTTTTATTTATTCTCCAAAATGATAATCCGAACGCTAGAGAAATTATTGTAATGGTACAACTGACAGTTAATAAGAAGAGTGAATGGAAAACACAAGCCATTTTCAGGTACAACGTCATTAATGACTAAACGATTCTTTTGAATCTGAATCAAATGCTCATTGCAATATTCATCATGTGTCCTAAATGCACTTTTCAGAAAAAAAAGAGATATTATTCGCATACAACACGGTGTGTGCGTTCTACTTCAAATGGTGCTAAGTTGACTCTTGGGTACTTTAATCAATGTAATTGTCACGACATGCATTCATTCGTCTATTCAATCACTCGACAACGTTTCTTTCCCGGCCTCCATTCGGTGCTTCCTTCAACATTACCATCAGAGCTCATTGTCTCATGACTGAAACACCTGCGGTAGCTAATCAAAAATCTAATTGTGCTTTTATAAGAGGTGCCAGTTCTGGAATAAAACATGAAAGGAGGAATCACTCACAGAGATAATGCCCTGAGCGAAGACGAGGGGGGGGGGAATTTTATTGGAGAATCTTAAAATAGATCTTTCTCCTTAGTCAGATTTATTCTGGGCCTGATTGACGTGCCCTCAGGGTTTGATGTATCAGGTGAATCTTTGAAAAACAAATGAGGAAACATGGCCATACTGCACATCTGAAAAGCTTCAACGTAAAAAACACAAGGGATTAACCGTCAGTTTTCAAAGGAAGCGGATCTAATGACACTGTCTGGAGACAGAGCTCCTAATAAACACGTAGATTGATTGTGCGACTTGTGAATGCCTGGGCTCAGTCGTTAAGAAATGCTTGATATGACTCAACGTTTTAGTATAACATATAAGAGCATTATTTATATTTAACATTTTTTCATTTGAATTTGGTTGATGTGGTTTGTGTGGAGTGCTGCTGTTGTGTTTGTATGTGACTGAAATATATTGTTCACATTTGTAACTTAAAGGCATTCTGAATAAAGGATAAGACATCTAAATGAACATGAATTTTCAAGCATTGGGAATGAATGTGTCTAACTTTTTTTTTTAAGTTTTTGATTTTAAAAGCAAATGTATTGTGCTTGATCATACTGCAATAACATATGCTATGCATGTACATGTACTATTGTATTTTTGAAAGTACCTTGGACCTCCGTGGCATTAACATGGTACTGCAACAATGCTGTTTTTGTAAGGATGCAGTACCATAGCATTCTTTAAACACCCCTTTAGTATGTCAATACCTGTGTTAGGGGTAACGCATTACAAGTAACTTAAAATTATGTAATCAGATTACTTTTTGTAAATGCATTACTTTTAAATTTACAACAAAATATCTGAGTTACTTTTTCAAATTAGTAATGCCAATGTATTGACTGATACCTCTCCTGTTGCCATGTTGAGAAATCAAGAGTAAGTGCAGATGCGTTGTGTGTAAACATGACGGTTATTGTAGTTCTAGACTAAATAAGTAGTCATCTCACTTGCACAAAAACAGAGTCAGTATTCCTCAAAATGAATAAAAACAGTGAAATGCAACCTCAGAAAATTGCACAAACCTGCAATAATTAAATATATCCTTTATGGATTTAATCTCACTTTATTAACCAGTTTCTTTGCTGCTGATATTCGATGATCCAATTCTACCATGCTAATAAGCAAAAATTACTTTGTGATAAACATCACATTTGTGTTCAGCCTGAAGCTTATTCATTTCACTTTTGATGTAAAAGGGCCTTTAGATTTGCCAAAAATAGAACTTTTTTGTTGTTATATTAAAAACAAACAAGCAAGCCCAGCCCAAGTGAAAAAAGTAATGTAATGCATTACTTTCCATAAAAAGTAACTATTAGTTACTTTTAGGGGAGTAACGCAACATTGTAATCCATTACTTTTAAAAGTAGCTTTCCCCAACACTGGTCAGTACCATACAAACATGTCTGATGAAAGTTTTTCCATCTAATATTTATATTTTATTTCAGCTTTATTTCAATTTCTGAAAACTATTTTTATAGTTTTAGTTATCAGTGATTAGCATGCACTGTACATTATGACAGACAACAACATAATGATTGTGTTGTGTTCATCACCTAGGCCTGCTAAATATGCATCGTTCCTTCAAAAACTACAGGGCAAATTTTACCACCAGCAGATTCAAAGATGCTTTATGTCATTCGCCAAAGGCTTCAAACACCTTCATTCCCACGATTATTTTGGGACTGTCGGGGGAGTGTTTTAGGCATTGCCGTGCTGTTTCCAGAATGAATCAGCATTCTAGAGGAAGCTTTAGCTAAGTGATGAGTCAACCTCAATGAATAATATTAGAGTCAGTTGGTGCAGGTACAATGACAAGAACATTCAAATTTCAAACATAACAGCCACTGATCGCAGACGGAGCTAAAAATGGACTCTGGTGAAACAGACTACATCCAGTCTCTTCTCTAATATGCATCAAAGTAGTGCTTGCTTATTAGCAATGCAAAAACAAAATGCAAATAGAAAGCATTATAATGGCCACAAAAAGATGTTACAAGTTAATGTATAGGCTTTTTTAACTGAACTTTTTATAAAATTATTTTAAAAAAAAATCTGAGATATCATTTATAGTGACCCTTAACTTGCTTGATTTTGGTAATTACATCATATTGCAGTACAACACTTTGCCACACTGTGGCGCTGTTGTTCAAACAACAAATTGAAAGAGCAGGTTAAAACCAAAACCGTTCTCCATTCAAATTAATTATTAAACACGTTAATTATCATCAATCAAATTTATAGCTTAGTATATAATCATCATCATCATCACCTCTAAAATTGAACTCCGTTTGTAAAATGCCAATCCTAAAAACTCCTACGATCCAAACAATATAGTGATTAAATATTTGATTTATTGACCTGTCTACAAAATAAATGACTGACAAAAATAATTAAAATAGTGCAGTTTTATTTTAGAATAGTCACAGCTAAAGCACAGGATAAAAAAAGATCAAGTTTACCTTGGTTTCAAACAGAATCATGACTCCACATGCTGTCAGACATACAGTCAACTCTACCTTTCAAGCCAGTGCAAAAATACTCAAATAAAAATGCTATCTAAATAAAAAAAAAATAAAACCATAAAAAATAAAAACAAGAGAGTAAAGTGCATGTTTTAAGAAACAACCCCCTTGTTTGAGTTGCTACCTGAAAGATTCGGAACACAAAACTGACACATTCACTCACACATGCCCTCATTCGCACCTACAGTAGCATCAATCTTTCGCATAAAAAATTTAGCTTAGACTTCAATGAACAAAACTTGAATTGGTTGCAGTCTGAGATAGCTCTTCACGCCATCAAAAGCAGTATGTGAAAGTTCAGTAATGGTCACATGGTGTTGTACAAAACAGTGACTGTCTTTTTCTTGTCCGACGCCTTGCGGAAGCGGCGAACGGGATGAGTCTTTATATGTTGTCGTGTGGACACGGAAACGGTGGGCTGGACAGGAGTGTGTTCAGGGGGCCTGGCCCCACCCACTTGTGTTTTCTGCAGACATGAGTGTGAGAGGTGGGCGGAGCCTTCAGTCCTGTCTGCCTCTATCAAATGGACGGCGGAATCAGGAGTGGAAGGGCTCTGAGGTAGAACACGCTGCTTCTTATGGGCGTCATCATGGCTGTGGGTCAGTGGCAAGGAGTGAAAGGTGGATAAAGAGGAAGAAGGGGGTTGATGGAACCCTGTGGTCGCCGGATGGAAGTCCCAGTCGCTCAAGTCGTTAGTAGACAGCTCTAGCCGGTCAAGTTTAGCAAGTGAGGCAGAGCGTTTCATGAGCGACGGAGGGGTAAGTCCGGCCTGTCTGATGCGGGCCTCGATTTCCATGGCTCTCTGCCACACCGCGGGCGCTTTAGGCTCCAAGCGCTGCTCCCCATCTATTGAGTCCCACTGGCCCTTGAGTGGCTGGTTCTCCTCAACTTGTCCAGTGCAGACCCCAAGTCCTCCAGCCTCGTATAAAAAAGCCTGGAGCTCACGGAGAGTCTCCTGGATCTTCTGCAAGTCCTCATTGCTGCGTGCCAGCCGGAATTGGGGCCTCAACGGGTCGT
The DNA here is from genome assembly GCF_018812025.1 of Megalobrama amblycephala. NCBI lineage: Eukaryota > Metazoa > Chordata > Actinopteri > Cypriniformes > Xenocyprididae > Megalobrama > Megalobrama amblycephala. The sequence continues at coordinate 26,896,149 of NC_063059.1, forward strand.
CTACATCCGTCTCCAGCTCGGTCACACCTTCTAGCCACAACATAGAGGAAGAACCAGAGCTGGGCTCAAGAGTGGGGTTCAAAGTAATCTGATCAGCCTCCACCGAAACACTCCCTTCAAGATACAGTGAGAAGGAAGGATCAGGGATTATACCAGAGTCCTCATCATCAAGCACTTTGGTGTTGCCTCCTTTTCTGTCTGTAGTCTTTTGTTTCTCAGTGCAGGTTGTGGTCGCAGTGCACTCTGGCTTACCGGAGAAAGACTGCGGCTCAGAACAGTCCAAACATGGGGAAGGAAGGGGAGAGCGAGGAACCTCTTGACCCTGACGTAGTATAAGCTCCAACTGCTCGGTGGCCCGGCGTACAGATCCAGAGGGTCTGTCAGAGGGAGAGTGAGGAACTGAGGCTATTTGCTCATCCACCTCCTCCGGTGTTGCAGATTGAGGTGAGTTGCGTGCCAGTGGTGGACTGCAGGTGTGTGATATGGATTCCAGTTCAGTAACTATATGACGCACACACACGCTGTTGTCATGGTGAGGGGGTTGGGGCACTGCATCGCTATTGGTCTCTGAGTGGGCGTGGCACTAGGGAAGAGAAAAGAGAAAATACTGATTACACAAGGCAGCTTTTTTTTACAACTCACATTGTTACAGTTCACTCTTAATAAAGAGAGCTTACCATGGTAACATAAATGTTACCACATTAAAGGAACAGTTCACCCAAAAACGAAAATTCTATTCATTTCATTCGTCATCATTTAAAGGATTAGTTCACTTTCAAATAAAATTTTCCTGATAATTTACTCACCACCCATGTCATCCAAGATGTTCATGTCTTTCTTTCTTTCTCTAAAAGAAATTAAGGTTTTTGATTAAAACATTCCAGGATTTTCTCCTTATAGTGGACTTCAGTGGCCTCCAAATGGTTGAAGATCAAAATTACAGTTTCATTGCAGCTTCATAGGGCTTTAAACGATACCAGACGAGGAATAAGGGTCTATCTAGCGAAACGATCGGTCATTTTCGAAAAAAAATACAACTGTATATGCTTTATAGACACAAATGATCGACTTGCACGTGCTTCCGCTTTCCGTATTCTTCAAAAAGCTTAAGCTGTATGTCCTACGCCTTCCCTATTCTACTTACGGAACAAATGCAGCCCCAGTTTCGTTTTTTTATAAGTAGAATATGGGAACGTGTATGACATACAGCGTAAGCTTTTTGAAGAACACGAAAGTGCGGTTTTGGTGGAAGCACGTGCAAGGCGAACATTTGAGTTTATAAAGCATATACAGCTGTATTTTTTTTTCCAAAATAACCGATCATTTCGCTAGATAAGACCCTTATTCCTCGTCTGGTATCGTTTAAAGCCCTATGAAGCTGCAATGAAACTGTAATTTTGACCTTCAACCGTTTGGAGGCCACTGAAGTCCACTATAAGGAGAAAAATCCTGGAATGTTTTCATCAAAAACCTTCATTTCTTTTCGACTGAAGAAAGAAAGACATGAACATCTTGGATGACATGGGGGTGAGTAAATTATCAGGAAAAATAGTTTGAAAGTGGACTAATCCTTTAAGCACCTTAATCTAACTCTCTTCTATGGTTCACAAAAATTGTAAGGCAAAAGTGCCCAATTTTTTTTTTTTTGGGGGGGGGGGATAGCTGTCAACCTCCAAAATTTACAGAAAATGAACACAAAAAAAATAAAAAAATTCTACAACAAACGTAAAATTTGGTTTATTCTTCGCGCAAAGTTTTAGAGTCTCAAAATAAATATTTTTAGAGCCTGAAAGCCCAGATTTTGTCATTTTGTGTTCCAAAGTAGTAAGTCATACAGGTTTTGAACAACATGACTGAATAAATGATGAAAATGTAATTTCTGGGTGAACTGTCCCTTTAAGTGCAATTCTGGTTTAAACCAGCAAGAGGCAGTGTTGTACTGGTGTCACTTGCCTACACTTTCTGAATCTTTACTTTCAGATCAATAAATGAGTCATTTCCATTCATGTTTTATCATTTATCTTTCAGCATGACAAATCAGGAAGTGCAATGATCTTTGAAGTGAGCTCAAACTCTTACCTCATCTGCTTCCTCACTGGGATCATCCAAGGGAGGGGTGCATCTGGATTGAGGCGGCCGCACAGCGGTCATTTCAGAAAAGGAGCGAGGGTGACTGTCCTGGGACAGGCAGAGGAACTTCTCTCTGGCACTAAAGAAGTCAATGCTATCTGTGCTAAGGCGGGACACGCCGGCATTCACAGAGTCATCTGCTGCTCCTAGATCTGCAGCGTTGTGGTTGTTGTTATCATCACTGGAGTCCAGCTCGGGAACCGCAGGGGCTCCTGAGGGGCTGTCAGCCTCGGGCGTGCTTGAAGAAGGCAGAATCCCTTCATCTTTACTGACAGCACTTTCCAGACACAGTTCTAAGCTTTGTGACACTTGATAAGAGTCATTGTGATCAGGCGTGTCAGGGGACAACTCAACAGTATCTGTTTTTGGCTCAGGCACTTGGAGAGACGACTGGGCGCCGAGGTCTGAAGTTGCATCGCCCTCTCTCTCCTCTGGCGAAAGAGGAGGAGCGAGAACATGTATAGAGGGAGGAGGGTGGCAACGAGCGACAGGCTCTCTCACCACATGGTTCTTGCAAGAGTTCTTTGCCATATTCTGCTCAGGCACCACTGTAGCCGCTCGTTGTCTGGGGCGAGGCGGGAGGAAGGGGTCCTCATGTGCCAGCTCAGAGGGCAACTCTCCCGATTTCATATGGGTGTTGCCTGTAACAGGCTGTGGATTGGTAAGGGACTCAAGCACAGCAATGCCCAGCATCTGCTGGATGGAAGGAGGACCGTTGTTGTTGTGTGTGTCCGAGCGGTCCAGCGAGCGAGGTGCCTTGCACAGCAGCTCATGACCCTCCGACAGATCACTATCTGAGTGGGAACGCCACAGCTTGTTATGCCTCTGTTTGCTGGAGGAATGAGCAAGAATGAGAGAAAGAAAGAGACATGAGTGTCAGAGTAGCATCTTTTCTCAATGTGTTGGAAACATTTAAGGTTAGGTGAATCACTGAGGGTGGTGGTGACCGATATTTCAAACTTACAATAAGCTCTGGGTGTGTGAATGGGAATACAAACATGAAAGCAAGTATGACAGCAAAAGCTGCACAACAAAAGGAATGTGGAGAGACCAGCATAATACAAGTGCATTAGATCACAATGGCGACGAAACTCAATTCTATTGAGTCAAAATACAGGAGCATTTACTCAATGGAAACTCCAAACTTGGTCTCTGTTGACCTTTTTTAGAGCAAAGGTATTACATTTAATCCTAAGGTCAATGTGTATCAGTAAGGCTATTCTTTGGCTCTTTATTCAAAAGGTAATGCTGTGTGGGATTAAAAGAAACACGAATAAGCATCTGACCTCAAGCTGTGTGTGTGGCCCATACCTGGCTAGCAGGATACCCTGGTACTCTTCCAGCTGCTTCATGAAGGATGGGTTTGGTTTGGTGACGGTGCGCCGTTCCTTCACATGATCAAAGGCTCTCTCCAGGTCCCAGCCGTACTCCTTCATAGCGTATGCGATCACGGTGGAGGCAGAACGACTCACTCCCATCTTACAGTGTACCAGACACTTCACCCCAGCTTTCCTGGATCACAAAAGTTTCGTGAAACACCATTAAAAGCACACTTCCACAGCAATGGGATGGGTGACGATGTCAAAAGTACCGGAATTTTAGAAGCCAGCCTTTCTACTTACTTGGCTTTGGAAATAAACTTGTAGGTTTCATTCCAATACTCCAAAAGGTTTGTGGCCTCCTCATCATACACTCGGATGTTGTGATACTCGAAAAGCCCCGGGAAGAAATTATCAATCTCTCGCGTCACATTCAGGATGTAGCGAACTCTGAGGAAGTGGGGGTGGTAAAATTAACAATGACTGCATACAGCCGAGCGGATGTATTCATTTTAAAAACAGTGGCCTGGAATAACAGCGTCACTTACCCACTGTTCTGGAGCTCCTCGAGGTTAGAGGCATTCCACTCTGAACCCTGAAAACATAAACGGAAATGAAACGTTATGGTTGATTCTCCAGAAGCAGGGGTGTCCAAACCTGTTCCTGGAGGGCCAACGGCCTTGCAGAGATTAGCTCCAACTTGCCCCAAAACAACTGCATGGAGGTTTGGAAGTTTGCCTGAAGACTTTGATTAACTGGTTATGGACTGAACACCCCTTTCCTAAAGTCTGTTAGAGATTAGTCCACTTCAGTGAGAGGTATAGACAATTAAGGAAAGACCAACCAGAAAGACATGGTCGAAGATCTCGGTGGGGCTATCCATCTGACCCAGGATAACAATCATCTCATTATCGATGAACTCCTTGAACTCCCGCAGGTTGCAAACCATCTGCATCTCTAGCTCCGTCCGAATCTGAAGAAAAATTATCCAATATATCTGTTATGATTAAGATCTGCTGGTATTAAGACATTCAGATTTTGGTGGGTTTTACTGAGGGTATCAATCCAAGAAGACTTTGAGATTTTGTACCTCTTTTGAAGTAACGTTCTCCAGGTCCTTCTGCATCATGATCTCTCTCAAACGGGCCTTAATCAGTCTCTCTGTGCGTTCTCTCTCAGTTGGCCTGTATGCATGAAACCCAGAATAAGTTATCCAGTTTGGTCTGGTGAGGCGTGTCTAGCCTAACCTCGTATGATTCTTTGTATGTCTGTGTGGTATTGTTCGAGTAGAGCTACGAAAACCAAAGACTTCAGAACAAAGCCTTTGTTCAAATTAAACAAACAATTTGAAATCAAATCCCAGTTCAGTTGCAGTATGTGCAAATATTAATGGTAAATGTGCGTCATTCCTAGGCCTGTGGGGTTGGGTTCACAACGGGACAAGTGTCTCTTAACTGATACCAACACAAGGTAATGATTGGCTCACAGGGGACTGAACTGTGTTCTTAAGCACTACCAGTAACCTAAAAACACAGCTAATGTAGGTCAACACCTTCAACCGGTGGCTGTGCGCATGAGGGCAACGTGTTTGACAATCTGAGGGGTGATGGACCGCTATGCAGAAAAATTAAACATGTTCACACATGCAAGCTTGATTGACCTTTCATGTAAAGGGTCTGGCCACTTGAAAAGAATGACAAAAAGAAGTGACAGTGGAATCAATGCTTATATCAATGCAAAGTGCCCATACTAATTCTCAAGCTACAGAGACAATACCTTAGCTCTCTTGGTAACATAATTAAATGCATTCAATGGGCACCATTCCAAAGGATGTCTAAAAAGAACAGATCCACATTTCCAAAGATCTCTCACCTCTCGAGGAAAACATTATCTCTATGTCTCAACCTCACTGACCTTTTTCAGGGTCACCGTTTCCAAAGTATATACTAGATCAACAATTTTCACTCCCCTTTTAAAGGCACCTGTTTCCATCTATCCGCCAGTCTACCTATCCATCTCGCCCATTTTTCCGACTGTAAATCACTCTATCTCAGCGTGGAGCTATAAAAAGCAAGAGGCTGCAGCTGTGCATGTTAAAAACACATGCACATGGGTATGCCTCAGACTGAGGGGAAATTCCCCCCTGCAATCCAAGCAACATCTTAGAAAGATTACACCATCAGGCCGTTGTGCATCTAAGAAGTTAATGTTCGTCTCATCGATTTGGCAATAACATGTCAATCTATTCAGGGAACGCCATGTCTCCTTGTCTTACTCTGATGCAAACTTGCCCTCTTGACATATATGACTGAACTTTGAGTGTGTATGCATGTGTCTCGCTTTTCCAAAAAACAAGCATTGATTTACAACCCAAACACTGCAATTCACCCCTATTGACTATAGGAGAACTCAAGTTTTGTAAACATTACCAACTTGGTCCTAAATATGGAAAGCACGATAACAATACCCTTGTTTCATAAGGACTCTGAAACCTATTTCCACAAAACCATACACTGTCGTTCAAAGATTTGGGGTCGTTAAGATTTTCTTATGTTTTAAATTTAAAATGACTGTTTTCTATTATCAATGTTGAAAACAGTTGTGCTGCTTATTATTTTTGTGGAAACTTTTTTTTTTTCTCAGGATTCTTTGATGATTAGTAAGTTCAAAAGAACATAATTTATTTGAAATCCATCACTGCCAAATAAAAGTATTAATTTCTTTGAAAAAAAACTTTACTGACCTCAAACTTTTGAACGGTAGTGTACATTCAACCTGTGTGTCTTACTCACACATCAGTGAAGAGCACGGGCGAGTCTGCACGGTGGGACTGCACGTCTCGCATGGCGTTCCACTCATTTATGCAGTGCTGGTCGGAGGACACACGGCTCTGATAGTAACTGACCCAGGTCAGGAAGAGACTGCCAGGGTAGTAGTTATGACATCGGGCCACCTCGCAAACCTTATGCAGGGACTGCAAGGCTGACCTAAGAGTATTTGCAAGAGAGAAAATACATTAACATATATAAAGTAGTATGAAAGTGGAAAAAAATCTGTCTTTATAGACACTCACCACATGGCCTGCACTGAGACTGGTTTGAAGACGTGGACTCTGTTAACGGTGGACACACTGAAGCCACTAATGAGAGGAAAACATCACTTTCAGTTTGAATACTCTTAAATTTTGTTTAAAAATGCAGAACTGGTTTATGCATGCAAGTTATGCCTCACCCGTCTCCATCCAAGTGTATAAGTGTATCGCTCCACAAGGGTAAAACCAGCCCAACTGTGCAAGTGCTACAGGAAACACATCATCACATGTTATGAGCACCACCTTCAATATGAACAAATGCAAAATGAACGTATCAGAGTATCTGCATTATACTGACCGATCTGAATTGCTAAAATCCATTCCCAGCACCACACTTTCTTCTGTGTCCTGTCTACCGTTGGTGGAGACGATCACCATGTACCGTGTACGCAGGGTGTAGGCGCTCTCTAACCGGACAGCCTGTGATAGAGACAGAATCAGCATTCTGATGCCTGTGGTTTGATTAATTAGGTCTGGACTCTGGATGATGGTAGTTACCAGGCGGATAGTGTCCTCTGGACGCAGCAGGGTGAACATGATCTGCAAATGTTGCTGAAGGTCACCTGTGAAGAAATCAAAAACAACCATAAACCTCCCAGATAATAATGTTGTGACATTTGCATGCTACAGTGAAAATACCCAGAGGTCAATTTCACTTCCTCCCATACTAAACACGTTCCTTCTCTGGCTAGTGTTTGATTAGCCTGGGTTTGTAAATCATGAATAGAAATATTAAACCAGTTGGAGAGTATGGTTCATAGAAGTTGCATAGAGAGGGCTCAAAAACTTGAACCCTTAAGAGTTGGCATGAAACAAATTTCAAATGCTTTTGTTCAAAAACAAAAGAAAAAAAGAAAAAAGTACTACTGTATAATGTATTATATAATCACTAGTGCCCCTTCATAATGCATTCCTGTAAGCTAATGGGTCTCATAATGAAATCAATGCTGTCTATCTGCAGGCACAGCAGTACGTCTATCATGCAAATACATGCACACAAACATTCTTGAGTGACAAAATCTTCATCTCAAGGACAGTCTTATGCATTTCCATATGGAACAGTTCAATGTAAAAAAGAAAACGAGATAGATAGATTCCATAACATATGTGCAGCTGCGACTGACAGCCAGAGAGAATCGCACAATAAACTGCATCAAGAGAACCTTATGTGCCGTTTCATACCTGTGTGTTTGTTACGCCGCTGTGTGATGCGGGGTGCCGGAGAAGAGGAGGAGCCATTTCCCCGAGGTAAGAAGAGGGCGGCACCTTTGACTGTTAGGAAGTTCTCGCTGATACTGATGACAAGAACAGTGACAGACGGAGAGAAAGCAGAGATATATTATACATATGCTAAAACTGAACAAGCTAATTAAATTGTCAACATATATCTAGATACATTTTAAATGGCACAGACATTTGATTTCTGGAAGTGACTATACTGTAAAAAAAAATCCCAGTAAAATTTACGGTAAAAAAATGGCAGCTGTGGTTGCCAGAACTTTACCGTAAAAAATACAGTAGTAACGTAAAAAAAAATCTGTTAAATTTACGGTAAAATAACATATTTCATTAACTGATATAATGTTAATTTACCAACCTAATGAAGTACTAATATCTGTTTTGTACCTTTATAATACACTGACAGTCACCAAACACAGTGGTTATAAGAGTCACATGATGAATCAAAGTTCATCACAAGCTGAGAAGGACAACACTAACATATAGAAGGTGCACACAGTGTCATTCACACACACACTAAACACCATCATGGTAACATACATGAAATTTTAAAAATGCAATAAACATTAATTTAACAACATTAGATGTAACATAAAACCCTAATGTACATAACTGATTAGAAAACAAATGAGAAAAACTAAGAAGAAACAGAGTTATTTCAACGAAAATATATCAAATGTGAAGTGTCACGCAGGGAATTGTGGTAATGTCAATTTACGGTTTTTCACTGTAAATTTTACAATGAATTGTTATTCACTTCCAAAAACTGTGAATTTAACGGTATTTTCCCATAAAATTACATTAAATGTACCGTTAGATCTATTACAGTTATTCACCGTATGTAGTACGGAAACTTTCTGTAAACCAACTTTCTGTAAACCAATTGACAGTTGCATTTTCACCGCAGCATTTTTACAGTCTTTTACTGTTAAAATCACAGTCATTTTTTACAGTGTAGTTCTGCAACAGTGACGCAAAAGCACACACCAAATTGGTATAACAGGACCACCAACCATTCACATCTGCGTTTGAGCACTTGCACTATCTACATTAAGAGGCTCAGTCTCAGACCTCAAAGTGACATTGTAAAATATGTGAAGGGGCTCATGCTGCAGCAGCTCAGTTACAGAGCAGAGAGATGTTTGACCCATAACAGCTGTCTTTACGAAGCAACACCATCTCGAATCTAACAGCGACCAGAGGTCTCGTTCATAAACCGCTGCTCCTGTATCACATGACATAGGCTTTGGACTTTCCACGTCTGGCTCTGAAAAGCACCCTCAGAGTAACTTCTAAGGAATCTGGGTAATTCTGCGGAAACGCCAGCCCTCTGTCTCAGGGTTTTGGGGGAGGAAGGATTGCAGAATTGAGGGAACACAAGAAGCCCAGGGCAGTCACTCCCCAAATAAAAACAAAGAAAAAAACATCAGGCCCAGCTGAGCTCATTTCCCACATCACAGTCACCTCTGACCCAGCTGTTTCCTCCACTCTTTAGTCTCAGTTTTTGTCTCCTGTCGATCTCATGGTCTCTCTCTTTTACAGCCAACCCAAGGGTCCAAAGTAAACACTTGCTAAGCACCAAATACAAAAAGAAAATATTTTAAGTTTATTAGAAACCGGAACAAAACATGTTTTAAATCAAATGATAAAAATGATAGAACACCGAGTAAAGCTTGGCGTTTTCTCCTAAACTCCATGTCAATTTATCTTAAATAAAAACACCAAAATAAAAGAAATATTTGGTCAAAACAACAATGTGGATTCATATGTTTGTGACAGGCGCAGTTTTAAAGACAAAATCGCGTACCGACAGAGTAGGTACTACATTTAAATTTGAACTTACTTTGTGACCGTTAAAAAAGTATGTTCTACATAGTATGAATGTGGGTAGCATGAATGTAATCTGAACGTACTACATCCGCCATGTTGTCATTAGCACGTAAACTGCTGATGTCAGTTACATCGCTTCACCTCCATTCCTAAATCCTCTCCTGTTCATGGGATAGTAAAGTGTCCATCGAATGCGCACTTCAGAATCTCACTGGAAGCAGTAGGTCATCTGGGGACTTTTCGCCTACTGTTTTTCGAAGTCACACATACTACTCTGTTGGCGTATTGTTTTTCGCATACTACATACAGTAAATGAGAAGTATTAGACGCAATGACTAGCACTGTTTGTCACTAATATACAAAGAATACCAGCTAAATAATCCCACCGCCACAGGAATGGGGTCAGTAAATAATAATGATAATAATACTTCTATTCAACAAGTTATTGTAACAAAATAAATTATAATTCTGTTCTTATGAACTTTCTATTCATCAAGCAATCCTCAAATATATCATGGTTTCCACAAATACATCAAAAAGTTATTTTAAACTGTAATATTTTACAATATTACTGTTTTTACTGCATTTTTTGATCAAATAAGCCTTGGTGAGCAAAAGAGAGTTTATAAATCTGCAACAAAACATTTTACAAAACATGTTAAAAATAAAGTTTCATAGCCAGAATGAAAATTTGATAGCCAGTATATATGAAGCACACTCGCCATTGGCAGGTGTGATAGTCGTCAATTTTGTTTTTTAATTTTGGAAACTAATATGAGAGCTGATAAAACTGCTTTGCTGAATACTTTTATAGGAAGCTTTTACAGAAAAAAAAAAAAAAAAAAAAAAAACATGAGCAAGAAAGGGACAAAGATAAGCAGAAAATGAGAGTACAGTGCAAACAGTCTCTTTCATGCTCTGCACTTTGCACTTTCACGCTCTGAGCATCATCTATCAGCATACGAGGGGATATAAGCTGCAGGCTGATACAGGGTAGTGGCTAAATTTACACACCTAAAAATAAACAGCAGAGTGAATGAATGCTGATGGACTTTTACAGTGTTAGTAGCTACTGTATATCATCTCATGTAACAGCTGGAAGAGCGCTTGGGACAAAACTTTGTCATTTTGTGCAAGACAGCAGAAAGCATGCAAACTGCTTGACTGCAAAGAACACCAGGGTCTGATAAGATTATTGACTGTCCTGCAGTTTGCACATATTCAACCCAAGTACACAGTTAAACAATAATTCTACAAGAGCAGCTGACATATATTCAAGATATAAATATGAATCTATAAGTCAATATTATTGGTTTTTCACCATTTTTAGTCAGGTCAATTGTTTGTCCTGCAGAGTGCCGAATTAATTTTAAAAAGTTAAAATATTTCATGTAATCTCTCAATTAATGCATGATCATTAACTTTTCGCGCAAAATAAAAAAAGCAATGTGGCATTTAAAATAGTTTGAGATGGATTACAGCACTTAACTACTCATATACTGATAAAGATTACTAATTACTAAAATCCAAAATCTTTGGCACCATGGGTGCAGACAACACTTCAGTGTCAAGAATATGATCTGGGACACTGTGCTGGGCTGGTTTTTGCATCACAAGTTGTGCAGTATCCGTGTTCAGGGAGCGGAGAAAGCACCGGGGCCATGTGATGCAATTTCCACCCGCTGGCATTTCACCGAGGCAGACATGTAAGGGCACACGCATCCACACATGAGAGAAAAAAGAAGAGAATCCAGATAGGTCAGACAGAGGAAACGGACGACCTGCCTGTGCTCGTCTACACACAGCTTAGGAAGAGAGAAAGAAAAGAGGGTGGGAGGGTCAACTTTTGGCATGAAGCGCTGGACAGTACTTGTTAGGGCACAGACACAATCATCACTATGTAAGGGGCAGTTGAGAGCCAGGCAACAAGCTGAAAGATGCCTGACCCCCACCTGTCCCTGGCCATATTAGTCACTCTCCCACTAGGGAAGGGATAAATATAGGCCCGGGCTGAAGGCCTTATGAGTTCAGGCCTGAGCAGGAGATGGAATTCTGTCACCTTCTGAGAAACAAATTAGGCCCCTTGCCACTAATACAGAGACATACAGGTAAAAATAGACAAAAAAGGAGAGATACATAGAGATAAAGGCAGGTTTGGAAAGCCCGAATGAGGACAAACATAAGAACAAAACTACAGGCCTAGTTTTTAAAATTAAATGAGACGGCGAGGCACTATTCTGGTTCAAAGTGCTGCTTTCTAATTGGTCCACATGGGTGACCAATTGAAGTCATGACTATACTTAGGAAGAGAGGAGGGGTTCTGGTGGAGGGTCAATCCAGAGAAGAAATATCTGTGAATTAGGCCAAAAAAGCTACTCTTTGAACTATGAAATGGATAAACTTAAAACATAGTCTTACACATCAAAATATTCAAATTTAGAATGATATGTTTTATCCAAGCACCCTAACAAAGGGTGAAAGGAGTTGCCAGTGTTGTTTGTACACCTAGAAGGTCAAATTAAATAATATGAGCCTGTTCATTATTTTATACGACCCTGTTATACATTTTTGAAGTTGCAACAAACTATTACAAAAGTGTTTTGGTAATTGACAAAGCTGAAATAAAATGAAATAAAAACATTAGATGAAAAACTTACACTTGAAAATTTTGCATTGGCAGCTAACTTGAGTTTTAATTGAAGTACTACAATTTCTAAAAACTAAACTGAAATAAATTAGAAACAAAATTATTTTAAAAAATTACAAAAGCATCTTAAAGATAAATTTTAAATATTCATAAATTCTAAAATATTATATAAACAGTGTATACAGTAAAAAGTAAAGTTACACTGGTCTGAATCCATTTCAAAATTCTGATTTATGTGTTTTCATATATAATTTCCACAACATTGCTAGATTGAGACAACAGATGTGTCTACAACTAGTTGCTATTTTAAAAAAAAAAATCAGATAATAGTTTTGGAACATATTTAGCATCATCTCAGCTGGGTTTTGCTGTGTCTTTCAACACAAACTCTCAGTGTACTTATGAGAAAGAGATTTTGCCAAACCAATTATGTTCCACATTTTAACAGAAGAACAAACCACATCAGATTTCTCTGTGACGATACCAAACCCTTAAGGTTATCAAGTGCATTCTTGACTTAAGTTGGAAGTTGGAAAACATGTGCTTCTTGACGTCACTGGCTGTAAAGGTAAATACAGCAATTCTGTTTCTCACGGCGAATTTCAACACACTAACTTCCTTCCAGTATCTCACACCTGTAATTTCCCAGGTTAATCATTAAAGTTTGGTGACAAACACAGGCCTATTCTTAGCTCTGTTTGCCTTGGCAGTGAATGAGGATTAATGGAAGTTGTTTTTATATGTTTAAAAATGATTATGGGGATTCCCATCAGGTATCATCTGCCCTATCTGACAGATTAAAAAAATTAAAACTGGATTAAGGTTCAATGAAATGAACCTTATCATCTACTGTTGGCATGAAAGATGAAACAGAGAGTCTTTCCAATTAACACAGTATAATTAACATCAGTACTGATTCCTCTGCATAAAGAGAAAAAACGAATGCCGTTGTAACACTATTGACTAATGTCAGATGACTGCTTAGTCAGTCTAAAAACAGAGCCGTATATATCTGCTCTATGCACTGAAACATGAAAGAAACCAATCGACTGGAGTTTAGGCCTGACTCAAAAGATTTCACAGTCTGGTGGGACGTACAGCAAATTGGATTTAGTACATGCTGTTTATTTTTGAGGCTTCAAGCTGTCTGGGGTCTTGGACATATGCAAAATCTGTGGTCGAAACATGTTACCTATCAGTATAAAACAGCAAACCCAAACAACATATGCAAAAATTAGAGAGAACCTCATTCAAATCAACTTCAAGTTTTGACGTAAGAGCTCAGTTTAGCTTCGGTTAGGTTTCTTATGAGATCCACCATCAGGTTTTCATAATTAATGCTGGCATCTTGCCAACGCAAAAATAGTCCAACTGAATGGAAAGTCCAAAAACACCAAAAGCTACCAAGTTTGTTAAACATTAAAAAGATTTTCCCTCACTTTCTATCTACAGATATTTACACTTGGTTACTTCATGAATCTTGGTCTGATGGGGTACGCACATCACATTTACACTTGGCCACATACGTCGTGTGTCTGTAAACAAATATAAATCATATCTACAATACCTCTGCAATATGCAAATTTAGCCAAGTTCACATTTTTGAGGATGCAAATGCTGGGCAGCAACTTTTTACAGAACTCAAGTCACATATTTTGTATGTGTCTCAAACCACTTCCTTAATCGCATTGTTACCAGTCTCAACTCAAAAGCAAACTGGAAGACATTTGCACTTGGTCTTTTCATCAAATAATGATCACAACACTATGTAACCTGTAAAAACACAAACTGAGATCAAAAAGTACATTATATAATTTTGAGGACAAATAAAACTGCCTCATGTTCATATATTCTGCAATATGAGAAGCACACCAATAATGACAACTTTAGCTTTCATTAGACATCAAAAATGTATTTTGCACTGCAATTAATATTATTATACACTACCGTTCAAATGTTTGTGGCCAGTAACAGTTTAAAAAAATAAAAAAAATAAAAAATATTTTGAGGATATCAAGATGGTGACTAAGTGACTAACTGCACTTAAACTGTGGAATCTTTTACCCTTGCATGTTAAGAGAAGTTCCTATATCTAGTTTAAAAACTCATTTATTTTGATTCTACTGAGGCATGGGTACAAAACCCTGAGAAAAATTAGTTTCCACAAAAATATAATAAGAAATGTTTCTTGAGCACCAAATCAGAATGATTTCTGAAGGATCATGTGACACTGAAGACTGGAGTAATGATGCTGAAAATTCAGCTTTGCATCACAAGAATAAATTACATTTTAAAATATATTCAAATTAGAAAACTGTTGTTTTCAATTGTAATACTATTTCACAGTATTACTGTTTTACTGTATTTTGATCAAATAAAATGTAGCCTTGATGAGACTTTAAAAAAAATCTGTTAACAGAATACTTCCTAAATTGTAACTGGAACAAGTATTTTCTGTAAAGCTGTTTTGAAACAATATGTATTGTGAAATGCGCTATACAAAAAAACTTGAATTGAGTTGCCAAACCCAAACCTTTGAACGGTAACGTATAATTTTTTAGCATATTATTAATTATACATACATAAAACACTCAATATTACCTACTACATCCAGAACATGCCATTACACACAGTGCGTTGGTACTGGAGGAGACACCGTCAAAATATGTCCATGACTTTATATGGTTATAGTAAAAAAGCTGTTACACGGTTGTAGTACGACTCATCAATTAATCTCGTATACAGGTTGGTGAATCACATCCTGATCACATCCCTGTCCTGTCATCTTTCACAACACACACACAGCTACGTCATCAAAGGTTTGAGATTAGGAAACGTCCACTTCTGCTTACTGATGTGGCGAGAAGTGTTTCGCAGTGCATTTACCGTCACTATTTGCATTCGTGTGAAAGTTCTTGATTATCGGCGTCAGTGCAGTAATAAAAACAAACCGCACAAATAAAGTATATATTATAAAGACTTAAGTCTATGAGGAATCTATGAGGGCTATGCATAACAGTTGAGCTTTACTTACAGCTGGTTGATCTGGTTTTGAGAAGCGACCGCGTTGTCGGAGAAGTACGGCATGATTTTTGCCCCGCAGCAGGAGCAGAATCCCCGGGCAGAGGAGCTCTCCGTGATCGCCACACTCTCCAGGGTCATGACGGAGGAGCAGAGAGCCGGATATCCTCAGATAGACCCCTCTACAGCCATCATACAACCCCAAATACTAAAACAGCTACCCAAAATAAAGAAACCGGGTGCTCTGTCCAGTCTGCCAAAATAGTTTTAAAATGTTCCGTCCATAAGGCCTTAAAAGGACACCAACGTGGCCTTAAAACAGCGTAATGGTTAATAAAAAAATAAACAAAGAAAACAGTCCCCAAAAGTTAACCGTTTCGTTTAAACGCAGTAAAGACTGCCACTGAACAAGCATAAAACTACAAATGAGAACGTATAAAGCTACAAAAACAAACTCTACATGTGCCTTTGCTTTGGCATGAGCCGGCGAACCACTTCACTCGCACAACTCCGTATGCAAGAGCTGCGGTGCGGCGCACTAATGCTTGAACAGAAGGGAGGAGGAGCTGCTGACATGTGCTTCAGGAAGGGTCCACTGCAGGACTCCACAGACGGCCGACACTTCAGACACCCGCGCAAGGACACAGCGCAGCGCGGGAATACGACCTCAGCTGCGAAATCACGAGCCTGGAGGAGTGCACTTCAGTGCATCCTTCAGATCAGACAGTTGTTTTCCATGAGCAGTCAAGTGGCTCTATGAATAGCTGAGGTTTAAAAAGGACATAGGAACAGGGGAAAATAAAAACATTTAGCAAGCTAGGGTTAAGCAAGTGTGCTTATGGGTGAACCTGACAACATGTCAAGGTAATTTTTCACATTTTGTTTTTGTCTTCTTTTTTTGCTGCATAAATTCTAGGGGCAGTTGTGGCCAGGGTTGCCAGGTTTTAACACCAAACAATTGCTACAATTGCTCCTCAAAACTAGCCCAAAACATTTCAAGGGGGTCCCACGGTAAAAATTGCATTCCGGGGGTAAAATTTGCGTTTTTGGTGGAGGGCTAAATATCACATCATTTGGGGTCGATTTAACCCGCGGCAACAGTGTAAAAGTAGCCCAATTCCACGGGAAAACCGCAGACTAATGTTTAGAGAGTCGGACTTTGTTTCAGTTCAAGTCTCAGTACCGGCAGGAAATGTAGTGGGGGAGTGAATGAACAGCGCTCTCTTCCATTCTCATTACACACTCAAAAATGGCTGTTCGCTGCCCCGGGAGTGTGTTCAAGGTGTGTGTACACTTGGATGGGTAAAATTAAAAAAAAATGGGTTCAGACTTAGTGTTCATTAATTTAATTTAATTTATTGATTAATTTATTTAATTTAGTTAAAAAATAATGGCCTTCAAAATCAATTCCAGCAGACAAATAATAAACCATAAATACTACCATGATGTATAAATACTTATCATTTGCATTTAAAGAATATATTCAAATAATAGATTTTTAAAATTAGTGTGGTGGCATGCATTTAATTGTCATAAAAAAATAAATAAATTAAAGGATTTGTTCACTTTCAAATTAAAGGTGCCCTCGAATGAAAAATTGAATTTATCTTGGCATAGTCAAATAACAAGAGTTCAGTACATGGAAAAGACATACAGTGAGTCTCAAACTCCATTGTTTCCTCCTTCTTATATAAATCTCATTTGTTTAAAAGACCTCTGAAGAACAGGCAAATCTCAACATAACACGACTGTTACGTAACAGTCGGGGTGTACGCCCCAATATTTGCATATGCCATCCCATGTTCCCAACATTATGAAAGGCATTAGACAAGGGCAGCCAGTAACGTCTGGATGTGCAGAGCTGAATCATCAGACTAGGTAAGCAAGCAAGAACAACAGCGAAAAATGGCAGATGGAGTGATAATAACTGACATGATCCATGATAACATGATATTTTTAGTGATATTTGTAAATTGTCTTTTGTTAGCATGTTGCTAATGTACTGTTAAATGTGGTTAAAGTTATCATCGTTTCTTACTGTATTCACGGAGACAAGAGCCGTCGCTATTTTCATTATTAAACACTTGCAGTCTGTATAATTCATAAACACAACTTCATTCTTTATGTATCTCTCCAACAGTGTAGCATTAGCTGTTAGCCACGGAGCACAGCCTCAAATTCATTCAGAATCAAATGTAAACAATATAACAGTATACAATACTCACATAATCTGACGCATACATGCCGCATGCATGACGAACACTTTGTAAAGATCCATTTGAGGGATATATTAGCTGTGTAAACTTTGTTTATGCACTGTTCAAGGCAAGCGCGAGCTCCGTGGGCGGGGAGCACGAGAATTAAAGGGCCAGTAGCCCTGAATCGGCTCATTTATAATGATGCCCCAAAATAGGCAGTTAAAAAAATGAATTAAAAAAAATCTATGGGGTATTTTGAACTGAAACTTCACAGACACATTCAGGGGACACCTTAGACTTATATTACATCTTTTTTTAAAAAGTTCTAGGGCACCTTTAAAATTTCCTGATAATTTACTCACCCCCATGTCATCCAAGATGTTCATGTCTTTCTTTCTTCAGTCGAAAAGAAATTAAGGTTTTTGATGAAAACATTCCAGGATTTTTCTCCTTATAGTGGACTTCAATGGCCTCCAAACGGTTGAAGGTCAAAATTACAGTTTCAGTGCAGCTTCAAAGCATTCTACTTCAAAGCATTCTACACGATACCAGACGAGGAATAAGGGTCTTATCTAGAGAAACCATCGCTCATTGTCTAAAAAAAAATTAAAAATTATATATATATATATATATATATATATATATATAGATATAGATATAGATAGAGCAGTAATACACTAATAGGCAGTAATACACTAATACACTTAAAATGTATAAAATGAGTGATGGTTAAGACCCTTATTCATCATCTGGGATCGTGTAGAACATTTTGAAGTATATTATCAGGAAAATTTTATTTGAAAGTGGACTAATCCTTTAATTAAAAACTTGCCTTTGACATTTGAATTTGAGGTAAAAAAATAAATAAATAAATACTCAGAAATGTTTCTTTACAGGCTTGTAAGATTTACCCTATGTTCTTTTAAGACCCTCTTGAGAAATGTTGTAATCAAAGGCATTGGTCAATTGAGGTCTGAGTGATAGACTTCTCAGAGAGGCGAGAGACAATATGGTTTCACACAGGCGAAAATACTCAGTCTCTAGTTTATTTATGTAAATGAACACACAAAACCAAAAAATGCCTTTGTTGTCATACAAAGTGGAAAAGGTGCATGTCTAGCAGGCTTTGAAACAAAAATCATATCATAAGAACGTCAACAGATGTTTTAGGTTTGATTCTGAAGTCACAACATAGTTTGTTATAGGACCACAGACATTCATTAAAAAAAAAATACATCACTGTTATGTAAATCCAAGTGAATAACTTGGCCTGCCACCAATATTCACTGGCAGTAAGGAAATAAATACTTAAAATATATCAATCACATAAAAAAATTAAAAACACTCACTTCCTGATTCATTAGAAGGGAAGGTTTATTCTTTGCAAACCACATATATGGCCCGTCACAAGACTCTGTTTTTCTGTGTTCTTTGTCAAAGGCGATGACCTGACACAGACCATTGGGAAAATCCATCTTGTTTAAAAAGGTTCAACGTGACAAACACTGTAAATCTAATACGCACGACAAGTACTGCATATTATTTGATTCAACAATATTTTTCATCATCTTTGGATACTTAAAAGCAAGGTGAGCTGTACATTAAACACACACCACTGCTATTTCAATTTAGATGACTCAATAAAAGCCTTAAATAGATGACTTAACTTCATCAAGGAATTTGCATGATGGCTTGAAAGAGGAACCTGGGTAGTTTGATGCAGTACAGTAACAGTCAAGATGTCTGGGTTTGATAGATAAACAGAGAAAGAGATAGAGAAAGACTTCAAATCAACAAAGTCGGACAGCTAGGAATCAATATTGAGATACTAACTGACTGTTCACTCAAGGATCCCATTAAGACTGCTTGATTAGTGCTCGCTATTCTACACTGTCTAGGTGAATTTTAAGTAAACAATAAACACACTTAAATCTATCTCAAAGATAGAGCAGGCAAACATATGAATGCATGACGTAGGATCTACGTGCTTAAGGCTGATGGGATCAACACACCCATCTCTTTACGTTAAAATACATCACATTCCGCGGTGCACTGCATTTGTTCTCGTGGCAGTTCATACATCTGAAGCCTTATAACAAAACACCTCCAGGCTGTTAACACAGTCAGGGTTGTGTAAGCTACTTTGTGTTTATATCAGAGTTTTCCCATTTGACTCTCTTGGCTGGTAATTTGAGATGTTGCTGTTGTCATGTCATGTTTACAAAATTATGAGTGTGTGTTGTGCAACGGCTGCCGTCTTGCATGCAATGTCCTGGAAAAGGTCACTAGTGCTTCCAAGATAATGGATGCTCCCTTGATTACCCCCATTTCATGACCGCAGTGATCTTAAGAGCCAGCTGTTTCCTATACTTGGAGCTGGGAATGTGTCTGATACCAATTCCTTAATTCACTCTAATAAAAAATGGTCAGCCACATGAGAAATTCTGTGGGCGGTATGATCAAAATCTTATCTTGCGGCATGAGTAATTTTATTAAGGTAACGGTAAGTCACAACACAGTTGTTGTTGATGGAAATTCAACCTAGTGAATTACATTCTTCACAAAAAAAAAAAAAAAAAAAACTCTTTTTTTTATATTTAATACAATACTACATTTATATATATATATACAGTGGGTACGGAAAGTATTCAGACCCCCTTAAATTTTTCACTCTTTGTTATATTGCAGCCATTTGCTAAAATCATTTAAGTTCATTTTTTTCCTCATTAATGTACACACAGCACCCCATATTGACAGAAAAACACAGAATTGTTGACATTTTTGCAGATTTATTAAAAAAGAAAAACTGAAATATCACATGGTCCTAAGTATTCAGACCCTTTGCTCAGTATTTAGTAGAAGCACCCTTTTGATCTAATACAGCCATGAGTCTTTTTGAGAAAGATGCAACAAATTTTTCACACCTGGATTTGGAGATCCTCTGCCATTCCTCCTTGCAGATCCTCTCCAGTTCTGTCAGGCTGGATGGTAAACGTTGGTGGACAGCCATTTTTAGGTCTCTCCAGAGATGCTCAATTGGGTTTAAGTCAGGGCTCTGGCTGGGCCATTCAGGAACAGTCACGGAGTTGTTGTGAAGCCACTCCTTCGATATTTTAGCTGTGTGCTTAGGGGCATTGTCTTGTTGGAAGGTAAACCTTCGGCCCAGTCTGAGGTCCTGAGCACTCTGGAGAAGGTTTTCGTCCAGGATATCCCTGTACTTGGCCGCATTCATCTTTCCCTCGATTGCAACCAGTCGTCCTGTCCCTGCAGCTGAAAAACACCCCCACAGCATGATGCTGCCACCACCATGCTTCACTGTTGGGACTGTATTGGACAGGTGATGAGCAGTGCCTGGTTTTCTCCACACATACCGCTTAGAATTAAGGCCAGAAAGTTCTATCTTGGTCTCATCAGACCAGAGAATCTTATTTCTCACCATCTTGGCAAACTCCATGCGGGCTTTCATGTGTCTTGCACTGAGGGGAGGCAGGTCACTCTGCCATAAAGCCCCGACTGGTGGAGGGCTGCAGTGATGGTTGACTTTCTACAACTTTCTCCCATCTCCCGAATGCATCTCTGGAGCTCAGCCACAGTGATCTTTGGGTTCTTCTTTACCTCTCTCACCAAGGCTCTTCTACCCCGAATAGCCCAGTTTGGCCAGACGGCCAGCTCTAGGAAGGGTTCTGGTCGTCCCAAACATCTTCCATTTAAGGATTATGGAGGCCACTGTGCTCTTAGGAACCTTAAGTGCAGCAGAAATTTTTTTTGTAACCTTGGCCAGATCTGTGCCTTGCCACAATTCTGTCTCTGAGCTCTTCAGGCAGTTCCTTTGACCTCATGATTCTCATTTGCTCTGACATGCACTGTGAGCTGTAAGGTCTTATATAGACAGGTGTGTGGCTTTCCTAATCAAGTCCAATCAGTATAATCAAACACAGCTGGACTCAAATGAAGGTGTAGAACCATCTCAAGGATGATCAGAAGAAATGGACAGCACCTGAGTTAAATATATGAGTGTCACAGCAAAGGGTCTGAATACTTAGGACCATGTGATATTTCATATTTTCATTTTTTAATAAATCTGCAAAAATATCAACAATTCTGTGTTTTTCTGTCAATATGGGGTGCTGTGTGTACATTAATGAGGGAAAAAAAACGAACTTAAATGATTTTAGCAAACGGCTGCAATATAACAAAGAGTGAAAAATTTAAGGGGGTCTGAATACTTTCCGTACCCACTGAGTGTATTATATATATATATATATATATATATATACACAGTACAGTCCAAAAGTTTGGAACCACTAAGATTTTTAATGTTTTTAAAAGAAGTTTCGTCTGCTCACCAAGGCTACATTTATTTAATTAAAAATACAGTAAAAAACAGTAATATTGTGAAATATTATTACAATTTAAAATAACTGTTTTCTATTTGAATATATTTCACAAAGTAATTTATTCCTGTGATGCAAAGCTGAATTTTCAGCATCATTACTCCAGTCTTCAGTGTCACATGATCCTTCAGAAATCATTCTAATATGCTGATCTGCTGCTCAAGAAACATTTAATGTGTACAATTGTACAAAATATTTGTGTACAATATTTTTTTTCAGGATTATTTGATGAATAGAAAGTTCAAAAGAACAGTGTTTATCTGAAATCTAATCTTTTGTAACATTATAAATGTATTTACTGCCACTTTGATTGATTTAATGCATCCTTGCTGAATAAAAGTATTCATTTCTTTAATTTCTTTTCAAAAAAATAAAAATAAAAATTCTTACTGACCCCAAACTTTTGAACGGTAGTGTATAATGCTACAGAAGCTTTGTATTTCAGATAAATGCTGTTCTTTTGAGCTTTCTATTCATCAAGGAATCCTGAAAAACTGTTTTCAACATTGAAAATAATCATAAATGTTTATTGAGCAGCAAATCAGCATATTAGAATGATTTCTGAAGGATCATGTGACACTGAAGACTGGAGTAACGATGCTGAAAGTTTTGCATCACAGGAATAAATTACTTTGTCAAATATATTTAAATAGTACACAGTTATTTTAAATTGTAATAATATTTCACAATATTACTGTTTTTTACTGTATTTTTAATTAAATAAATGTATCCTTGGTGAGCAGACAAAACTTCTTTTAAAAACATTAAAAATCTTAGTGGTTCCAAACTTTTGGACTGTACTGTATATATATATATATATATATATATATATATATATATATATATATATATATATATATATATATATATATATATATATATTTATTTACTGTCTTAGATGTTTCTGTCAAATAATTTTTTGCTCGCTTGTTTATATATTTATTTTTCTATTTTGTTTTAAAATCTATTTCACGTATCCCCTGTATTTGTTGTTCAATAAAATAAATATTATATTTAATAAAATATAAATATCTAAATATTTTATAACAAAAATAAAAATAAAAAGTAATTTATATGATATACACATCCTAATGATATATGAAATGTTATAATATAAATGTTATATGTTATATATGTTATATGTTAAATATATATATATATATATATATATATATATATATATATATATATATATATATATATATATATATATATATATATATATATATATATATATGTGTGTGTGTGTGTGTGTTTGTATTTTTATATAAGATGGACAAATGAACGCACAAATCCAGCGTAAATAAATATAAGCCAATGCACACTTGTGAATTCTAAATATGCAAAGCTTTGATGAGTTTGATACAGATCAGACAGTACAGATCAGACGCGAGTTGTTTGTCTCAAAACTAAATTACTCCCATTATGTCGGAGATGATGTCCGATTGCACTTCAGGCAACCCAAATTCAAATCCTCTTGGTCCTATCTCAATCCCATATCCCTTTCACTTCACTTACTGTTCTCTCTCCAACTGTACTATCTGAACAAAAATCTGTTAAATAACTAAATAAATAAATTACTCCCATTATAAACAAAGCTGTCTGTCTACTATGAAAGCACCCGTTTGCAATGAATTACACCACAGATTTACCATGTTATATACAGAAGCTCTACCGGTTGACACATGATTACATCTGACCTTGTAAGAAACTAGGTGAAATGAGAGAAACTCAGGCATGAATAAACTTGCTCTGCCCAGCCCGGTGAGAAATGGTCAGCCAAACGAAATTCACACACATGCGCTCATAAACAGTCCGTGGACCAGAAAAACCTGTTTGGCCACACTGCTGTGACACCTTAATATCTCTGAAATAGTCATTATATGATGGATCTATTTTTCTGTTCTGTTTCCTGGTGCCTGTATCTCCTGCTTTCTCTCTTAACCACCCCCTTCTCCAGCCCCAAGACTAATTTGAGTTGCTGGAATGAGGCCAGTGCACAAAGAAAATGTATCGCAGGCTAGCTAAGACCGAATAGTCCTATAAAAAAACACAATAACTGCACTGCAGGCCTGCTATGACTCAATGTCCAATAAAAAGAACAATAAATGCAAACACTGATGATGACAGTTCTGCTAATACATACCACAATTCAAACATACAGATTCTGAAATCTCTTTAGCAGCTACAACTTTTGTTGTACTTTTTATATATTTTAATATATTTGATTTGTTTTAACCATGTTTTTATTCATTAACCACATCCTTCTCTGACCACGTTTTACAAGCACCAAGTCCATTTTAAAATGCCTTCAAGATACAGACCACATTTTATTTGAGTTTCAAAAGTGATACCCATTTTTGAGATGTGAATTTATGACAAAAGCCTTTGTGAGGTACACTATCATTCAAAAGTTAAAAAAAAAAAAGAAAAAAAAGAAATTAATACTTTTATTCAACAAGGATGCATTAAATTGTAAAAAAAAAATGTTACAGTAAGACATGTAGCAGCACAACAATTTTCAACATTGATAGTAATAAGAAATGTTTACTGAGCACCAAATAAGCATAAAAAAATGATTTCTGAAGGATCATGTGACACTGAAGACTGAAGTAATGGCTGATGAACATTCAGCGTTGCATCACATATCTATTAGGATACATAACAGTTGTTTTAAATTGGAAAAATATGTCATAATATTACTATATTTTACTGTATTTTCGATTAATGTGACCTTAGAGAGCGTTTTTTCCCAAAAAAATTAAATATCTTAACAACAAACTTTTGAAAAGTAGTGTACATGGCAGCAACACTACTAAATTAAAAAGCATTTACTTTTTATTTTGTTCCAGAGTGTACTGCAGATCTCCTCCGCACCCCTTGAAATCATAAGTGATCATGAACAGCAAGATATACTTTTAATTCAGGCCAAAAGTTATGTAATCCAGGGTCAGGTTGTTGCATGGGGGTGCCAGTGGGAAAAGGCAAATGAAAACACACACAGCGCACAGAGATATGAGAATATCGCAAGGAAATGACATCATAGTCATCATAGGATTACCTAACATGCCGTGTAATTGAGGACATGTGTGGCACCGCATCGAAAGTGCCAGGTTTTGGGGTGCCTGTTACGCTTGACCTCAGGGATTTAGTTTTTGTCTTGGATACTACACAAACAAAAGTCTGATGTCATGTAAGACCCTCCCAGACGATTCTGACTGGTGGTGGGAAGCCAAACAGCATTGCATAACTAAGCTTGAATAGATATCATCCACCAGGATTCTTATGATTCAAATTAGACCGGAGTCTGAACCCTGACCGGAGCCTCTAATGAAAGCCCTACGCTGTCAATCATGTGCTGCAGTCCTCCATAAGTTTGTACTTTAAAGTTAGTTAACGTCCTATAGGCAGGTCCAGACAGAACCTGCAGATATACATTTAATATATAATAAATTTAATTAATATGCAAAACCTTTAATCTATCTATCTATCTATCTACTGTATGTATGTATATTTTTTTATATGAAACCTGATGGAGAAGATATGATTATTCATAATTGAATAAAAGTCTGGTATCAGTGCAAAAACAGCTTCACGTTATGTAATACCCGAGTCAAAAACAAAACACAAAGTCTAAACAAGAATGAATTTGAATGATCCTGCAAAAAACAAATTGAGTGCGAGCCTATGTATAGGTTCTCGTGTGAAGTCCGATTTAGCACAAACCAAAACGGAGACGTTCAGAATCAGTTAATCCAAAACAAGAGACAGATACAAAACAAACAAGTCTGATGTCACTTACATACGTGTGTACTCTAAAATACACAAATATTGCTGACCTCAGATACAGTAAACTGATATTCATGCAAATATTACTGGGCAAATACCATAGTGTACTGGATTGCATAGTCACGAACACAACGTAGACAGAATACAGGTCACCATCTTCCTGGTTTCACTCAAAATATAATGAACTAATTTCAAATTTTTAGTCTCTTTCTTAGACACAGACATTGATTGTTACATAATCTGTGATTTCAGATTGGCTTTATTTCGATATCTTTACTAGATCTATTATCAGGCCAAAACAAGCAGATCAAAAATGCAGTTACCCATTCTGAAAATGAAACAAACATTAATAAAAACTCAAACTCTGGCAGGATTTGAATATTAGTCATGATCCGATCAGAATACTCCCCCTGGTGGATATACTGCATATCATAGGATGGCTCAAAACTAAAGTGAATGTTTTCCTCAAAAACAAAGATGATGGTCCAGTCAAGAGTGGCTATGAATATCTGAGACATAAATGTGTATTTCAGTATGCTGGTGGATGAACAGAAGAGGTTAGATGCAGGCCTGTGGACGTACCTTCTGGGCTGAGAGCGCCGGTCATCTTCAGCACTGCCTGCCTCCTGTAGGAAGAGAACAAGAGAAAGACAATGGTCAGACCTGGAGTACATTCAAGTAGATTACAGTGGTTCAGCATGAAATCCAACCCACTCAACTTATCGTAACCGTACTCCTACCTGTACCTGTATCTGCAACGTTAGGCTGATAAAGTGATAACTTTCCCCTATCAAACTTTAGCATTAACCAGCAAGTGTCAGGAAACTATACAAAAATTGTATTCCCCAGTTTTAGAAATGTATTGCGTCTCCACTTTTAGACAGATTTTGAATGCTTTTTCCTACAATCATTATTCATATTTATTTTCAAATTTAGCAAAAACAAACTGTGAGCTGCTGCATGAAAAGACACCAAGTTCCTACTATGACTACTAGAAAATCAGTTAACAAAATGCAATAATAATAGTAGTCATTAATATTCAATTCATATTCCTTTTCAGATCATATACCCATCTACAAATTAAGAAACAAGTAATACAAACACTACAGTTCAAAAGTAAGTGCTCATTAGGATTTGTTTTTATGTTCTTGAAAAAGGCTGCATTTATTTGAACAAACAGGAATACTGTGAAATATTATTACAATTTTCTTCAATATATTTTAAAAACTTTGTAGTCACCATTCTTGATGCTAAAGGGCCTTTAAACTACATTCAGAACTATGTACTACCATATTTGTACTATTTACACTATGCAGTATGTATACTGTGCTGTGCATAATATGAATTTATCATTGGTCTTGACAATAAACTGACTATTTGATGTAAATTAAATGTTATTTTTTAAAACAGCACACATTACTCATATCATTTTTGTAGCATGCAGTATGTTTCATAATCCTAACCAGTATCAATCACAATTTTAACATCATTTGACGCATTGATAGGACTACCAAAAGTTTAATATATTTATAATGTAATTTATTCATGTGATGAATAAATTCTGATGTGGTGCTCAAGTAACATTTTTTACTATTATCATCAAGAAAACAGTTGTGCTACTTAATATTTTTGTGGAAACTTTTCTTCAGGATTCTTTGATTAATAGAAAATTCAAAACAACAGCATTTATTTGAAATAGAAATCTTTTGTAACATTATATATGGCTTAACTGTCATTTTTTATTAATTTAATGTGTCCTTGCTTAAAAGGTTAGTTCGCACAAAAATTAAATTTCTGTCATTTATTACTTCCCCTCATGTTGTTCCAAACCCGTAAGACCTTCGTTCATCTTTGGAATACATATTAAGATATTTTTGTCATTGCACAATGTCATTGCACTTTTCAAGGTCCAGAAAGGCATTAAAGGTGCCCTAGAACTTTTTTTTAAAAGATGTAATATAAGTCTAAGGTGTCCCCTGAATGTGTCTGAAGTTTCAGCTCAAAATACCCCATAGATTTTTTGTATTCATTTTTTTAACTGCCTATTTTGGGGCATAATTAGAAATGAGCCGATTCAGGGTGTGTGGCCCTTTAAATCTGGTGCTCCACG
Source organism: Megalobrama amblycephala (assembly GCF_018812025.1). NCBI lineage: Eukaryota > Metazoa > Chordata > Actinopteri > Cypriniformes > Xenocyprididae > Megalobrama > Megalobrama amblycephala. The sequence goes on from NC_063059.1 coordinate 26,923,917, forward strand.
CCCCAAGAGCTTGCGCTTGCCTTAAACAACATAAAAAAAGTTCACACAGCTAATATAACACTCAAAATGGATCTTTACAAAGTGTTCCGTGGCTAACGGCTAATGCTACATTGTTGGAGAGATTTATAAAGAATGAAGTTGTGTTTATGCATTATACAGACTGCAAGTGTTTAAAAATGAAAATAGCGACGGCTCGTCTCCGTGAATACTGTAAGAAATTATGGTAACTTTAACCACATTTAACAGTACATTAGCAACATGCTAACGAAACATTTAGAAAGACAATTTACAAATATCACTAAAAATATCATGTAATCATGGATCATGTCAGTTATTATTGCTCTATCTGCCATTTTTTGCTATTGTCCTCGCTTGCTTACCTAGTCGGTTGATTCAGCTCTGCACAGATCCAGACATTTATACTGGCTGCCCTTGTGTAATGCCTTTCATAATGTTGGGAACATGAGCTGGCATATGCAAATATTGGGGGCGTACACCCCGACTGTTACGTAACAGTCGGTGTTATGTTGAGATTTGCCTGTTCTTCGGAGGCCTTTTAAACAAATGAGATTTATATAAGAAGGAGGAAACAATGGTGTTTGAGACTCACTGTATGTCATTTCCATGTACTGAACTCTTGTTATTTAACTATGCCGAAGTAAATTCAATTTTTGAATCTAGGGCACCTTTAAAGACATTGTTAAAATAGTCCATGTGTCTACAGTGGTTCAACCTTAATGTTATGAAGCGACTAGAATACTTTATGTGCACAAAAACAAAACAAAAATAACGACTTTATTCAACAATTTCTTCTCTTCCCCATCAGTCTCTACACTGTGTACATTGTAGACGCAGTGCAGCGCTTCTGGGTTCTACTAAAGTCCCTTTAAGACAAGTCATTTCACTCGGCGGCCATCTTTGAAACGCCTCTCGGGCATCCAAGTGCAGCTCCTATCTCTTTGAATGGGAAAACATCAAATTCTCCAAAGCTGTTTGCCAAGCTTTCGATTAAATTTCATATTTGAAATCACCAATGAAATCTAACAACAACTTTCTGATAAATTTAGTTTCTAAATGCTCGAATCATGACAAAAAAACTGTATTTTTCAGGTTGGATCAAGCTAATGCACATGCGCAGTCCTAAATTCGGAGGCGTGCGTCTGACTGTTTCTATAGAAACCGGAGCTTCTAACGATCGCTGCAGTGATGCGATGATTTTACCAATTGGCGATTGGCTCTTATTTCGAAGGCGGGACTTATTCCGCCATATTGCGCGTTGCACTTTCTCCCATTCAAAACAATACGAGTGACGCGTCTTGTGTTATTCCATTGTCTTTGGGTCAGAACGTTGACTCATTATTGGCCGACTCTGTTCACGTGAGCTATGATGAGCCAATAATGAGCCGCTGTTCTCACGTAGAACCTGGAAGCACTGCATTATGTTTACTACGTGATTAGACTGTTGAATAAAGTCATTATTTTTGTTTTGTTTTTGTACACAAAAAGTATTCTCGTCGCTTCATAACATTAAGGTTGAACCACTGCAGTCACGTGGACTATTTTAAGGTTGACATTGCTATCTTTCTGGACCTTGAAAGGTTCAATGATATTGCTGCCTATGTGTGGTTCAGAAACTTTCGGATTTCATCAAAAATGTGTTCCAAAGATGAACGAAGGTCTTACAGGTTTGGAACGACATGAGGGTGAGTAATTAATGACAGAAATTAAATTTTTGGGTGAACTAACCCTTTAATAAAAGTATTAATTTCTTGAAAAAACAACTTTTGAACAGCAGTGTACATTAACGTAATTGTGAATACAATCAGGGCCATCATAAAGATGAGGATAGGCACTCAACAAACATAATTACCCAGCAAAATAGAGGGGGATATATATTCAAAACACCTTCTCCATCTGCCGTCTCAGTATGAAAGAGAATCTTTTGTCTACTACTAATGACACGTCAAGCCTGCTTATCTTTCAAGCAGCTCGCACATCCCCGTCTTCCAGAGATTGTTATCTCGCAAAACTAAACCTTCTCACTCATACGCCCTAGCTAAGCCAAACATACAGACACACACACAAAATTCACAAGTATATGTGTGATTACTGCAAAGCTTCAGGCTCCCTCTGCCCACAACGGCCCAGGGTATGTTTAATCCATGCTGCCTGTTTCAGTAATCCCAATCCCAGAGTACTTTCTCTCAGGGATCAGGCAGACAACCCATGCTACATATGGACGACATAACCCAGTGCTTCTTAAATAAGAGGTAAATCAGTAAATAAGAGGTAGTCAGGCACAATTCAGAATACAATGCTATAGAGGCAAAAATATGCCGCACCAGCAAACAACAGTGTGAGATACACTGCACTGCAGGGCCATGAACTCAAGGTGTCTGTGACAAAGTATACTGCTTTAGCAATATGAGAATGTACAACAATGTAACTCCTCACTTCTAATTTAGTTCAATACATTTGAGAAACTGGCTAATTTGCTTATCCAATAGCTCTCAGCATGTAAAGTTTGCATGCAGACATGCATCACAACCGCCCTCAAGCCAGGCATACTAATAAGGCTCGCTGGGATAGGTTCACTGAGGACTACTTTGTCTGGAAAACCTTGAGGCATCTCACAAGATGACTCACATGGATGCCTCAATGGGGTCACATGACGGGCAGCTGGTAATGGGGGGGAAATAAGCCCATCTCACTCACATAACCTAATTTTCCTATCTGTCTGTGGCCTTTACATGGCCTAGTGGCCTAACCTAAATACTACACTTAAGATTTTAGGTCAGCCTATCATAAGATGAATTAGTTGAGGCAGGTCATCTCAATTTTGGAGCTTCTAAAACAAAGATAATAGCCTTATAATGCTTAGTTTTTTTTTCCGGCATCATACTTGTTTTTTTAATGAGAGTTGCATGGACTCCACTGTAACAAAGCAGCTTGATTTTACTGAAAGAAACCTTACAGTATGTTCAGAAGAATAGCATACTAATATTTGTAAGATTTTTCAATATGTACTGTGCACAATATAATTTATTGTGGTGCTAAGTTGACAAACTGACAATTTGAGTTAAATGAAATGCTTCTTAATGCATTATGCAATGTATGCAATGCTCAATGCTATGTAATATGTGACCCTGGCCCACAAAACCAGTCATAAGCCGCACGGGTATATTTGTAGCAATAGGCAACAATACATCGTATGGATCAAAATTATCGATTTTTCTTTTATGCCAAAACCATTAACATATTAAGTAAAGATCATGTTCCATGAAGATATTTTGTGAATTTCCAAATTTTTGAGAATGGATAGCATTGCTAAGGACTTCATTTGGACAACTTTAAAGGTGATTTTCTCAATAATTTGATTTCTTTTTGCACCCTCAGATTCCAGATTTTCAAATAGTTGTATGTCGGCCAAATATTATATATTCCTAACAAACCATACATCAATGGAAAGCTTATTTATTCAGCTTTCAGATTATGTATGAATCTCAATTTCAAAAAATTTGATCCTTATGACTGTTTTTGTGGTCCAGGGTCACGTATGCATTATGTATCCTAACAATGTCAACAGTTATTTCAACATCATTTCATTTATTACTAATATATTAAGTGTTTACTGCTGCATTTTATATTGTTTCAAATATCTACTATATGAAGAAAAAGATGTACACTGTAAAATATACATATTATATATATATATATATATATATATATATATATATATATATATATATATATATATATATATATATATATATTCAAACAGATAAAAAAAAAACTCAGATTTTCCCATATATAAATACTCATTCCAGTTGAAAATAAAGGGTTGCAGATTTTAAATATTAGAATTTCATGGCGAGAGTCTTACTGTCACTGAAAATTACTTCTTGTGGACCATAAGACACGACAAATCGTGATGTGAGCTTTACAGAACTAACCCACTTTTCATGCACCATCACCCCCTTGTCATCAACAAACGCATTCAACTCAAGTACATGATTGTGTCATCCAGATCTCAAAATAGTGGCTAAAAGACATATGAGCATATATGTTCAGAACAACAATACTGCACTTACTATTTCTGCAGTATATAATGTAAATATTTATACACAAATAATTACAGCCACATTTTTACCATCTCTTTCTTTGACACTTTAACTTGTATATTTTAATGTGCATAAAAGCACATTAAAAATACAAAACTGTTTTTGCATCTCTGAGAGTTGTCAACAGGCACAAGTAAAACATGAGGCAATGCATGGTCAGTCTGTGCAACACAGGCAAACATTACAGATAAATGAGAAACGCCTTGTTATGATGGTAAAATAGTGAATTGTGAGACACGCCTTGTTACGATGGTAAAATAGTGAATTTTGAGAAAACTTTCTGAGAAATTAGGAAGTGGTGTGAACCCATAGGGCTGTGCTACTTTATCAAATTGCAACAGTTGTTGAGACAAATAACGTTAGTCACTCCACTACTGGATCAGGCCAAAGCATCCACAAATTAGCACAAGTTCTAACTAGTACAACTGAGATGTTTGTTTGTGTTTGTGTGTGTGTGTGTGTGTGTGTGTGTGTGTGTGCCCAGGTGAAAAAAAAAGTACACTTCTATAATGTACTTAAAGTGCTTTATTTTCACGCACTAATTTTCTACTTAATATACTAAAAATTATTCTTTAGTACTTCTTAAGATAACCTTAAGAACATCTAAGTGTACTCAACTGTGCTATTTTGAGACACCATGAATATGAACAAAAAATGAGCTTTTAATATACTATCTCTGTATTTAACAAATATATTTAGTTACCACTTGTAGTACACTATGGATTCAAATGTACTATACGTAGTATCTAAATAATTTTTTTAAATACAGAGATAGTATATTAAAAGCACATTTTAGTTCATATTCATGGTGTCTCAAAATAGCACAGTTGAGTACACTTAGATGTTCTTAAGGTTATCTTAAGAAGTACTAAAGAATAATTTTTAGTATATTAAGTAGAAAATTAGTGCACGAAAATAGAGCACTTTAAGTAGGCTACATTATTGAAATGTACTTTTTTCACCTGGATGTATGTGTGTGTGTGTGTGTGCTTTCGCCATATTTCAAGACATTTCCTCCTAAAACAGAATTTCTTAGTATTGATCTATATTAATTAAATGCAACAGAATGACAGGGTACTACAATAAAGTTTATAAAGTCCAGATGTCACCGTACACGTACTGCAGATCAGCAGCTAGCATCTAGCTCAACTAGCTCACAAAACTATAAAAAAATAAATAAACACCGCTTTTGTTCACTAATAGCTCGCCAACCTTAATGGACTGTTGTTTTAGTGATATTAAAGTAACATTCAAAAATCAAGTATGAAACTACGAACGCTTGTACAAAACAAAGCGTTACCGGCTAGTTGCATGTCTTACATTGATCAGCTCAGTATCGTTCTGCGCACGCGCAGATCTAGTGAACAACCTAGCAGCCGCTACAGCTCGGACATGAATAAAATCATTTAATAACTAGAGAAAAACTGGTGAAATAAATAAGAAACTCACCGACACGCACGGACTGGAGGCTGTACTAGGGGTTGGCGACCGTTGTACGATGACCAGCGCCATTCAAGGTCCACGAACACAAGATGTAAGAGAAGGTAGCGGCGAAACTCACATCATTTGCTGCTGTCGCACATAGGAAGATGTGCAGCGTCTTCGAGGTCGCTCGCTTCTGTTCGCTCTGCGCATGCGCGATGCATACCAGCTGTCAAACCACTAACAGTACTGAACAGTAACTTAATAAAGGGGTGAGGCGTCATACCTCTCGTGTTAGTAATATGATCGCTCTCTAAATCCTTTTAAATGATGCGTTACCATGGTAATAGCGTCATAGTTTGAATCCATTTTCTTCTCATTCTTTTATAATTGTTATATGGGGAACAGGGAGTGTTGTAACTGAGCAACTGAGCTGTAAACTCATGGCTAAGGTTAGTTCAATTTGTTTCCAATTTTTGAAGCAGAGCACTTCCTTTAAAGGTTTTTTTTTTTTTTTTTTTTTTTTTTTTAATTAAAATGTATAAAATGTAGTAGGAAGGTGGTGATGGCACACTATATATCTAAAAAAATATATATTTAGAAAATAAATATTTATAAATAACATGTAGGCTATAATCACACTCTTTGTTTTATTGTTTCAACCCACTCAGTAGTGTGCAGTATTTCTATACTACTTTTTTATTTTAAGTATTTCTGAATACTTTATATAGCAAACAAATATGTGAAATATTAAATCAAAGTTCGAGACATGCAGCTTTCATTATCTTAAATATACATTTTCCCTTATACAATAATTAAACTAAAATACCTAAAAATCACCTTAAAGGATTAGTTCACTCTCAAATTAAAATTTCCTGATAATTTACTCACTCCCATGTCATCCAAGATGTTCATATCTTTCTTTCGTCAGTCGAAAAGGCTTTTGATGAAAACATTCCAGGATTTTTCTCCTTATAGTGGACTTCAATGGAGCCCAAACAGTTAAGGGAAATAAGGGTCTTATCTAGAGAAACCATCGCTCATTTTCTAAAAAAAATAAATAAAATTTTATACATTTTAACTATAAATGCTCATCTTGAACTAGCTTCTTTTTCTTCTTCTTCTCCGGCAGTGTAGACACTGCTAAGTGTATTACTGCCCTCCTCAGGTGAAAGTTTGAACTAAATTGCCATATACAATATGCTAGTGCAATTAGTTCAAACTTTGACCTGTGGAGGGCAGTAATACACTTTGCAGTGTCTACACTGCTGAAATTCAAATAAAGAAGAAGAGAGCTAGTTCAAGATGAGCATTTATGGTTAAAATGTATAAAATTTAAAATATTTTTTAGAAAATGAGCTATGGTTTCTCTAGATAAGACCCTTATTCCTCATCTGGGATCGTGTAGAACGCTTTGAAGCTGCAATGAAACTGTAATTTTGACCTTCAACCGTTTGGAGAAAAATCCTGGAATGTTTTCATCAAAAACCTTAATTTCTTTTCGACTGAAGAAAGAAAGAAAGACATGAACATCTTGGATGACATGGGGGTGAGTAAATTATCAGGAAATTTTTATTTGAAAGTGAACTAATCTTTTAACTTGTCATGCCCATAATATTACTGATCAGCTGTTCTAAAACAGAATACCTTCATAATGAATGTGTAACCTCATTTCACAGTTTAAAACCTGTGGACACTTAAACAATACATGATTACCTCCTTCAGTGCAACATTAAGGAAGCTGTGTTCAAAGTGACAGTAAACACTCCACACCTAGATGACGGATGCTAAGCTCATGTTTCAATGGGAGCTGTAGCATGTCCCTAACCATCCTCATTAAGACAGAGAACCTGTTCCCAAGTGTCACAACAACCTGATGACAAACACATTCGAGTGGCAGAATTAAGAGGATGGCTGTTTGCTGTCACAGTCCTAGGCTCTGAGCCTGAAGAGAGAGCCTGGCAATTTAACGAATAATAAATAAAAATAAAACTGTTAATTAAAAAGTAAGTTTGCCATTCAACTGAACATATAAGCAATTTTATTTATTTATTAATTTTAATTCTCAAATGTTTTAATTTACAAAGCAACAACAATAAAAATATAACTTATAACACCAACCATAATTTTTTTTTTTTCAATCAATGTGTTGCACAGGTCAATAAATTCACAAGTTCACACTTTCAAACAGTGGTTGGACAATGAAACAATAATTTGTGGTCTAAAACCAGGTGTAGGGCCAAATATGGTGTAGTAGGGCCTCCTTTTACAGCCAATACAGCATCAGTTCGTCTTGGGAATGACAGATCCAGTCCTGCACAGTGGCCAAAGGGATTTTGAGCCATTCCTCTTGGCCATTTCTCCTCTCTTCCAGAACAGTGGCCAGGTCACTGCCTGATGCTGGTGGGGGAAAATGTTTTCTGACTTGCTCCTCCAAAATACCTTAAAGTGGCTCAAAATATTTAGACCTGTTGACTGTGCAGGCCATGGGAGATGTCCAAATTCACTTTCATGTTCATCAGACTATTCTGTCACAAGTCTTGCTGTGTGTATTGGTGCATTATCTTGTTGATGGTGTATTATCTTGCTCCTCCAAAATGTTTCGGTAATCTTTGGCAGTGACTCGCCCATCAAGCACAGTAGAGAATGCCATGATATTGCAGCCCAAACCATCACTGATCCACCCCTTGCTTCACTCTGGTGTTTAGCCTCTTTGGGGCTTCTGTGGGAAAGTCAGTAAAGGTGGACTCATCGGAGAACAACACATGTTTCACTTTGCCCACAGCCCAAGATTTACACTGTTGGCACCAACGAAACAGACATTGCCATCTAGCAGCCCGACCATGAATATTGGCTCTGTGAAGCTCCAGACGAGAAGTTTTGGTGGAAACAAGATAGTCGATGTACACATTTAATTCTGTAGCGCTTTTCAGCTGTGGTTTTATGTTTTTGCATACAGCCCGGGTTAGTACCTGGACATCCCTTTCAGACAGCTTCCTCTTACGTCGACAGTTACTCCTGTTGGATGTGGTGCGTCCTATGTAGTGGTATGCGGACATTCATTACCCTGGATACCATGGCTCTCGATACACTACAAAGACTTGCTGTACTGGTCATAGATGAACCAGCGAGAAGCGCACCTATTGGTCCTCTTTTGAACTCTGATATGTCTCCCATTATGTTGTGTGGATTGCAGTATTTTATGTACAGCTGTGCTATTGCTCTGCAAATTCAACCTTCACACTCTGCTCCTACTGATTGAATGTAAAATCAAGATTGGCCACCAGGCCGTGCATATACAGGCATGAAGCCTATAACACAGCAAAAGAACTCGCGGCTTCCGGACCGTATCCGCGAACGGACCCGTATCGGCGTCTACTTACGCGTAGTGACAGATCCGCAACGAAGGCGGATCGCGGACCCGCCGTGGCTCCGCGCTGCATCCGCGATTAAAACCTTACCTCTGCGGCGGGTCCGTTTGGGAAATTGATACAACCGTTACAGTAAAGGCGCGTGCGCGTCCACGGATCCGACATGGGTCCGCTCAGGATCCGGTGATTGACAGTAGAATTTACAGCGCCACCCGGAGGCAGAGCTGATCCTCTGGGCGGTGCCAAAACGAATGTTACAGTCACGCGGGTTTGGCGACTTGAATGCAGATCTGCCTAGGAGTCTCCTGCTGTGTGGGATGGACTGCGTTTCAGTTTCATTGTCCAACCCAATCAAATAGAGTAAAGAATATGTATATTTGGCGTACTGTCTGAAGGGCTCAGAATTTTTTCTCGAACCCAGAGTACTCCCACATATCCCTTGCTGGGATAGGAACAATTGAGAGTGAGGAGTTGGGGTGGTGGTGGGATGCTGGAAAACCGTTGTGGAACAGAGGTAAGTATACTGGTATACTCTCGTGCTGATTTGAGTAGATTATCTGAACGTGCTCCTCCCGAACTTTGTTAATAAATCATCATTAATGAAGGAAATAAATGAAGTGAGCGAGCAAGCGGACATAAAACAATGCAGCACAGGAAATGCACAAAAAACACTATCATGTGAAAGCCTGGGAGTTTTAAACAACATTCTGAACATGGCAGCATCCATAAAACCCCTGGATGAAATGAGTAAAGAATTCCACAGACAGACGGCAGCTGGTGGGAGTGCCCCGTCACCCATGTGTCATATGATTGCATATGTATGGAGGAGGATGCTATTTCCAGGGCCTAAATGGAAGGGCTTGATCATAAGTCTAGAGCTGATTGCTTTATCCACAGCTTTCTTTATTTTATTTAGAAAAACTAGACCAATGCAAACCAATTCAGCTGAGATTGAGATTTGGTATGTAGGAAAAATTCATCAAATCCTTTAAAATATCTGGGCTATATATTATTGAAACCCCCATCTACTCCATCCCCCATTTCATCCCAGCAGATGTAACATCAGTATGCTGGTGTTTTAGAGAGCTTGTGGGAAAAGTCCACAGCAAACAATCAATACAGACTCATTCTGTCAGAGAAAACAATAATCAGTCGGAGATACAAAACATATTGATTAGAAATGAGACGCCACATTAAGGGGGGGGGGAGAGGTAAAAAATAAATTATTTTGCTGGGTGTTGTGACAGTGATTGATGGATTCATTTCTCCGCAATATTACTTTCAGTGGTCGAATGTCTTATTGGTTATTTAATGCATTACTATTCCTCATATTTTCTCAATACAGTTAAAATCCCATACCATGGATTTTTTTATTGTCAAACAGTAAAAGAACAACCACAATACATAAGGAAATGAAGAGGCATTGTCTCCTACTTCATGATGTCTTTTATGCCCAAATGTTGTTTTGCCGCATGGGCACGTCTCATGTTTTGTCTGTTATCACATGCGTGACGCTGTCTGCATCTGTCAGTGACCGTATCTCTGTCTCCCCGTGTGGATTAGCAGGGAGAGCAGGGAAGATAAGATTGAGATTAGGGGACACTGACTATCAGAGTTTAAGACAGACAGACAACAGCAGTCATGGCTTTTAATTAAAGTTCGACTCAGAGGGCTTGGCTCAGTGACAGTGAAATGGGGGCTGGGAAGGGTGGAGTAAGAAAAATTGCTCCTTTGGGGATTTGCAGAATTCTAATAGAATTCTAGAATTCTCTCTTTCAGATGACAAAAAATATTTTAAATGAAACTGAAATTCAAATAAAGCCAAACCACTTAAATATTCTTACTGGAGTAGCACTGAGCACCCACTTCATTATTTTTGTGATATAAGTCCTCCTAGTGTTAAATCATGTTTAAAATATTTTGAGATGTCTCATGTCAGAACAACCTGCATAATAAACAGTGTTCACCATGTGAAAGCAAATGAAAGAATAGCAATAGCATAATTTCTGATGCATATATGAAACATCACACGTATGTTCAGTTATACTGTGAAGCTACTTAAAAATCATTTGTGAATATCTCAAAATCAATAGTTAACTTAAATGAAAAAGAAAATAAATGCTGTAGCACTTATAAAGATAGGCCCACATGCAGACTCTCATCCTTTCCACAGAGCACTAGTCCTTCTAGTGGTTATCTACTGTAATTGCAGCCTGTGTAAAGTCCTGTCATTAAGGCCCAGTTTCACAGACAGGGCTTAGCCTAAGCCAGGATTAAGCCTTAGTTCAATTAAGTAGCTTTTATAAACATTCACTAGAAAAAAAAAAAAACATTACTGGTGTGCATCTTGAGACAAAACAATGACACTGACAATTTTAAGGTATGTCAATACAAGTTACTTTCAGTTCGAACAGCTCAAACATGCATTTTAGTCTAGGACTAGCTTAAAGGTGCTAAAGAGGATCTTTTCGTTGACTGAGAAACCAAAGACTGTTACTGAGTTTTTGAAATGAGCGCATGCGTAAGAATTTCGAGGGAACGCCTCCCAAAACTCGTGCACAAGTATTGGAACACGGGCGTTTACCACCGGCATTCGCTGTGTCGTGTTAGTGGATTCATTATGTCGGACTCACCGCAGGTAACTCATAATCTGCAGTTGTTACTCCTGTCTCCTGACAAAAACATTGCATGCGGCGCCTGTGGAGTGTGGAAAGTTACTGGAGCGCAGCCGCGCGTCTCTCACAAGGAACGTCATGGCAGTGATTGACAAGCCAGAGGGCCAATCCGCGCCCGTCTCTCACAAGGAACGTCACGGCAGTGATTGACAAGCCAGAGGGCCAATCGTTTACGCGATGATCGCGTAAACGATTGGCTGATTTTTTAAGGCCCTACCTCGTGCACAGATGATGTATATTAATATTATTCCTTTCAGTGCACCTAATAAATAGTCTTTTATCAGTTAGTAAAGACAGTTTCAAGTAATATTGCAAAAATGTATAAAGCAAAACATCCTCTTTAGCACCTTTAAGCCTTGTCTGTGAAACCAGTGGCCTGTTGCACAAAGCCGGTTTCAGTTGCTACCCAGGTAAGTTCAAGATTAGTTTGAGCAAAATCTGGATTAAACCTGAGTTGACAGAGAAAGTTTATACCGAGCGTTGTGCAACAGTTGATCCTGATCTAAACCAGGTTGGATTTATCTGGATTTGTCAACTCCAAACCTACTCTGAAACTCAGAGTTTGTTCAACTAGCTTCATGCAACAGGCCACAGGAGTTAAGAGTTCTTGAGTGTAATTGAGTTTGTGTTCTTGTATAAACATTAAATCCACATGATAAAGAATGCAAAAGTCTCTAATATTGAATAGAAATTCATGACAACTGAGGAAAGCATAGAAAGATCTAATTTAGTGCATTTGTCAGTCCCATATGGAAAATAGCCTAGGCCAGAAAACAATAGGCTATTTTCATAAATTTTTCGTTTATTCCTGATTATTGCATATGTATTTTTTAATATAGGCATAATCATTTTACAGAGATTGCAGGGGAGGATTTTCATTTGTATTCAGGTACAAGAGTTTAGAGATTTATGATACTTGTGTAAAAAAGCATTAAAAAAAATTGAGGTCAATAGATTGCATATTTACATTCACTTTAGAAATTTCCATGACATTTAACATGTTATTAAACTTCCGTGTGTTTGAAAAATGATTTGTTTGGAAGTCACTTTAAAAGGGGCAAAAAGTGTTCACAGTCCTCCTATAGCCTAATAATGGTTTATAAGTTTATTCCATGTTGTGGGTCCAACACAGAGATCCATAAAGTTCCTTTTTTCTTGTTAGCAGTCATGAAATTCTGTTAGCAGTCAGGGAGAGGTGTTCTTCACTCCTGTTTCTTCTCAAGCAGCGCGCTGCGGCGCCCGGTGGAGTGTAAACAACAGCCGCGAGGACGATAATCACAGCTATGATTATCAAACTCAATCCCACCGTCAGACCTGTGAAGGCATTTACTCTTTTAATACTATAAGATAAGTTTGCAGAACCGTATAGAATCAATATAAGTTCTTAGAACGTTTATTCTAGTTAGAAGGCAAAGCACTGAAATGATAGGATGGGCGAGGAGTCACGAGAAAGACAGAAGAAGTGCCCTTCTAGAGCGTCTCTGATTATCTTATCTTTCTTTCTTTCTTTTAAAGCTTGACAAAAAAACAAACAAACACGAAGTCTGCTTTTCTTTACCTATATGTTGTTGTCCAATGCCATTCGCAAGTCGGTCCATGATCCTGCAGGAAATTTCACGATCCACTATGGATTCAGGGAAACTCTTGTCTTGAAGAAGACACGCAGTCAGAGTCCCTCCTGTTGGTCGTCACGTGATTGTTAAAGTCGACTGAGTCGATTCAAATCAAACAAATTAGATTGCAAGCGGTGTCATTTGTATTCATTTATTATGTGTTTATTTTTGTTACTTTTCTATATTGTAATTATTTTTGTAAACGTCATCAGCAGAAGTGCAGTTATTACGATAGATGGCAGCACTGTCATTCTGTTAATGAGTTGAATTGATTGTTCTGACATCCCAGGTGAAAAAAAAAGTACATTTCTATTAAAAAAAGTACATTCTCTATATACTTAAAGTGCTCTATTTTCGCGCACTAATTTTGTACTTAATATACTAAAATGTATTCTTTACTTAAGATAACCTTAAGAACATCTTAGTGTACTCAGCTGCATGTGCTATTTTGAGACAGCATGAAATATGAACTAAAATGTGCTTTTAATATACTATCTCTGTATTTAAAAAAAGTACATTTGAATCCATAGTGTACTACAAATGGTAGCTAAATATATTATTTAAATACAGAGATAGTATATTAAAAGCACATTTTAGTTCGTATTTCATGCTAGCGTATTTCAAAATAGCACAGTTGAGTACACTTAGATGTTCTTAAGATGATCTTAAGAAGTACTAAAGAAGAATTTTTTAGTATATTAAGTACAAAATTAGCGTGCGAAAATAGAGCACTTTAAGTACATTATTGAAATGTACTTTTTTTTCACCTAGGATTGAAAAACTCATCAAATCATCTCGAATTTATTGTCCTGTTTATTTTTAACCCATTTTTACTTTTACAGGCTGTGTGAAAATCTATCCTATATGGTCATCAACTATTAAATCTCTCCCTAAAATATCATCTAGCCTATAAAATCTTTTCTTAAGTTATCAGCTATAAGCCCTCCACTGGAACTCTTGCACATCATCTTGTGAAGGAAGGAGAGAATCCATTTCACATGTCAAAAATAAATAAATTATTAGGCAGCCACAGAGCATGCTTTCCAGAGGTGTCAAGTAACGAAGTACAAATACTTCGTTACCTTACTTAAGTAGAAATTTCGGGTATCTATACTTTACTGGAGTAATTATTTTTCAGACAACTTTTTACTTCTACTCCTTACATTTTCACGCAATTATCTGTACTTTCTACTCCTTAAATTTTAAAAATAGCCTCGTTACTCCTATTTCATTTCAGCTTGTTTTCATTCCGGCTTGAAAAAACAACTATCCAGATAAATCGCACCATCCGGATAGAGTGAATTTGATTGTGGTTGGATGAGAATAAACATAGGCTATACCATTCTGACACGCTATTGGTTTGTACGTGATCCATCACACCTGCACATGACACAAATCACGTCACACTCCAGCAAGGACGACAGTGTTGGGGGTCGTTACTCAAAAAAGATTATTTATTAAAAGTTATTATTTCTCTACTACTGGCTCATTTAGGCTATCAAACGGCTGTTTTCTCTTCGTCCTCTGCAAATTATGCTAGGTAAGTTAGTTCGGTAGAGAGACGTTTGAATAAATTAGCGTAGGGTGAATTGCCCTAATGTGGGACATTTTTTGCATTTCAGACTTCTGTGACATATTGCGATTTGTAGCCAAAACATTAAATTCACACACAATACCATTTTAAAAAACCCAGGATGTCTCCTAATCAAATCAAAAGAGAAAATGGAGATAACACATTCATAAAAGAAATTATAGACATATTAGTGCTCTTAGTGCAAGTCGTCTAAAAAAATCTGGTGCTTCCTAATGTGGGACACTGAAAATTCTATGATAAAAGGCCAAAATCTGATGATGATAATAAGAATAATGATGATAATAATGATAATAATAATGATAATAATGATAATAATAATAATCATAATAATAAAAGGTCTATGAAAAGGCCAAAGTCTATGATAAAAGGCCAAAATCATTTGATTCATGCAGAATAGTAAAAATCTTCTTAAGTTAGTAATTCTCTTCTTGGTTATGGATGGACTGATTGATAATTGAACATCATCAGAAAAATAATACAATATGATAGCTTTGATGCATTTATTGTAAAGACATTAGGCAACTATTTTCATAGGCTATATATAGAAAATAATTAAATGCACAGTCAGAATTCTTTACTGTTCTCTTCAACATATAGCCTAGGCTTATTTGAAGGCAAAATATAAAATCTTGCAACCTGCAAAAAATAAATTAAAAAAAGCCTTGAACAAACTTTAGGCTGGATGTAACATTAAGTCAAAATTCATAAAAGTGCTGTGAACTGCATAAATGTTTATTTGGCCTAATGTTTTCTATTTCACTAAACAACAAACACACACAATCATTCATTTAATACATAGCAACACTAAAACACTGTAAATAACCATTTTTGTCCCACAAACCATGCCCCACCACACATTTTTGACTGACTAAAGTACTGTCCCACATTAGGCAATAATACTGTCCCACTTTTTGAAACCACATTTCCTAAAGTGGGACAGTAGGAAATTTGATAAAAATATAAAATATATAGTTTACACATACAATGTTATAGTATTTTTTGATGGACATACATTTCATAAGCACATTAGGCCAAAAGATATCATGATTTTTTTTGTTTAAAATTAATTTATACTCCTTAATGTCAAGTTTGTCAAAACTCTATGTCATTGACCTTTGGGTGGCTTTCACACAAGGTCCTTCCTTTTTGATGATTGCTACAGTCTCATATATGACTGGACATTTGAGAAGCTATGTGATTTTGATCACATGGCACCACAGCTTCAGATAACCTATAGTTTCACTGACATTCATGTATTTATGCGGGACCTACAAACACTAAACCTTAGGTGTCCCACATTAGGCAGTGTCCCACTTTAGGGCAATTCACCCTATACACCGGTTTTTAATCTTTTTTTTTTTTTCTTTTTTTTTAGCGCGACCCTTTTTATTTATATGACCCATAGTCATATACAACCATGTAGCTAAACATGCCTAAACGAATGAATTTAAAACGAAACTGAAGGTAAACCTGCGTTGCTCTCATGGTGTTATACCTCTCTCTTTCGGTGAAGTGGAGCAGTGCTCTTGCTGAATGGCACGGATTGCACTACGAACTATTGTACATTTTATATGTTTGTTTTTTTTTAACTGTATTTTATTTTTTATAACGAACAAGCTGCGATGTCACGTTTCCAGTGCTTTGTTGTGTGCGCGTGAGGCGCGGGCGCGATCAAACAGCTGTCTTTGCCAGGGACTTGTCTCATCGTCATGGCAACGGTTCGTGGCCAGGTTAGATTACGTCAGGCCCTGCGTTCCATTCGGAAGGGCTCATCCCTGTGCCCTAATCCCTTCAAAGGGTTTACCCTCCGGAGGGAGAGCTTCGAAGGGATGAAGGGTGTAGGGGTCAAAAATACTCCTTTTTTAGAACGCACTTCTGCGTCATCTTAACGAGACAGTCAAGGGGGATAGATAGCGCAAGCTGCGCCCTTTGTTTAACGTTAGTTTAGGCCTATATATTTATTTATTTTTGGTTTATCGCACCATAATGTATATTGTGTCTATGTATTTGAAACATTTGAATGGACTGATAAAGCTGTAAAGTATTTTTTTGAAGTACAGTGTCGTTTTGACCATAATAATGTACTAAATCTAACTCGTATAAATATTACAGTAGTAGCCTATAGAAAAAACTATACATTCATTTATAGGTAAAATCGAACTCCGAGCCTCCTGTACCCATTCTGTGATGACAAACAACTTCCCTGTGCAAAGGATCATGGGGGCCCGAAGTGTCCATCAGTTGTACCCTTCGAAATCCTTCATTCCGAAGGGCCCTTTAAAGTGGCCAGTTTTGAACACTTCGGTTTGGAACGACCCTTCAATATGGCGGCCATGATTGTTGCCGTTTGTTGGATGCTCAGACGACCAAACAAATGCAGATTAAACATGTTCAGTCTGGTAAAAACAGACTCCAACCAACGCCAACAGGGTTATCACACCTATCCAACAAACTCCAACAGACGAGTTTGTTGGTGTTTGTCGGTGCGGTGTGAACTGAAACAGCTGAAATCTACCCGCATTTGGCGGGTTGGCGGGTGTTAATGTCAAGCCCTGATTGTTACTAAGCCTGCCCTGGGTACACCAAAACTACCCGCATTTTTCTTTCCGTTGCCCTCACAGATTCCTGCAGTTAAGCTTGGATGTACATTTACATTCCAATAAATGTTATTGATGACATTTTGAGGAGGTGGAGTGCACAATAGACCCCTGTAGCGCGGCCTAAGCTTTTGTCCTTAATGGCATTTTTTTCCTTACATTACTTTTACTTTTATACTTTAAGTAGTTTTGAAACCAGTACTTTTACACTTTTACTTGAGTAAAAAGCTTGAGTTGATACTTCAACTTCTACAGAAGTATTTTTAAACCCTAGTATCTATACTTCTACTTGAGTATTGAATGTGAATACTTTTGACACCAGTGATGCTTTCAATTTTTAACTTAATTTAAAGGGTTAATAAATAAAGGGTGAACATTTTTGGGGTGAAGGTTAAACCACTGGAGTCACATGGATTACTTTAATGATGTCTTTACTACCGTTTTGGGGCTTGAAAGTGGTAGTTGCATAGGCTGTCAGTGGAGGGACAGAAAGCTCTCAGATTTCATCAAAAAGATCTTCATTTGTGTTCCGAAGATGAATGAAAGTCTTACAGGTTTGGAATGACAGAATGAGTAAATAATGACAGAATTTTCATTTTTGGGTGAACTAACCCTTTAAACATGAGAAGGTAATTGGGTAAGACAGTATATTAGATGTATGTCTATCAAACTAACCTCTTGCATTCTCCATGAGATGGCGCCACCTCCTAGATGATGACGGTGCAACAGTTGTGAAACGCTTAGGGCCTGAATGACAAGTTATTGCAAACTATCTAAAGGTCTGTTTAAAAAAAAAAAAAAAAAATCCCCAAATTATAAAGGATTATAACTTTATCAGCATATTTTCCAATTTATCCAGATTGTACAGTCATATTTTAACTAATCCGAGACCATATTTTTAATTTGAGACCACCATTATCTCTCTCTCTCTCCCACCCTTTCATTTGTAGCCTACGTGTCTTTACTCTCAGCACCTCAGTCTATAAAGAAGGTGGATGGAAGTTAAAGTTGTAAGCCTTCTGAAAACAATTATACTAACAGTGTATTGAGAATTGAGGGGGGAAGGAGGAGATGGAAGTGTGTGTGTGTGTGTGTGTGTGTATTTGTTGAGATAAGGAGGCATTCTATGTGCACAAAATGAGTTCATTAGGCAGTGGGCTGCAATGAAGAAACCCAGTTGCTTTTGATAAAGGGGCTGCAACTGGGGAGGAATGAAAGGTTTCATTTCCTGTCTTCGCAAGGCAACATATCACCCAGATCAGTTAGTGGCAAGGCAAAGCAAGGCGGCTGGATGACAGACAGGAGAACAGAGGAAGAGGAGGAGAAAAATACCAGGATTCAAGGAGCTAATACAAAGAGAAAAAACAAACAAATCAGACTTCTATGCAGAAAATGCACAATCTGTTCACAAATAGGTTTCTATAAAAGGAAATACGGCAAATGTTTATAGGCCTATATAAAGATGAAACATTAAAGTCACCATGAAATCAAAATTGAAAATTCTTATTTTTGTGGAATATTGTGTTATGAATTATTCATCAGTGTACATTATTATTATTATTATTATTATTATTTTAATTCATGTGATTTTGTAATATTTAATTAAAATAACTCCCTCTTGCAGCAACATCTCTTCTCTGATGATATGTGTACTGGAGCGAGGGCGGGACAATTTTATTCTTAACCCTATTCCTACCCCTAAACCTAATCCTACCCATAATTTATCCCTAAAATCAGAGGGGAAAGATAGGATTGCAAAGATTGCAAGCCTAAACTTGACATAAATGGTAAACTTGTCCCTCAAATCTGATTGGTTGATTGGAATGTTGTTCCAGGATCAACAAAGATGTTGATCCAGGAACATGTCTTACTTGGCAAAATCGTGGTGACCTGAGAGGAACAGCCAACCACAACAATCCAATCAATTCCTGATGAACAAAATCAAGTCTCGCCCTACATTTTGTCTTGTTGAGAAGTTTCAGGCCGAACACAAAAAAATAACAAAGTCACAGCACATAAATGGATAGGAATGAATTACAATCATTAAACCACATGCAATGTTAAATGTATGCAGTTTTGAATTCGAAAACAGCTTCAGTATTAATTTTTCCACCCACTACATGCAATCGGTTTTTGCTAATTAAATCTACATGTTGCTCTGACATTCTCTGATTGTGTTTCTTGTTTGCTGTTTAGTGTTTATTCGTCACACATTTATAGCCTGTTTGGCACATGGTATAACTGCCTGTGATGTTTATGAGGTATGATGTGATCTCTCCATTAAATATTCCAAGGCAACTTCGGCTTTCATATTCTGCCAACATTTGTAAGGGTCACTAAAACACAAAATGCAACAAGTATAAAGTGGTTTAGAATGCAACTATTAAAACCAGCATTGTAAATGTAACACGTGTGTACTGCCTTTGGTTAAGACGTGGTTTTTCACTTTGTCTTGAGCAGAACATTTTTGAATGAATAGCTTAAACCTATATGCTTTCGCGTGCAGTGAAACCATATGTACCTGCAGAACTGGAAACCCATTTCTGCCTCAGAATGAAACAATTAATGTAATCGTTTAAAATTACCAGAATTTTTTTTTTATATGTATATATATAATATTTTAGCATGTTGTTTCTGTTAAATTCTCAGGTGAACGCGATTTCTATTTCTGTACTTTTTCTGTCTGTATATAGTAAATTTCAATATAAATGTATAGCCTATATATGAATAGTAAATTTACTGGTAGGGAAAAATTGTTGTTCCCTGCAGTTTCGGAGTGGCTAGCAAGCTAGCTTTGAAAGCATAAGAGCCCATGTGGCGCTCTCCAAAGCCACGCCTCCTCCAAAAAACATGAAAGTGCACAGCAGATTCTGCAAACTACAAAGCGTCACGACCAAGGGGCAACCTCCCCCAGTTTCTCTTGAAGCCAATACGGAAGTGACAATTCATCAACTGGCCGCTAGGGACAGGCTCCAAAAGACAGCAGAATCTTATTGACCCCCATGTTAAAATGCCCAACGTTACAGCAGAAAAAATATGTTTACAGCCTGGTACAAATTGTGGTTTTGGTCTATATAGTTAATTTTGCCCTTCATGACAACTCTGAGGGGGGTGAATTTTTTAATAATTCATCCGTTTAAATTATATTAAGCCATAAAGTTCTGCATAATTAAGGGCGTGGCCACTTGAGTGACAGGTGGATTGCCGCTGCTGTCTGTGAGCAGTCACCTAAGCTAATTCCAGCTGCTGAATTTGGCATCTCTGCCCTTGTGCTTTTTTTCAGGATTATTTTATACAATTATCAAATAATATGGCTTGCTGTGCGGTTATATGGTCGAGATAGATGTGCGTCTGTGCACATATGCGGAAGATAAACAGAACACATGTTGTTGGATTGTGGCATTGGCTAAAAGTTTTGTTTGTGAGATTTACTACTATGACAATGGCTGGAAAATATGCCTCTCAAGACACCACAAACTCTGACAGCACTGCTTGGATATTATAACTAAAACTGCTGCACTATTTTGAAAAATTATACTTTGGACGCAGGCTCATTTGTTTGTGAGAGTCTAATAAACGCTGCTCAGGTTGCATAATTTCTTGAAGAACGATGATGGAGAGCAGATCATTTAGAAGAAATGTGATGCAAACAATGGATAATATATCAATATTTCATGGATTTAATGCTTTTGTGGACAAAAAGTGTTATTGTTTGTTTTTCAGTGGGCGCTCATGGACATTTTACCCAAGTGCGACGGATTGGATTCTATTTCATTACAAAGGTATGAAGTTCGGTTTTGATTTTGCGTTTTGTCATTGCACTATGGAAGGCCGTTTCAGCATAAAAACGTTCCAGCGTTACTCATCGTAATTATATTTTTACTAGTAACAATTAAAATAAAGAGCTCTATAATTTAATTTTTACTAGTAACAATTACAATTATAGAGCTCTATAATTCAATTTTTACTAGTAACAATTATGATTGTAGAGCTCTCTAATTGAATTATAGAGCTCTGCAATTATATTCTTACTAGTAACAACTGAATTGTAGAGCTCTATAATTCAGTTTTTACTAGTAACAATTCCAATTAGAGAGCTCTACAATTCATTTATTACTAGTAAGAATTCAATTGCAGAGCTCTGTAATTCAATTGTTACTAGTAATAATCCAATTGCAGAGCTCTACAATTCCACTAGAGAGCTCTCTAATCCAATTGTTACTAGTAAAAACTGAATTAGAGAGCTCTCTAATTGTAATTGTTACTAGTAAAAACTGAATTAGAGAGCTCTTTAATTCAGTTCTTACTAGTAACAATTCTAATTACAGAGCTCTATAATTGTATTATTACTAGTAAAAACTCCTATTCATGAGATGCAAAACAGATTGCAGATTTCCCGCCTACAAAAGTGAGTTTCAAAATAAAAGCCCTGTAGCGTGGTTCTAAAGTATCCTGCAATATTTTACAGACTTAGGTAACATATTAATCATGTTCACATTAAAGCAAAATTAAGATGATGCCTGAGATGAAAGCCTATATTTAGTCGTTATATTCATTCACCTTTGTATATTGGTAAAGCTAAGAGCCAAGAACACTCCATGTCACTGGACATAATATAGGGTGAAATGCCCTAAGCCACCCAAAGTGTTTTGACAAACTTGATATTAAGGAGTATAAATTCATTTTAAATATTTACAGTGTTTAGTATTGTTATGCAATAATAGAATGATTATCGCGGATATCTAATACAAAATAAACACCTCTAGTTGATTATCAATTTGTGTTAATAATAGGCGATTTGGCGCTGGGATGTGTTGTTTTTGAAATTATGTTGTTGAGTGCTCGTTGTCACTGTTATCAGAGGCGCGTGCAACAGGGTTCACAGCGCTCGTGCACACGGATCAGCACTTCATTCTATCGCTGTTGCGGAGACTCTCTATTCGATACGTTGAAATCACAAAAAAACAAAATACATATAAACGTGTCCCTGCTCTTGATATACAATCACTGATGAAAATCTTTGGTTTTAATGAGAAAAAAAAACTACACATGGTTGGATTAGAACCGAGAACCTCTTGCATCCTAAACGGAGAAACTGCCACTAATCCATCAGGACATTCAAGTATCAAAGGCGGATCGTCGTATTTATAAACTAATGTACATACTCTCGAGACTAACGACATTGTATTATAGCAGATGTAGGAAAACTATCATATTTGAACACATTTATAATTTTAATATCATATTATTATTATTATTGTAATAATAATACAACATACCCCCCCCCCCATACACATTCTTGTCCCACCCACATTGTAAAACAAAGTTACGCCACCCCAGTTGAATATGCATAAGGCACGATTAGCATAATGATATGTCGCCGAATACAGAGCTCTGTAATGCAATTGTTACTAATAAGAATTGCTATTGTAGAGCTCTGTAATTCAATTTGTACTAGTAAGATTGCAATTACAGAGCTCTCTAATTCTAATTGTTACTAGTAAGAACTGAATTATGGAGCTCTGTAACTTAATTCTTACTGGTAACAATTCAATTAGAGAGCTCTGTAATTCAATTATAGAGCTCTATAATCAAATTGTTACTAGTAACAATTGAATTAGAGAGCTCTATAATTTAATTATTACTAGTAAGAATTGCAATTAGAGAGCTCTACAATTGAATTCCTACTAGTAACAATTTGATTATAGAGCTCTATAATTGAATTACAGAGCTCTCTAATTGAATTGTTACTAGTAACAATTATGATTAGAGAGCTCTGTAATTCAATTGTTACTAGTAACAATTACGATTAGAGAGCTCTCTAATTCAATTGTTACTAGTAACAATTGAATTAGAGAGCTCTGTAATTCAATTATAGAGCTCTGCAATTACACATATCTTTAATGTGTATTTTTACTAGTAATAAATCAATTGAAGAGCTCTGTAATTCAATTGTTACTAGTAAGAATTCAATTAGAGAGCTCTATAATTGTAATTGTTACTAGTAAGAATTCAATTAGAGAGCTCTATAATTGTAATTGTTACTAGTAAGAATTCAATTAGAGAGCTCTATAATTGTAATTGTTACTAGTAACAATTGAATTACAGAGCTCTATAATTGTAATTGTTACTAGTAAAAATTGAATTAGAGAGCTCTATAATTGTAATTGTTACTAGTAAGAATTCAATTAGAGAGCTCTATAATCCCAGTTGTTACTAGTAACAATTGAATTACAGAGCTCTATAATTAAAAATGCATGGAAGTCAATGGAGACATATGACTAGTAATAAATGAATTGTAGAGCTCTCTAATTGGAATTGTTACTAGTAACAATTGAATTAGAGAGCTCTATAATCATAATTGTTACTAGTAAAAATTGAATTATAGAGCTCTGTA
This sequence comes from Megalobrama amblycephala, assembly GCF_018812025.1. NCBI lineage: Eukaryota > Metazoa > Chordata > Actinopteri > Cypriniformes > Xenocyprididae > Megalobrama > Megalobrama amblycephala. Next base: position 26,947,707 of record NC_063059.1, read on the forward strand.
ATTGTAATTGTTACTAGTAAAAATTTAATTGTAGAGCTCTATAATTGTTATTGTTACTAGTAAAAACCGAATTAGAGAGCTCTACAATTATAATTGTTACTAGTAAAAATTGAATTATAGAGCTCTGTAATTGTAATTGTTACTAGTACAAATTAAATTATAGAGCTCTTTAATTTAATTGTTACTAGTAAAAATATAATTACGACGAGTAACGCTGGAACGTTTTTATGCTGAAACGGCCTTCCATATTGCACACCCAAATTACAATATAACTATTGCTGGAGCTTCTATCGTAAAAAAGACACCGTAGATTGTCAGTAAACCTTTAGAACTTTCAAATGATATAACTTGTTATCTTTATTAATATTTTAGATAGTGTCTAAGATAGATAGATAGCCTCTTTAGCCTGCTAACATGATCATGGTTTTAGCAACCAAGCACCTCAGTTCCAACCACGTCCCGCCTCTTTGCCCATTTTCAGTTATCCGAGAGTGACGCGCTGCCAAGATGGCAACGACCGCTTTTTAGCTTCAAAAATGCTCTTCAGAAACCTATAGGTGACGACACTATACGTCCACTATACGTTTTTACAGTCTATGGCCACGACACGAGAGACGCCGTTAAATTACCTCATGTCTAAAACACATAATATACAATAATAATAAACGTAAACAACTTACAGAGCTCTAGCTGTACCAACTGACTACTGCAGATTCATTTCGGCGATGACAGTGTTGACATAGAAACACATAGTCCGCTAAATCGAGTCTGAGGACGTGAACAGCTCTGGGTAGAATGTCACAGGTTGTCCTCTTGTAATTACGGTTACAACATAATGTGAACGCAACATAAGCTTGTTTTTGGTTCGGGAGGAACTGTAAAAGGTGGCAGCTGTTTGATTTACAAATCTGCATAGCCTATGAATGTGCTGATGACATGTGATGTCCGAATGCAATGATTGAACAAACTTTTTTTGGTCCTGAGACTTCCACAGAAGATACATGTTTTAATATTTAGACCACTATTATTGATTGCTATCTGGATGCGAAGAGAGTTTCAACCAGTATAACAAAAAGTGTTTATAAAACAAATTGCCTACCCTACCAAGTGACATGATTAAGCGTAGTCAGTAAGATGATCAGTTTACAACTGAGAAAAGGAAACTTTATTGAGCTAATATCAGTGTGAAAGGTCAAAATGATAGGCTTACAAAATCACAGAACAAAAACATTAAAGCAAAAATATGAGCACAGTGGGCGTGTGAGAGCAGACGGACAGATAAAGAGATGGTGTGATCGTTGCAGGGGAGAGAGGGAGATGTGACAGGGTGTTTAATATAGATCCTCCAGTCTGATAAAACTGACAGGAGGTTCCCATTCCCAGAAGGGACTCATAGGAAATTGCCAGAATGAAAAACAGAGAGAGAGGAGAGAGAGAATAGTTACGTGACTGACACCCCTCATTACTCTGTATTTCTTCTCTCTTTTTTTTTTTTTTTTTTTTTAGAATTCTCTACAATTTGTTACTTTAGAACAGGGGTCGGCAACCCAAAATGTTCAAAGAGCCATATTGGACCAAAAAAACAAAAAACAAATCTGTCTGGAGCCGCAAAAAATTAAAAGCCTTATATAAGCCTTATATGAAGGCAACACAGGCTGTAAGTGTATATTAGCTATATTAGCCTACTATCAAAATGAATAAGTAGGCTACAAATACATAATGAGGTATTCCCGAGGTATATATTTAAAAACTTCTGAAAGCTACAGAAAAAAGAAGCAAATGGATCGGTGCAATCCACAGAAACAGCTGGACTCCAGCAGAGAAACATGGATTTGCAGTTATCATTTTGTGTCAAATTGTTGGATTTTGAGGTAAAATCATTCCATATATATTGTATTGTTATATATTATGTTGACAAATCATCTATTAAATATTTTCCATCTTATATTCTGCATAATTGTGCGTTTTAAAATAAACACTGACAAAAACTATACTATAAAACTATATGTTTTAGGGCTGGAAAATATGACGATATATATAACATTGATATAAGTGATTACGCGGATTTAAACCTACCTATATTGTAGTTATATAAAATATTCACAGGCAGATTTGCTTTATGTATTTCCTCGGCGTCAAATCAGGCACATATAAATGTCAGGAAACACGACTCCTGGCTACATGTCAATATCCATGGATTAGGTTTATTTGACAAGTTGTAAGAAACACTTTCGTGTCCAACCTTTAGTGTAATTCGTTTGTTTTTACTCGCGTTTTCGCAGTTTCCTCTATTAAATCCAGTCACGCAGCAGGTTCTTTTGCCAATCAGTCCAACTGAGGGAGCGCGCTTTCGGCGGGAAAGTGACGTCGATGGCTATGACGCAAATCTTCGTTGACAGAAATGTTGAAATTTAATATTTATTATTCACATTTTTACAGCATTGAAAAACGTTAAGAATGTTTGTGTCATGTTTGTCCTCCTACATAAACCATATGAAAACAAAAAATATATATTTTTTCCATTTTAATACATTTTTGAAAAAGCTCCAGGGAGCCACAAGGGGGGCGCTAAAGAGCCGCATGCGGCTCTAGAGCCGCGGGTTGCCGACCTCCGCTTTTATGGAAGGCCGTTTCAGCATAAAAACGTTCCAGCGTTACTCGTCGTAATTATATTTTTACTTGTAACAATTAAATTAAAGAGCTCTATAATTTAATTTTTACTAGTAACAATTACAATTATAGAGCTCTATAATTCAATTTTTACTAGTAACAATTATGATTGTAGAGCTCTCTAATTGAATTATAGAGCTCTGCAATTATATTCTTACTAGTAACAACTGAATTGTAGAGCTCTATAATTCAGTTTTTACTAGTAACAATTCCAATTAGAGAGCTCTGCAATTCATTTATTACTAGTAAGAATTCAATTGCAGAGCTCTGTAATTCAATTGTTACTAGTAATAATCCAATTGCAGAGCTCTACAATTCCACTAGAGAGCTCTCTAATTCAATTGTTACTAGTAAAAACTGAATTAGAGAGCTCTCTAATTGTAATTGTTACTAGTAAAAACTGAATTAGAGAGCTCTTTAATTCAATTCTTACTAGTAGCAATTCTAATTACAGAGCTCTATAATTGTATTATTACTAGTAAAAACTCCTATTCATGAGATGCAAAACAGATTGCAGATTTCCCGCCTACAAAAGTGCGTTTCAAAATAAAAGCCCTGTAGCGTGGTTCTAAAGTATCCTGAAATATTTTACAGACTTAGGTAACATATTAATCATGTTCACATTAAAGCAAAATTAAGATGATGCCTGAGATGAAAGCCTATATTTAGTCGTTATATTCATTCACCTTTGTATATTGGTAAAGCTAAGAGCCAAGAACACTCCATATCACTGGACATAATATAGGGTGAAATGCCACCCAAAGTGTTTTGACAAACTTGATATTAAGGAGTATAAATTCATTTTAAATATTACAGTGTTTAGTATTGTTATGCAATAATAGAATGATTATCGCGGATATCTAATACAAAATAAACACCTCTATTGAATTGATTATCAAATTGTGTTAATAATAGGCGATTTGGCGCTGGGGTATGTTGTTTTTGAAATTATGTTGTTGTTGAGTGCTCGTTGTTATCAGAAGCGCGTGCAACAGGGTTCACAGCGCTCGTGCACACGGATTAGCACTTCAATCTATCGCTTTTGCGGAGACTCTCTATTCCATACGTTGAAATCACAAAAAACAAAATACATATAAATGTGTCACTGCTCTTGATATACAATCACTGATGAAAATCTTTGGTTTTAATGAGAAAAAAAAAAAAAAATCACTTCGTTGGATTAGAACCGGGAATCTCTTACATCCTAATCGGAGAAACTGCCACTAGTCCATCAGGACATTCAATCATCAAAGGCGGATCGTCGTATTTATTAACTAATGTACATACTCTCGAGACTAACGACATTGTATTATAGTAGATGTAGGAAAACTATTATATTTGAACACATTTATAATTTTAATATCATATCATTATTATTGTAATAATAATACAACCACCCATACACATTCTTGTCCCACCCACTTTGTAAAACAAAGTTACGCCACTGACCCAGTTGAATATGCATAAGGCACGATTAGCATAATGATATGTCGCCGAATACAGAGCTCTGTAATGCAATTGTTACTAGTAAGAATTGCTATTGTAGAGCTCTGTAATTCAATTTGTACTAGTAAGATTGCAATTACAGAGCTCTCTAATTCTAATTGTTACTAGTAAGAACTGAATTATAGAGCTCTGTAACTTAATTCTTACTAGTAACAATTCAATTAGAGAGCTCTGTAATTCAATTATAGAGCTCTCTAATTCAATTGTTACTAGTAACAATTGAATTAGAGAGCTCTATAATTTAATTATTACTAGTAAGAATTGCAATTAGAGAGCTCTACAATTGAATTCTTACTAGTAACAATTTGATTATAGAGCTCTCTAATTGAATTACAGAGCTCTCTAATTCAATTGTTACTAGTAACAATTATGATTAGAGAGCTCTGTAATTCAATTGTTACTAGTAACAATTACGATTAGAGAGCTCTCTAATTCAATTGTTACTAGTAACAATTGAATTAGAGAGCTCTGTAATTGAATTATAGAGCTCTGCAATTACACATATCTTTAATGTGTATTTTTACTAGTAATAAATCAATTGAAGAGCTCTGTAATTCAATTGTTACTAGTAAGAATTCAGTTAGAGAGCTCTATAATTGTAATTGTTACTAGTAAGAATTCAATTAGAGAGCTCTATAATTGTAATTGTTACTAGTAAGAATTAAATTAGAGGCTCTAGTAATTGTTACTAGTAAGAATTCAATTAGAAGTCTATAATTGTAATTGCTTAAAATTGAATTAGAGAGCTCTATAATTGTAATTGTTACTAGTAAGATTCAATTAGGGCTCTATAAAATTGTTACTAGTAATTGAATTACACCCAATTGTTACTATAATTAAAATGAATGGAAGTCAATGGAGACATATGACTAGTAATAAATGAATTGTAGA